>NC_045696.1:10268736-10580480 GCF_009834535.1 Camelus ferus | reverse complement strand
CGATGTCTTTAAGACTGCTTTGAAGCTGAGTTCACAGTGTTGGTGTTCCTTGTCCAGAATTTTTCAGCAGAAATTATCCATTTATCTGGCCCACTCCAGCCCCAGCCCAGAATCTGTCACATCTGCAGCTCAGGATCTAGACTCAGGCTGCTGAGTCCCTCCTGCCTCCCGCTGCCACGCGGGGAGGTCCCAGGCCAGGAGGCAGAGAGGAAATTCTGTTTCTAACATCAGCTGTAACCACCTCTCATCGGAGGTGCTCATTATCATGGAAGGCAACTGAAGTTTGTTCTGTTGAGTGTTATTAATTCTTTCAACTTGTGACGGCAGGTGTTCGGAAGCACGAGAGAAGGCAGCCAAGCGGCCCCTCAGGTGAACTAAGTCAGGTCAGCTGTTCCCAGTCATCATCCCCCTAAATGAGAAAACACAAAAGCTGCCAGTTCTAGAACCTTCTCTTCAAGCTTGGGCTCTGCAAGAGGTGATCACTGAAAAGCCACAGTGCTGTTGTCCCCTCAGCAGCCATGTCCCTGCCAGTGGTGTGGTCTAACAAAGGAGGGGAGGAGGATTTCCCCTTATTTAAATTTGGAAGGGTCCTGGCTTGACTCTGAGCTCAGACAGACAGGCATTGTGCCCTAGACTCTTCTGGGAAGAGGCGGGAGGGGCCACACATCACAAACAGCACATAGCAACCTGCGAGTGGCACCCTTTGTGGGAGCTGCCTGCAAAATAAATCATGAGTTTCTCCCATAAATACGAGAAGGACAAAGGAATGGTTTGCATTATGCTTCCCACAGGTGACGTGTGACACATTCACTATACACTGCACAACTAGAGGTATTCTTAGGTGCTGCGGGGTAGAGAAGTGACTAGAAAAGACTTTTTAGGTGTTTCTAGCTCAGGAAATTCTTATCTGACTACAGAAGACAGATCCAGGGGAACCACATCCAGGCATCACCCGTTAGGATAACGCAACAAGGTCACGGACAGCCACTTCCTCCCAGGTGCCCCGGACCACGGCCCACGGAGCAAGGGACAGGTTGATGGAGAAGAGAAGCGGTGATTATGCAGATAAAGCCACCTCCTCCAGCCATGGTCTGCTCCGGGGCCATTGGTCACAAAGGAGTCGCCAGATAAAACGCAGGACATCCAGTCCAATTTGAATTTCAGATAAATGATGAGTTTTTTTAGTATAAATATCTCCCAAATATTGCATGGGATATACTAAAAAAAAATGTACTATAACTTAGTACACTTAGTAAGTGCTAACTCATGTATTAAATTATATATACATATACTATACTATTACAAGTCAGTGTATTATACCAAGAACTTATTGTAGATCTGAAATTCAATCTTAAATTCAAATTTAAAAATGCAGGACATCCTGTGTTTTTATTTGCTAAATCTGGCCACCCTGACACACAGTTACCCACAGAGTGACTTTACAGGAGGGGGGCAGAAGATTTCCCCACCCCCACATCTTCCTTCATTCACTTCTCTTCCATCCCTGCTCAGACCTTATGGCACTTTTCCCACACTTCTGTCCCCCTTAACCCACCTTATTTTCTTCCATAGCTCATCACTGTCCAACATGCTATATATTATATCCTTACACAGAAGTCTAGGTAGTTTTCTATCTCCCCCCATAAGCTCCATGAGGCCAAGGATTTTCACTTTTATTCTCAGCCCTTAGAACAGTGCCTACCGTATCATGGACCTCAATAAATATTGACGGAGTTGCGTGAATGGAGTGACTATGTGGGGAAGGATAAAACACTGATATGGAAACAGAGACTAAACAAAGGTAAACATTTCCCATCGTTCCAGCTCCCCTGGTGGATCCGTGTGTTCTCGTCAGCGCTCCTCTAACATCCAGGGGCGCACGACTCAGCTGGGGAACCCCAACTCGGCAGATGCCGATTCCGTAGGTCCGAGGTGGGCCCGAGAGTCTGCCTTCCCAACCAGCTCCCAGGTGATACTGAGGTTGCAAAGGGAATCATTAAAAGGAGAGTGGATAAAGATAAAATTAAAGAGCAGATCCCAACCTGAGGATTCTGCAGTTTTGTTATATCACAGGAAGGCGCTATGGGAAAAAAATCTAAGTTACTTGATAAACAATATTTTTCAGAAAATAGAAATCCAGTCTTTCTGAATCCAGTAGACTCACATCTCAGAAGTCATCTGTATTAGTCTCCCTTAGCTCTGAAAGAAGAAACAAACACAAGAATATTAAACACCATCTCTCCAAGGTGAATGCGGGGAAAGATGGCCCTATCACTGAGATGACGTCTTCTACTTCATCAGCATCTCCAGAAAAGTTTTAACTGGTGCCAAGAGCAGAGGTACAGGCCCTGTCTCTTTTGTGACCTTGAAATCTGTAAGACAGGCTCGGAACAGCTGGCGGACCTCACTGATCACGCCTTGACAAGCCCAGCGAGGATGCAGAACTCTCTCACCTTTCTCAGTTCTCACTCTCCCCGGAAAGTAAGCAAAAGCTTCCTTAAAAAAACAGAAAAAAATTCCAAAACAGAAACCTTCTAAAAGTTTGAATTTAGATTCCGTGCAGGCCTGCTGAGATGTTCCAGCCACATCCATTCGCTGACGTGCTCCACCCTCTACGAATTACAAAAGGGCTTAAAAAGAACTACCTTGGAATTGTTTTCATTATCAAGCTTCTGTCCATGAGCACCTTTTAAAAACCCACATGCTGTCTCAGTTGTAATCATTTTAAAAGAAATCACACATCTGTTTCTCAAAAAAGTCAATATAGAATAAAATTCCACCCATACCAATTATGTTCCTTCCTCCATTTGTATGGGGAAAAAAAACCAAATCATCCATTAAATCATAGACACATGAAAATGACTTTTATAATGAAAACCAAAACAGACAGCTTGAACCTGGCCTATGAAAAGGAATAATAGACATTTGAGATTCAACAATAGTTTAGTGCTTTGGAAACATCACCAGTTTAAGTATCAGTGATTCATTCGGTTTTGTTGTACACATTATTAATTGCGTAGTACCATTTAGGACCAGGAATCCCTTAGGGTAGAGAAAAATTACAAATGTTTATAATCTGAGAGACTAGCATCTGGTCTTGCCTTGGCAGTTTAGCTTCAGGCAAGAGATTTATATCTCTGGGTTTCAGTTTATTTGCTTAGAAAGTGAGGGAATTGAACCAAATTACCTTGCAGATTTTTTCCAACTCTGATAGTCTATCATTTCATTCTGTTTCAGAAGAAAGGGCCAGCATCCCGCCCACCATTCTTGAGAAACAGCGCCACCTTCAGGTCACAATGACCATAACAGAGCTGTGGTGGAGTCGCTTCTCCAGCAGAGGGGAGTTATTTGCCAGATCCACAGAAACCTGTCCCCCTGGTGTCCTTGGGGGACACGGTCACACATTTGTGAATCTGCCAGCTGGATTAAGATCAATGTGCATGGACATGGAGCCTAGCTGAGCTAACTGGCCCATGGGGGACGGACGCACGACCTTGGTCTAATTATCACAGCCCCCAGCTCACAGAGCTCACCCACAGAACAATTCCTGGTGGAAGGAAAGGAAGCAAAGAACACACTGAATTAACTGAAAGCTCTGAAACAGTGACAATGGACACACCACTTTTACAGGCAATTTCACCTAAGCAGTTTTCCGCCTGTTCTTGTCTTAGCTCGATATCACTGGGCAATATCTCTTGTAGACTTTCGTTGAGAAAAGCTGCAGAGGAGGGGAGGGTATAGCTCAGTGGTAGAGTGTGCGCTTAGCATGCACTTAAATTAAATCCCCGGTACCCCCACTAAATAAAATAATAAATAAATAAATCTAATTACCCCCCCCAAATAAACAAACAAAAAAGAAAAGCTGCAGAGAAGACTTTAAAGTAAATGCCACCTTTTTTCACCCAGAAAATATTTATCGAGACACCACTTAATGCCAGCACAGTGCTAAGGGCTCTCTCAAAATTATTTTATTGAATTTCCACCACAGCTCCTGCAAGGTAGGAATTAAGATCCCCACATTTCAACACAAGGAAACTGAGACTCAGAGAGGCCCAGAAATGACAGTTCTGGCCTCCAAGGCTGAGCATGCAGACACTGGAATCCAAACCATCCTCCCGAGTAAGGAAGGACCACAATTGACCAAGAACATGACTGCAACTGCCCCTTTTCAAGGCTTATCTCTCAGCACAGTGTTGTTCTGCCAATCACAACCAGCAGTTTGGAGGCAAAGGCAGTTCAAGAACTCAATGTGTTTCTTTTAAGTGTGATCTGTACACAGAAAACAGACCTATCTTTGCCAGCCACCCCTAAGCCGCATGGATGGGTCTCAGTAGGAGGTGTGATATGGTGATTTGTTATTAAATATCGCCATTTCTAAATGATGACCCTTCAGAGCAATAGACTAGAGGAAGTTTAAGATCATCCCTTAGAGTATACCCTATTGCTCCCTAAACTCCATAGGTTTTCTTGGTCGGGGAAAGGGACGGAGCAACCCCAAGCCCATGGGGATGCATCATGTCTGGAAATATGTTTCTGGGCATCACTGAGGAGAGGGGTGGGGAGCCGTTGCCCACTGCTGGGGTTCTCTGGGCTGCATAGCTCATTCTTTTCTATATTCACATATACTTAGGCTACTCTAGTTGTCAAGATCAGGCTTTCCAGTCTTTGCTTCCCTGACTACACATTACAGAATATGGGCACATAAATACAAAGTCACTGAATATTTGCTGATGTATTAGGGGAAAAAAATGCTCTACATGCAGAAAATGGAAATTATACACACTAGGGTGATCAGACATATTTGAGATGACCGTGGAGTTATTTTAGGACAGAGCCCAAGGGAGGAGCCTGGCTGAGAGGGGGATGGGAGTAGTGCCTGAGAACTTTGGATTAGACCCAGATAGAAGACACCAGAGTTGGGTTGAACCTTTGTGGAAGGAGAAGTTAAAATATGACATCTACACCACTGGGCAGATGCCAGAAAAAGAAAAATTGTGTAAGCAAGGAATTTCTCAATTTTAAGCATCATCTGATACTCAGAGGAAATTATGTAATATTATCCAAGGTTGAGTGACCACCAAGTTGCCCAGCTAATTAGAAGTTGAAGAACAAATGCTTGGCAGTTGGTCTACAGTTTTTGCATGTCATGAGAACTGGCAGTGTCAGTTCCAAGCTATCTCAGAGCTAAGGCTGAGAAGGAGGAACTAGAAGTGAGCCAGCGTGGCGTGAGTCTGATGGTCACACCATAGAGGCTACCCCCAAGGGTGACCTGGAGCAGAAAAGCAGAACCATCTACATAGCCGGTGTCCTACAAGAGTATTGTGCAGAGAGCCCCCACGGCAGTGGCAGTGGCTGGGCTAATCCTGCTTGGGAGCCTAGTAAGAAAGACCCTTCTCAAGCTCCAATAATGATGATGGTAGATTAGAAATCTGTTATCATTTGTCTATGTCATCCATCGTTCCAACCCTGCTAGACTCCTCTTTTTCTTCTTTCCACACCGCCCCCCCACAAGTTACCCATCCTTTCTGTTTACAAGTTCTATTCTGCAGGAGGCTGGGACAACAGAGAATCAAAACTAGTTACCATTGTGTGTAAAATAAGAGTTAATAAGCTAGGGCAAAGAGTATTGACAGTTGCTTTTGCAGCATCCAGAGCGTAGGCCTAAGTGCATTGTTTTCTGAGATTGCTTTATTTCATTCTTGGTAGCATCTAGAGGGTCTGACATGGCTCCAGAAAGCTGGGATGTTGGAGGTTAAGAGCATGTATCACCCCTGATGGTTGCAGGTGGTGTGCACAGAAGCGAGTGCTAAATGCATGTTACAGTGAGACCTGGGATTCAGGTAAAGCAAGAGGTGTTTCCATAGGGAGGTCCTCATTTAAAGAAAAAAATCATTCATTCCACTGCACATTTAATTGCACACCTACTATGTGCCTTGCACGGGGCATAGAGTGACAACAGCAGCAATTCTAATGGGATGTAAGCAGATAAGGCATTTGGTGGGATCCAGAGGAGGTGAGAGTTTATGCAAGGGAATAAGCAGTATCTCCCTAAGGGCAAGGTCGATGGATGGAGAGTGGTTTTACCTGAATGGAGAGACCAGGACACATAGGTACACAGGTAAAGATAAGGATAGCTATCTCTGAGGAGCAGCTGGTAACTGGCAGAGAGGTCTTATCTCCTCATGATTCCACGCACCTTCAGTTCCCTGAATGAGCCAGGCTTCAGGACCTGCCAGCCCGAAAGCCCCTTTGTCTGAGCCTGAGAAAGGCATGTCTTCTGGACCAGTGCAGCCCAGATGTGGTGCCTCCATGGGAACTGGATACAACCCACTCCCCCAGAGCTGGATTTGAGCTCCCACACGCCACCCCCAGCCTACTCTGAGGGTTCCTGCTGCCTGAGACATTTACCCGAGTTGTTCCGTCTTCCTGAAAGGCTTCCCCACACCCCCACCCCCTCTGCCTCCCCTTCCAAGCCTCACCTTAGAGATGACTGTCTCAGGGAAGGCTGCCCAGCCCTTCACAGCTGGACGTAGCTCTGTTTTCTGTTCTCACGTTGTCCTGTCACCCTGTATTTCTCCCTAATTAGCCTCATCACGATTACAAGCACTGTGTAATTGTCTCTCTCCCCATGAACATGAAAGAAAGGTCTGTGTCCCTCGTGCTCACCGCCGTCACCCCTGTGCGTGCCGGGCACAGGGGATGCCCTCAGTAAATGCTTCCTGAATACACAACAGCTGGAACAAATGAGAGGCTCAAGTGAGGGTTCTTCTGGAGCTCCCTCATCCTTCTAAGGAGAGCGGTTTGACCATATCCCCACTCTGTGCAGCCCGGATATGCCAGGCAGTCCCAATTTCAAATGCTGTGTCTTCTTATCTGACTGAGTCACGGAGGCTGAGGCTGGATGCGCCCTGTGCTTTTGCCCTTAGTTTTCTTATTTGCGTCTGGAAAAGGTGCAATCTGTACAGTAGAAGAAAAACCTCACTTCATAGACGCAATCTAGAACAGCCCAGGAACTACCCAAGTTTGGAACACAGGCTACCAAGTGTTTTCATTTCATGGTGCCCGATCATCATTCACTCATTTAAAAAATATTGATTGGGTACCTACTATGTGCACTGAGCACTAATCTAGGAGGAGCTAATTTTTCCATTCGCATGCCTTTTTGGAGCACAAATTGCTCGGATTGCCCTCTGTTTTGTAGGAAGTGATGGAAAGTTTAACGTTCTAAGTGCGCTGCACCGGACATGGTCTCCCGAACAAGGCTGTCTTGTTCGCAGCCTTAGCAATGCCACTTGACCACCAGGAGGAGGAGAGTGGGGTCAATAGCATGAATCTTACTTGCAAGAGACATGTGTTGAATAACCACAGACCACAGCAGGACAGTGATTTCCTGCTTAGAAAAGAGAACTTGCTTGTGGACTATTTCTAGGTGTGCTAGAAAATGAAAGATTGGCAGTTTTCTAAAGGAAGGATTAGGAAGCTGTTTTATATGATTACAAACCGAGCTTCAGCGGGACACTCAGCACAGCGGCATCTTCCATAAGGGCTGGTGTGCATAGTCGCTCCCCCCTCCTCAGTCCTCCCCACCCGGCCCAGGCCCCCCAGCCCCTCCCCCAGGACCTCCCCCCACCCCCATCTCCTCACAGTTCAGCCCCCATGCTTGGCACAGTAGGGAGCCACCCCAGTCGCTAAATGTTTTTAAATCAACTCTGCTTACAGGTGAAGGAGTCTATGAAGAATTCCATGAAGAATCTACATCCTTGATTCTATAAAGGATTCTGTAAAGAAGCATCTAAGTACTTCGTTCTAAATCCTACAGTGTCCAAACACGCCATGTGGTGTTTTCAGGGCATTTGGCTTTTAACATAAAGACCCAGCAGAGGGAGCCATTCCCTAGCAGAAAAGTTGCTGCAGACCCTACCGGGGTGGCCACTCTGTCAGCCAGCCAAGGCTTCTAGCACAAAGTTCCACAGACTGGGCGGCTTAAACCACAGAAATTTATTTTTCACAGTTGTTAAAGCCAGAAGCCTAAAATCAAGGTGTTGGCAGGGTTGATTCCTTCCGAGGCCTCTGTCGTTGGCTTGTAGATGACTGTCTTCTCCCTGTGTCCTCGTGTGGTCTTCCCTCTGCGCGTGTCTTGGTCCCAATCTCCTCCTCTTATAAGGACACCCACTCTAATGAATTCATTTCCTATTAATCACGTCCTGTTTCCAAATAGTCACGTCCTGAGGTACTGGAGGTTAGGATTTACATGAATTTGGTGGGGACACGATTCAGCTATAGTAGCCACCCTGTTTTCAGTCTTGTTAGCCTTTTAAAAAGATAGATAGATAGATAGATAGATAGATAGATAGATAGATAGATAGATAGATAGATAGATAGATAGATAGATAGACAGACAGATAGACAGACAGACAGACAGACAGACAGACAGATAGATTTTAAATGTGTTTCCATTGTTTTCTAAAAATTAAATCACCTGTATTGCTTTTACTCCCGTGATGATAAGCCCATGGTTCAAAGGTCTCTGCCCCACCGCCATACTGGCAGGCAGCAACGGTGTGCTCAGATTGATAGAAGGCCCAGACCCAGGCACCTCTTGACAACGTCATGCAAATTCCCAAATCTAAAGATACAGGAGGAAGTCAGGGAGGTCAGGACCCAAGCAGGGCATGTGGCAGCCATCTGCAGAGGCCGGGCCAGGTTCCAGACTCACCGAATGGTTGCTGCAGATGAGGAAGCCTTCCCAGACACCCTCAAGCCCACTCTCAGAGATTCTCTCCTCCCTCCTGACTTCCCCCTCTCCTACTCCTGCTCAGACTTCCAGGGCTGGGGCAGTTCTGCTGACTGGCTAGCCTGAGGTGGCACAGGAAACCTCCGGGCCTGGTAAGCCTTATCAGTCCTGCGGTCAGACAGCAGCAAGCTGACCACAATGGCACACCTTCCCCTCCCAGGCAAACGGAGCCTTGTCCCATACACCCCTGATTTAGGGACTCAGAGTTGGGACAAAGGCAGTTACATGTGTCCTGAGGGGTCAGGCTAACTGGCTCCTAGACCCATCAGGGATCTCACCCTGATGTCCTTTTTTTTTCTTAAGTTGAAGTACAGTCAGTTACAATGTGTCAGTTTCTGGTGTACAGCACCCTGGTATCTTAAAACGAGATCCCAGTCTAAAGAGTTGTCTTAAGGATGAACAAAGGCCTCCAAATAGTAACCAACAATCAATTCATTGCAAATAAACATCATTAGAAAGGTACTGTATATACTTCTTTATTCATTCAAGTGTCTGAGATTTCATGCAACATACACCATTACCACCACTAGTATAGTAGATGCGACCAGGGAAGAACAATGCTTTGCTGAAAGTAGGATGCTTTGCTTAAAGCGCACTTGCTTTCCCATAAGGTTACTTGTACTTACTGGGCACATTAGGACATTTGAGGTGTAGTTTAATTTTTATGAGAGATGGAAAGCTAGAGTCTGGGCCCAGAGATGGACCAGGCTTTCCACACCCCTTGGGGCTGTGGGACAGGGACAGTTTCAGTGAAATCAGAGGGTAGTTCTGAATCGAGGCTGATTCCCTCAGCCGTTCATTCTAGATCCCAGAAGTCAGCTAGAGTCCCTTTCTCTTTGGAGACCCAAGCTTGATGGGCTCAGGCCCACCACAACCACGACCCATGGGGGGTCAGCTCACTGCGCCAGCATTCTTAGACTCCTTAGAGCTCTGTCAAAGGAATCCATTCCCACCGTGAGCCCTGTGAGCACTCCAGAAAGTGCTGGAGGGCAGAGTCTCAATGGTTACATCACAAAATCCACACCAAACAACTTCATAATATGTGCTTGGAGATTTTGGTTCTTCCTGTGGCCTTCGGGGGGGGGGGTCCTCTCTCAGGCCTGAACACACTGTCTCTCCCCACTTCTCCCATTTAACGTTCACCTCACTGGAGCCCCCATCCTCAACCCTGGACCTCTCCCACCTCCAGGGCTACCTCTAGGCCACACAGCTCTATGCCAGGCATTTGCAGGGAAGTCCAGCTCTCTCCAGCCCCCAAGCCACCTGTCATTTGCAACCCCATCTCGGGGTTCTCCTGAGCCTTCTTTCTAAAGATCAGCTTAGGTTACATATAGCTTTTTTTTATAAAATATTGAAGTATAGTCAGTTTACAATGTTGTGTCAATTTCTGGTGCACAACAAAATGTTTCAGACATACATACATATACACACATGTATTCATTTTCATATTCTTTTTCGTTATAGGTTACTACAAGATCTTAAATATAGTTCCCTGTGCTCTACAGTAGAAACTTGTACTTTATCCGGTTTTGTGAGGATTTTCCTTGTATTTCTGATTGTAAGAGATACTCTACCAAAGTTCAGTAGATATTTTGTGCAGCTTATTCCATATGTAGATGTAGTTTTTGTTGTAATCGTGGGAGAGGGTGAGCACCAGGCCCTTCTACTTCACTAGCTTCACAAATAGCTTTGAAATTTTCTGTTCTTTTAACATCCCATTTAACCAATCAAATGTCTTCTACAATGCCTTCGAATGTAGTCACAAAGAGGGCTCTGGAACCAGACCCTAAGGTTAGAATCCTGGTTTGACCACTTACTGTGTGACTTTGAGCCAATCACTTCACCTCTCTGGGCCTCGCTTTTCTCATCTGTAAAATGGGAACAGTGGTAACAACGCCTGACTATTTTTTATTACTATATTTTTAATTTAATTTTTTAATTTTTTATACAGTTTTTAAAGGTTACTTCCATTTACAGTTGTTACAAAGTATTGGCTATATTCCCTGTGTTGTATAGTACATCTCTGAACCTATGTTACACTCAATAGCTTTTATACCCCACCAACAGCTGCTGACTCTTCAGGGATGATGGTACATGGCAAGCACGTGCGCCAGGCCCAGCACAGGGACCAGTACAGGAGGAGCCGCTGTATGGTGGGCACATGGTGTAGGGCCCAGTCAGCCCTCAGCCTGGTGCAGGGGGCTGCGACAGTGGAAATGGAGAATGTCATGGGCTTAATAGGAGGGTCCACTCCCCGACACTTGGGGAAGGGAGGTTTCCTGGAGGAAGGGACAGCTAAGCGGAGACCTGGAAGGAAAGGAGTGGCCAGAAAAGAGGAGATCAATGGGTCTTCCAGGGTCAGGGAGCAGCATGCAAACCCCCATAGGGAAGAGGGCAAACAGAGGGTGGGAGGGCGGGCACTGATATAACCCAGCAAGGGCAGAGGATGGGATGAGGAGGGGTCCAGGTAAGACTGGATCAGGAAGCAGGAATAAGAACAGGCAGCCTTTGGGTCCAGTTGAAGAGTCTGCATTTCACTGCTAAGGGGTTCATGCCAGGGAGTGAATTTGCAGTTGAGTGAGGTGGTGCTGGCTGCTGGGTGGAAAGTGAGAGGGTGAGATTCTGTGGCTTTCACGTTTGACCCTGACCCACAGGAAGAAAAGCGAGCTTTTCCACAATCAGAAACAAACACAGAGTTTGAGGGGAGTGAGGCTTTCCCATCTTTAAGGAAAATAACATGGCAGAGCATAACAAATACCAAAATAGGGACAGAGCTTTGCAAAGGGCCAGGGTCCCTGAAGTTCAAGTTCATTAGCCTGGTCGATGCAAATAATCAATAATCGATCTATAATAAGGAATAAAAAAGAGTTTTGTTCCAGCCAGTTAAGGACTGTAGCCCAGGAGGTAGGCTCTCGGTAGCGCTGAGAACCGGCTCTGTAGAAGCATGCGCAGTTTTATTTCTCATCAGAACAAAGCATATAAACCCAACGTGACAGGAAACATTCCTTCAGGGTTTCAAAAGAGACAAATTAGTACGTACACAGCAGGCCGGCTGGACCTGTATTTGCCAGCTGTTCTAGGTTTACCCAAAGTTGAGGCCAAACCATGTATAAGCCAGAGTGACTTCCCTGCATCTCAGTATGTGAACAATTTCCCCATCAGCCTCCAGGGAAAGCTGCCTCTGATTACAACCCAGTAGACCCATGTCGACTGAAATAAAGTCGCAGAACCTAAAAGCTGAGTTATGTTTTATTCAGTGGACATTCCTGGGGACTTGACTCCCTTCGAGCCCGGGATGACAGCTTCCCAGGTGGCTCTGAGGGACTGCTCCCAAGAGGTAGGGGGGGAGCCAGGATATATAGGAGCTTTACAACAAAGACAAAGTAGTCGGAACATTAAAAGATTACTTGCTAACTGAAGAAAACCAGGCATCTCAAGTTAAAGAATTTGGTGCTTTTCTATGTATGGGAGGAAGCAGACATTTGGGCTCACTGAATTCATTCTTTTGACACGTACCTAGCTCTCTAGGGCCAGTGTCCTGTCTTGTCACATTCTGGGTCCCCTCCGGTTGCAGAGCCCTGGCTGCAGGCTTGTCTACACGGTGGGGAGTGGTGGCAGCAGCTGATGACTTGATGGCTTCAGCATTCTTTGTTTACTGATATGGTTTGTAGTATTTTTTGTTCACACTCACATCATATAACCCCCCACGTACACACACAACCACACACACCACTCACCACACACACACACCACTCACCACACATGTACCACATACAGCATACCTGAAACAGGCCAAAACCCTACTTTGTACTGTGTGCTCTGTTTCTTTCTATTCTATCCCATTTCATTCCATTTCTTTCTTTCTTTTTTTTTTTTTTTTTTTTCTAGTAATGTCTGAGACCACTAAATTGATCTCGTGACCCACTAATAGGTCCTGAACTGCAGTTCAGGAAAAACTAACCTGGAGGGAGTTAGTCGGGCCACTGGGAGATGATCTTTGATCTGCTGCCTGCGTGACCTCTCAGCACAGGTGGCGCCCCAGCCTGGGACACAGCTGTGGCACCCGGCCACCTCACCTCATCCCTATGGCTGCCTCACAGCCTGCCAGGACCACTGGGGGTGGGGGGGCCTGTCACTGTGTCTGCATGGCTAATTTGAACTGAAGAAGTAACCGCACCAATTTTTGGTTTTAATCACCCCCTCGCTTACAGAGGCTGAATTTCCTTTGCCTTCCTCCAAATCAGTGTTTTCCAAACTGCAGCTTGGGACCTGTTAGTGGGTCATGAAATCACTTCAGTGCATCTCAGACAACAATAAAGGAAAAGAAGGAAGAGAACAGAACAGAACAGAGCATGTGTCACGTAGTAAGGATAAGCGCTGACTGGTTTGGGGTGGGGTGTGTCCTATGGTATCGCTTTCCTTCAAGCCAGCTATTAAGTAGGTGAAACTATAAACCCAGGACAGAGAGAATCAATCATGTCCAGTGAGTCAGACACAGAAGAGAGAATGCAGCAACTAGAGAAACGACAGCCTGAAAAGTAAGGAGGGTCTGCAAAGCCCACAGCCCAACCCTGAGCCTGCCTGGTGGTGGTGACTCAGTGAGAACAAAGCAGTTTTTTTCCCCAGTTATTCAGTCCAGCTAATCGTTCCTCCCGTTTCAGCCCGCCCCAATAGGACCGACTTACAGTAACAGGATGACTCACCCTCTTACATGTCCGTTCAGAAGCCCTCAGGCCAGGCTCCCGCTGCTATGCCCCTGCCCGCTGTGGCCCGCTACCCAGAACAGGCGGGAATTTCTCTTCTGGGATGTTCCTCAAAGCGGAGACTCAGGCCTTAGACGGTGTGTCAGCGCTCGTCTGAGTGACGGCAGCCTGCTGGAATACGCAGCCATAGTTGGGCTTGTTTCTTATAAACAAGAAACCAAATATTTGCTCAACTAAAAACTATGACGAGGAATCTTAATTTGATTAATTTTTCTGGTTCCCGGGATTTCTATGAAAATTGATAACAGAATTAGAAGATTAAATTCTTCTTAAGTGTATTTTTAGTGAGTTGCCTTTGTGGGAAATAATGAAAATGTTTTAAATGGTACTGTCCCAGAAAATCCAGGCTGTGTAGCCAAATACCAGAATGTATGTCTTTGCACACACATAGGCGGGCACACAGATTGCCCCCCTTGCTGTCTTCATTCCCCCATTTCTTTACCCACTTCATCCTAGCCTAGACCCCTCAACCCACACTCCGTGGACCCAGCATTGCTAAGATCCCATCCATCTCTAGGCTGTAAAGCACAATGAACACATTGTGCTTTTCCGCTTGGCTCCTTGGCAGCATTCAATGCAACCGACCTGTATCTTCTTCTAAAAGCACTCTCTTCTCTGGGCTCCCACCTGACACCACACATTCCTGGCATTCCTCCTGCCTCTCTGGCCACGTCTCAGCTTCCTTTGCCAGTTCTTCTGCCTCTGCGAAACCTCAGTGCTCAGGTTCCCCCCTAAGCCCTTTCCTCTGCTCCTTCTCTCTCTCTCTCTCTCTCTCTCTCTCCTCTTAGCTCTCAAAGAAAAGTGGCACTAGGTGACGTGTGAGGGCAGTCTGGGTTTGTCACAATGATGGGTGGAGGCTGCATTTCATGGGTGGGAGCCAGAAAGGCCAAAAGAGGGCAATGTCACCAAAGAACTGTCCACTGCCAAACCCACAAGACTGGTCCCTCCGTGAGAAACACCGCACCTTGTCCACTCCCTTGGATTCAGGTGCCCTCGGCAGGCCAACGACTCCCCAGCCAGACCTCTCCCCCTAGCGCAGGTCTTCCATTTAGACATCTCACCAGACTGCTTCTCCTCCAGAATGTCCTTCCTCAGTGCTCAGCATCACCATTTGGCCTCCTGCACCCCATCCAGTCACCAAATCCTACCAAGCCCAGCTCCTAAGTACCTGCAAAACCCATCTACTTTTCTCCACGTCTACTGCCAACACTCAGTGTCAGTCCCCATCATCACTGCCTGGACTCCTCTGGTGGCCTCCTCACAGATCTCCCTGCCTGAGTCCTCGTGCTCATGGAGGCCAGAGTCATCTTCTAAAACAGCAACTCTGATCCTATCACTCTCCTGCTTAACCTCGCCGATGGCCTCCCGCTGCTCTGAGAATCTGGCCCCAGATCCTTATCACTGCGTGTGAGGAGGACCCCGCCTGCCTCTCCAGCATCAGCATCGCTCTCCCCTGTTCAGTAGCTTGAGCCACAGTGGCCTCCGGCCAGCTCCTCAGTGACGCTATGCTTAGTAGCTACTAGTACAATTTTTTTATTACCCAAAATAACAATTGTGTTTACTTAAGAAACTTTATTGAGACTTATCAGAACAAAGGAATATATTTACTGTTTCTGATAATTTAATTAAATAAGCCACCTAACCACTATTATTATGTAACTAAATCTCTACTCTGTAATTAACTCCAATTATATCAAGGATTTTTTTTTAAGCCATCCCATGTTGCAAAACCCTTCTTTCTTGTTCACTGACCCCTACTCTTCCAGTGGCTAAAGGTAACATTTCTCCAAAATCCTGGTATCCATTCAAATGCCACTTCTTCCAGGAAGCCTCAGCCCCCTAGGATAAGTCCCATTTTCATGGCTCCTACTCTGTCTCCCTTCTAGAACAGGTCACAATTGCCATGAATTACCTGGTTGTGTAGCTGTTTATTTAATGTCTTTCTTCACTGCTCTGGAAGAGTCTCTGGGGATGAGGAATGGGTTCTGTGGCACCCAGCACAGCACCCAGCTGAGTGGGACACAGTAACTACCAAAAAGTGGATTCCAATTCTAGTTTCCACTAAGAGGCTGAATTAGCAACAAGCTGATTTGCCTAAGATAAATCCAGAAGGAACTGTAAGGGGGGAAACTGATAAAATTATGAGAAACTCCTGGGGAATTGGAGCGGGGGAGGCTGTTGTGAAAGGATGGAGGCTTTGGCTAGAAACAGGACTCGGTGGACTGGCTGTGGAAAGAATAAAACAGGAAAGGAACTGTGGGCTCTGTGTTTGCTCCTCACCCACCAACACCAGGGGCAAACGGTGCTTGACCTACACCACTGGTGACTCAGATCTGTAGTCCAGATGTCCCAGGAGAAAAATCCAGCCATCTCAGAAGTCCTGTGCTTGTGAGAAACTGAGAAAAATAGGGGAAAACAAACCCCAGGCAGTTGACTCCCTTCTCTGACATCTCCAAACCTCCAGACCAAAGGAACCACAGTCCAAAGAACATCTCCTAAATTGTGTCTCCCTGGGGCAAAGGATGGAAAACTGACCTGAGGAGTTTGTTTTGCTGAGTGTGGAGGGACTGAAGGTGTTGTGGGTGTCTGGGATGGATCTGTCCCCGCCCATCTCCCTGGGGCAAGTGTGGACCAGAGTCCAGGTTTCTTCAATAGGTATTGCCCAACAGAGACACCAGTCTCCCCAGCCCCCACCATGGAAAATGAGCTCACAGGTCAAAAAAGCAAAAGATATTTGAGAAGCATAACCATTTCCAAAACAAAGAAACAAGTGCTGGATTACAGATTCCATCAGAAAGAGAAATGCTGTTAAAGTCCAAGAAGTTAAAATGAGTCTAATAAATTATTAAGAAGTGGCTGGGGGAGAGTTCAACATGCAGCTGTAAGAAGATCCCAAACTCACCTCACCCCACAGACACAACAAATCGACAGCTAACTATGAATCAGTTCCCACTGAAGAAGACCTGAACAGCTGAACATCTCACCTCCTTCACAGCAAAGGTTGAAATAGCCACATCAAGACAGGAGAGGCAGAGATGCAGCCTCCCCCCAAACCCCACGCCTGGCGCAGACCCACAATCAGGAGGCATCTCAAAGACACAGAGCTTCTCCCTGAGGGGTGAGGGGTCTGTGCCCACATCAGGCGCCCCAACCCTTGGGACCTGAACTGGAGACACAAGCCCCCAAATGTCTGGTTTTGAAAACCCGCGGGAAGAGGGTATAGATCAAGTGGTAGAGTGTATGCTTAGCATGCACAGGGTCTGGTTTCAATCCCCAGAACTGCCTCTAAAAATAAACACACAAACCAAACCCCCTCCCCCCAAAAAAATTAAAAAAGAAAGAGAAAACCAATGGGGCTTATGTCCAGGAGAACCATAGGGCTGTGGTAAATGGAGATTCCACTCTTAAAGGGCTCGCGGGATGACTCACTTGCCCTGGGACCTAGCACAAGAGCCACAGTTTGAAAAGCAGGGAGACTGTATGAGAAAGAGACTCATTTGCTCACCTTAGAGCATCTCCTGGAGGGGCAGAAGCCTGTGGGGACTCTCTCTAGGGACAGAGGCACTCCCATGGCCCCACCAAAGCCAGGAGGGCACTCACAGCCCACACAGGAGACGCCCTTTGAGTGCCTGGCCCCGGCGGTCAGGGGAGATTGTGTTTCTCAGCCCCACTGGTCTGAAACAATCAGAAGGGCAGTTCCGGGCAGGCTACTTGCTCCAGGAAACTGCACCAACAGAAGACTGGACCACACACCCCTAGTCTCCCTGTGAAAAAAGGCTTAAATACTGGTCCTGGAGTGTGAGCCTGACAAGCACACATCAAGAGGTTATAGAAGTGGTCTCAGGGAATGTGAGCCGGGGACACTGTTTCCGAGCTCTCCCTTGGCCGCGCCACAGCTCATCAGAACCTTCCAGAAAGGAGCTCACATACTCAACTGGAACCCAAGTTTTTGCCACTGTTGCCCAGGGAACATTTCCAGGTCATCTGGTCTGCAGGCCAGCAGCATTATGATCGCAATCTCATAAGGTGGTATATACTTGCAAATCTTAAAACCTGCTGCCTAAGGGTTTAGCTTCTAATCAGCCTGAAACTCGCTGCAGACTGAAATCGTTCCCTCTGGAACACCCACAGGTCTTGGCACACCCTCAGTAACTGGACAGAGCAAGAATAAGTTAGACTGCTTAGGCAATCACAAAGGTTCACCAAGACCTAGGGCAACATTAAACAATTAAGTTTCATCTCCTACGCAAAGCCACCTGTTCAAGACTGGGAGAAACAGCTGTTTTGCATAATACATAAAAACAAACAGAGAGTCAAGCAAAAAGAGGAGATCGAGGAATATGTTCCAAATGAAAGAACAAGGTAAAACCCCAGAAAAATCTTTAATGAAACAGAGGTTTACCTGGTAAAAAGTTCACAGTAATGGTTGTAAAAATGTTCATGGAACTCAAGGGAAGAATGGATAAATGCAATGAGAACTTCAACAAAGGATAGAAAATATAAGAAGGTAAGTACTACAGGACTGCATGATCCACAGTTGCTTGAATCGGTGGATGTGGAATTTCGGACATGGAGGGCCAAACAGAAACCACATTCTGTGGAGGAACCACAGACATAAAGGAACCATGAGTATTCAGAGACCAAGGATGTGGAGGGCTGACTATAAGCTATACACAGATTTTCAAACTTCACAGAGTGTGGGTACTCCATGGAGAGCATGTGTTCTTTAATTCAACTATTTATATTTTTCACTTCTTATGCTTGTTTCCTTTTCTAGGTTTCTTTATTGTTGTTTTATTTCCCCTTATTTCTTATTTATTTATTTAAACTGAAGTGTAATTTTGTTTTTGTGGGTTAGGCAAAAGCCACAGAGCTGAAGAATACAATAACTGGACTGAAAAATACACCAGAGGCATTCAACTGCAGACTAGATGAAGCAAAGAAAGTACTGGTGAGCTGAAGACAGGGCAGTGGAACTCATCCAAACAAGTGTTAGTGAGGATTAAGAGCAAAGTGAAACTTTGTACACTGTTGGTGGGGATATAAATGGTGCAGTCACTATGGAGAACATTACGGAGGTTCCTCAAAAAATTGAAAATAGAGCTACTGTATGATCCAGCAATTCCACTCCTGGGTATTTATCCAAAGAAAAGGAAAACACTAATTCAAAAAGATATGTGTACTCCTATGTTCATTGCAACATTATTTATAGTAGCCAAGATATGGAAACAACCTAAATGTCCATCAATGAGTGAGTGGATAAAGAAGATGTGGTTTATATGCATACAGTTGAACTTTGAACTACATGGAGGTACCCATACTCTGTGAAGTTGAAAATCTACGTAAAACTTATAGCCAGCCGTCTGTATCCTCAGTCCCTCCATGCTCGTGGTTCCTTTATATCTGTGGTTCCTCCATATCTGCAATTCCATATCCACCAATTCAACCAACCATGGATCACATAGTCCTATAGTACTTACTATTAAAAAAAAAACCCTGCAAATAAGTGACCCATGCATTTCTAACCTATGTCGCTCAAGGATCAACTGTATAATGAAATACCACTCAGCTGTAAAAAAAAGAATGAAATCTTGCTATATGAGACAACAAGAATGGACATTGAAGTTGTTATGCTAAGTGAAATAAGTCAGACAGAAAGACAAATACCATATGGTTTCACTTATATGTGAAATCTAAAGAAAAAACCAGATAAACAAACAAAACTCATAAACACAGGCTATGTGGTTGCCAGAGGGGAGGGGTGTTCAGGGGTGGGCAATAGATGAAAGGGATCAAGAGGTACAAACTTCCGGTTATAAAATAAGTAAGTCGTAGGAATACAATGTGCAGCATGGTAACTGTAGACAGTAATCTAGTATTGCAAATTTGAAAGCTGTTAAAAAAAGAGTTCTTATCACAAGAAAAAAAAATTTCGCAACCCTGTATGGTGACAGGTGGTAACTAGACTGATTGTGATGATCATGTATACGGATGCTGAATCACTGAAACTAACATTGTAAATCAACTACACCTCAATAAATTTTTAACTGCCAAAAATTTTTTTAATAAAAAGAAGTTGAATCATTATGTTGTACACCTAATGTAATAAAGCTGATATAATGCTGTATGTCAATTATACTCTAATTTAAATAAAAGAGAAATAAGAAATAAGGGGAAATGAAACAATAATAAAGAAATCTAGAAAAGGAACCAAGCGTAAGAAGTAAAAAATAAAAATAGTTGAAGTAAAGAACACATTGATGGGACAAGTAGTAGAATGGATACAACTCAAGAACAAATTAGTGAATTGGAATTCCAGATTGAAGAAAACCTTTAAAGGAAGGACAAAAAATTAGGAAATATTAAAGAAAAGCAGAGAAATGTGGGTGATTTATGTATAAGTGCTAACAACCAGATAATGAGACTCAGAAAGACAGAGGGATAAAATGAGGAGGAAATAGCTGAAGAAATAATGGAGCTAGATTTCCTAGAATTGAAAGAAAGAAAGAAAAGAAAGACAGACCTGAATGAAAGGGCCTGTAGAATGATAAGGAGGAAAAATAATGGGGCAGGAATCACACATAGAAATCTATAATAAAGTGTAGGATTATCAAAGACAAAGAAAATTCTGAAAATTTCTTAAGAAAAAAAGCACTTCATGCAAAGGAACAAAAATCAGATAGACATCAGATTCCCTAACAGCAACAGCAGATGCATGAAAACAATGGAGCATGCTTTTGTTAAAATACAGAAAAAATACAGAAGAAAATGACCTTAGAACCAAGAAATATATAACCAGCCAAACTGGCATGAGATATCAGGGCATGAAATAAATATTTTCAGTTATACAAGATCTGAAAACTTGAATAAACAGAGAAACAAATCAAGGAGTGGCTGCAAGAAACATGGAAATTAAAGTAACAAAATACCTTAGAAAAATTAATTACTGTCTTTTAAAAAAAATACTAAGACCAAAGAACAAAAAAAATGTTTATAATTACCCAGAATTAAAGTCTAGATTAGCACTTGTCCATTAGAAATATCATGTAAGCCACGTATGTCATTTTAAACTAAAGCAGCACTATATACAATAACAAGACATAGAAACAACCTAAATGTCCATAGCCAGATGACTGGATAAAGAAGCTGTGGTATATTTATACAATGGAATACTAGTCAGCCATAAAAAAGAATAAAATAATGTCATTTGCAGCAAGGTGGTTGGACCTAGACATCATCATTCTAAGTGAAGTAAGCCAGAAAGAGAAAGAAAAATACTATATGATATCACTCATATGGAATCTTAAAAAAAAGAAGAAGAAGAAAGGACATTATGAACTCATCTACATAACAGAAACAGATTCACAGACATAGCAAACAATCTTATAGTTACTGGGAAAATGGGGTGGGAAGGGATAAATTTGGGAGTTTGAGATTTGCAAATGTTAGCTACTATATATAAAAACAGATTAAAAAACAAGTGTCTTCTGTATAGCACAGGGAACTGTATTCAATATCTTCTAATAACCTTTAATGAAAAAGAATATGAAAATGAATATATACACGTATGTGCATGACGAACATTGTGCTGTACACAAGAAATTGACACATTGTAACTGACTGTACTTCAATTAAAAAAAAAACTATCATTGTAAATCAACTACACTTCAATAAAAAAAAAAAAGAACCTAATTGGGAGTTTGGGATTTGCAGATACTAACTACTATATAGAAAATAGATAAATGGCAAGGTCCTACTGTATAGCACAGGGAACTAGATTCTATATCTTGTAATAACTTATAATGAAAAAGAATATGAAAAGGAACATATATACATTAAATAAATATATAAATAAAAATAAACTAAAGCTACATTTAAATTTTTAAAACGGGTGAAATTAATTTTAATTATATTTTATTTAACCCAACATATCCAAAATAATATCATTTCAACAAATAATCAATAAAAAAACTGTTAATGAGACCTTCTACATATTTTTTCCACATACTAACTCTTCAAAATCCAGTGTGTGTTTCACATTTAGAGCACATCTCAGTTTGAACTAACCACATTTCAAGAGCTCAGTGGACACATGTAGCCAGTGGCTCTTGTACTGGGCAGTGCTGCTCTAGAAAACATTAATACCATGGTGTTGGGAATGGAGGCCACCATGGACTATGACAGTGTGCTAAGTATTTGTCTTATCTGATGGGGGAAACAAATTTTACTTTTTAAAGACATTGCAAAGGAGGGACAAACTAAGTAATAAATTAAAAGCCAAGCTGGGACTATGGTGGTTCCCAGGGCATAAAATTTAAGGAAGCACTCATTGTCAGGTGCTGACTTTGAAGTTGCATGACCCCAGAAGTGAATGCCTCCTTGAATTCTGTGCCTGGGAACCATATTTGCCTCACATTAGTCTCAGCCCTAATTAAGACAGCACAAATAGGTTCAAATATATTAATAACTATAATAAATGTAAACGAACTAAATGCACCAAAAGATATAGATTGAAAGGTGAGTGGGAAAAAAATCTAGATATGTAGTGTCTTATATGAGTTACACATACAACATACGAGCACACAAAGGTTGAAAATAAAAGCATGGAAAAAGTGTAGCAGGCAAATAGTAGCTCGTGTAGCAATATTAATACCATCTAAAATTAGGGTAACTATATATAATCTAGTGTTTAAAACAGCATACCTTTGAGAATTATTTAGAAAAATAAACCAAGATCATCTTAGGCAAATCAGGATGTATTGTCATTAATGCAATATGAAATAAATCAGAGAGTATTATAAAGGATGAAGAGGGTCTCTAAAAATGATATAAGATTTGATTCCCCAAGAACATATGAAGCAAAAATTGATATAAATATAGGGAGAAATTGATCACATCCACCTTCACAGTGGCAGATTTCAACACATCATTCTCAATCAATGATGGGTCAAGTAAACAAAAAAATCAGCAAGAATATAACAGATTTGAACATCATCTAAAAATATAGAGTTATACACCCAAAACTTAAAGAATACATTTTTTTCCAAGCACACATGAAACATTTACAAAAATTGACCACATACTAGGCTATAGAGAAAACCTAAGCAAATTTCAAAGTTAGATACCATACAAACCAGATCTTCTGACCATATGTAACTGAGACAGAAACTAATATAAATGAAAATAATTGCATATTTGCTGGTGAGGGTGTAAACTTATGTAAGAACATTGGGGAAAAGCTTGGCATGTCCTCCTAAAGTTAAAAATTCCCATACATTCTGACTCAACAGTTTCATTCTTAGAAACATACTTGAAGCTCTTGCACCTGTGAAACCAGCAAAATATACAAGAATGTTTATAGCAGGACTGCTCTCAATAACAAAAACCTGAAAACAACCCAAATACTCCTCAAGGAAAAATGGGAAAATAGATTATGGTTGTGTTCATCTTCTCCTGCTACATGACAAATTACCACAAACAGTAGCTTAAAACAATACCCATTTTTTAATATCAAAGTTCTATAGATTAGAAGTCTAGGCACACCATGGCTGGGTTCTCTGCTCAGGGTCTCACCAAGCTGGATCAAGGTGTCAGACAGGGCAGTCATCTCATTCGAGGCTGGGGTCCACTTCCAAGCTCACTGAATATTGGTAGAATTCAGTTCCCAGTGGTTGTAGGACGGAGTCTCCACTTTCTTGCTGGCTGTTAGCAGGGACCATTCTTAGCTTCTAGAGGCCACCTGCCACATGGCCATCTCCACAACAGGACAGTTTCCTTCTGCAAGGCTAGCAGAGGAACTTCCCTGTAGCTTTCAATCTCTGACTCCAGACCCAGATTTAAAGGGCTCGTGTGATTGGGGAAAGTGCCCTTTCTTAAGGTCTGATTTGGGACCCTAATTACATCTGCAAAATCCTATTACAGCAGCACCTAGAGTAGTGTTGGATTGAATAATGTGTGGGTACACCAGGATGTAGGAGTCTTGGCAGCCCTCTTAGAATTCTGCTTCCACAATGCTCTATTCACACAAAGAATATTATATAGCACTCAAATGGAATGAATTATAGCCACCTGCAACAATGTGGATGAGCCTTAGAAATTTAATACTATATGAAAAATACATAGCCCCAAAAGACTCTAATTAAAAATGACTAAAATTTTAAAAGTACTTTTAAGAGGAGGAGGGCATAGCTCAAGCGGTAGAGCACATGCTTAGCATGCACAAGGTCCTAGGTTCAATCCCCAGTACCTACTCTAAAAATAAATTAAATAAATAAATCTAATTACCCTCCCCCCCTGCAAAAAAACTAAAAAGATTTTTTTTTAAATAAAAGTACTTTTAAGGGATATGTACAGATGCAACAAAGTGATATAACAAGAGAAAGTAAGGAGATGGTAGACTGGATTCTGGATGCCCTGGTGAGGTGGTGAGGGGGTGGGGGAGGCAGGAGGCAGAAGGCTAGGATGCTGAAGAGTTAGATGTAGGTTATTGTTAGGGGTCTAGGTGTGGGAGGGGAGAGGATAAGTGGGTTCATATATGTTATTATATTGTTTTAAATAACTAACTTATGCAGTACTGTATGTCAATTATATCTCAATAAAACTGGAAAAATAAATAAACACTAAAAACAAAATAAAAGAATGAATTAATTTGAAGCTGGACAAGTAGGGATCAATGATGAGAAAACATCATGAACTAAGGATTATGACTGATTATTCCTATTCTGTGCACCTGATTTAAAAGGAAGTCTAATTAAATGATTTAAAATTAGATCTAATTTAAAGTGAAGAAAAGAAAAAATACTTGTCAAATGAAAGAACATGTTACAAATGTTAAATGGAAGAATATATTACGGAATTAAAAAGTGTGTTCCTTCTAGGGCAGGGGAAATTCGGACAGTATCAAAGAGGCAGTGACAGATTTTTCTCAGGGTAAACTCGTCACCCTGGAAAACTTCCAAAACGTAAGCAGAAGATACTATTTTGTCCTTGGAGGAGCCTGGTCTGAACGTAACTGGGGAGACTGGCTATCACGTCCACCTGCTCAGACCTCAGGCTCTGTCTTATCCCTGGTTTTCTGTTGCCTGCACCTCCCCAGGGCCACTGGCTCCTTTGCACCAGCCTTTAAACACACTCTGGGCTCTGCCATTGGGGGGAAAAAAGGTAAGAATGAAGCAGGACCTCTCAGCTCCCCACACCTCACAGCTGCAACACTAGGTCCCTCCCACACTTTCCCTGCAAAGCTTCTTATAAACAAGCCCCCTACATTCTCACCTAGCTTTCATCCTCCCCACTGGGCACCACGTGTGTTCCACCAGGTCACAGGGGACTGCTCAGCACAGAACTCTCTTGACATTTTGGTGCCCTTTGATTCTATTGACAGCTTCCTCCGTGCATCCTTTTCCTCTGGCAGCTCTAACGGCACCCTGGTTTTTCTATCATCTCCCTGACTTACCTTTTCTGTCTGATCTGCAGGCTCAACTTCCTCCAGTGTTCCCTACAAGTTGAGGTGGCTTGTGGCTCTGTCCTCACATGCCCGGGCCCTGATCCCTATTCTGTCTGGAGTAGCTCACCTGTGCTTACACAATCGGTTGCCATTTGTATACTGCTGGTCTCCAAATCCTTCCTTGCAGCTGAAATCTTCTTCACTCTGGGTGCACAGAACCAACTCCTTCCTGGAAACTTCTTCAGTGATCCTGTACATCCAACTCTCTGTGCCCCCAAACTGAGATCGTCATTTCCTCCACCCCCCAACATCTCCTACTTCCTTGATGTACACTGTATTAGTCAACATTCTCCAGAGAAAGAGAACCAAAGGTATATGCACGTGTCCGTATATACAGAGGGAGAAAGAGAGAGAATTTAATGAACTAGTTCAGGCAATTGTGGAGGCTGGCAGGATGGAGGTCTAGGGAAGAGCTGATGTTGCAGCTTGAGTCTGAAAGCATTCTGAAGGCAGAATGCCTTCCTCCTCAAGGAACTGCAGTCTTTTCTCTTAAGGCTTTCAAATAACTGGATCGGACCCACCCCCAATTTATAGAGGGTGATCTGCTTTACTCAAAGTCTACTGGATTTAAATATTCATCACAACTAAAATGTACCTTAACAACAATATCCAGACCAAGATTTAATGAAGACTGGGTACCATGGCCTACCATGGCCTGGGTACCTTACCCATCACACTATCTTAGAAAATGGTACCACCATCCAACAGGTGCCTAATCCAGGATCTTGGGAGTTTGCCTTGACTCCTAATGTAGCTCTGACTCCACATAGTCAATCTAGCGCCATGTTCACTTTATTCACCTTCCTAAATATTTCTAATCCATCCCCACAGCCGACATCCTGGTCCAGGTCCCTATCACATCTGAGCTACTTCAAAAGTCACTCCACTACACTCTGCATCTGATCTCTCCTTCTGCAGACCTTCCCAGGACACAAGGAGAGGCCATGTTAATCCGTAAACTGCCATGTGTTAATTTGCTGCTCTGGTGGCACCACAAATGCCACAGCTGCCACACAACCTGATTCAGGTGTGTTCTGTCACTGACTCAGATACTGTGAGTGATGTTATTGCTGTGTGATTTTTCCAGAATGGAGAAGAACTCGTGGCAAAGTTCTAAACAAAACAAAGTACAATCGTCTCTCAATTTACACAGCAGTTACATTTCTGGAACATTCAGTGATATTAAAACCATGCTAAGTCTGCTCAGGCTGCTGTAACAAAATACTATATACTGAATGGTTTAGACAACAGATATTTATTTCTCATGGTTCTGGAGGCTGAAAGTCCAAGACAAGGTGCTGACCAGTTCGTTTCCTGGAGAAAGTCTCTTCCGCTTCTTAGAAGGGCACTGATTCATGAGGAGGGTTCACAGCATTTGTCTTGAAGTGTCTTACAGCCTTCTCTCTCTGTACACTGACACCCTGTGGGAGCAGTGTCCCCAGTGACACTACTGCTTCCCAGGGACCCACTGGGACCTAGGATTGAGTCTCAGCACCTTGATCAGCCCTTGCCAGTCTTCTATAAGCTACTTGCCTTCTTGAGTTACTCCCCTAGAAATGCAGGGTCTCCTGGGGGTCCATCAGTTTTCCAGGCACAGAGTTCTCCCAACAGATGGCCATAGACCATTAGGAGAACTTGGGGTACATAAGAAAATAGCGAGGTTTATGGTTTTTAAAATTAAGCTACATTTATGTAGTAATGCAAACTCACTAGATGGCATTTATTAATGTATATTAATGAATTAATGAATTTGTTGCCATGGTACAAAGTCTCAAGACACTTTAGGAATCACGTGGTCTATCAGCATGTTCTAGATGAAAAAGTTGTCTCAGATCCCCTCATTCCTTTTTTTCCCTTTCCTTTCAAGCCCTGGTGGTACCCATTTCTCAAGCAATCTTAGGGGATGATCTTGACTCCTTTGGACTGCAGTGGCCACAGGGCCCTGGCACCTGCCCCACCCATAAGGATTCATAACGGTGAGAGTATGAGTGGAGCCAAGCTCTAGAGGGTGATGCTGGCTAAAAAAGAGGGTGAAAGAGGAAGGAAATGAGTAATTCTGAAAATCAGCAGTGGGGAAAGAGAGTCATGTGCACGTGGCTTAGTCCCTGAGTTGAGGTTGAGGTGGTGAAGGTAGCCCACTCTTTGTTCATCACACAGTTTCCTGGATTCCCCTCACCCACTCCATCTAAACAATTTCACTCTTGCCTTTATCACCTCTTTTCCCCATTAATAATGTCTCACTCTCTATCAGACCATAATCAACAGACTGTGAACATGCATGGTAATCTATAATCTTTAAAATGCCCATCCCTTACAACAACAATGGAATACCACTACACAGCTGTTAGAATGGCTAAAATTCAAACCATTGACAGCACTAGATGCTGATGAGGATGTGAAGAAGTGAGAACTCTCATTCATTGCTCAGAAGGCCAGAAGACGCCAAGGCTGCAATGCCCTGGACTATTAGTAGAGACAGCTTGCTGCTGAGTTGAAAGAAGCAGCCCCTCCCTGCTCCATTTCTTCCCATCTGCCTGGGCTGAGGAAGGCAGCTGCAAACAGAGAGAGGCTAAGTGTGCTCAAACTCTGCTTTGTGGTTTCTTAGTCAGAGACTTGGGCGGAAACGAACCCCCACAATCCTCACGCGATCCGAGTCTGAGAGAGGGGTCGTGGCTGATCATGAGCACAGCATCTAGAACCTCAACCTGCACCCACCAAGAGGAAGTTAGAGCTAAGCATTCAGCTCAGAAGAGAACTTGACCGATGAGAGGTTCATGTCAGAGTTGAGACCAGATCCAGTTCTCTGACCCCTAAGTTGGCGTTCTTTCTACTGATTCTTCCCTCCCCCAGGAGACCAGGAGAGTAGCAGAGTGTAGGAGTATGGATTTTATGAAAGGAGCGATCAAACCCACATCAGTCCTCTCTTCAGTCCAGGGAAATTCCTTCACTAGGTCATCTTCCATCATGAAGTCTTTGATACACAAGAGTATCCCACATCGAGAAATTTTTTCCCTAGAAACCCCCTCCACGACCCTTCCCACGCATCTCATTTTCAGCAGGTGACTTTGCTACATACTTCCTGAAAATAGCAGAAGTTGTCACTCTCTTTCTGTGCCCAAATCTACCCACTCTTTCTGCCTTCCTATTTCTAGAGGGAACAAAAGGCCCCTTCTACCTAAGACCAGCCCCTTCAGTTTCCTGGATTCCCCTCACCCACTCCATCTAAACAATTTCACTCTTGCCTTTATCACCTCTTTTCCCCATTAATAATGTCTCACTCTCTATCGGACCATAATCAACAGACTGTGAACATGCATGGTAATCTATAATCTTTAAAATGCCCATCCCTTAAAACAACAATGGAATACCACTAAACAGCTGTTAGAATGGCTAAAATTCAAACCATTGACAGCACTAGATGCTGATGAGGATGTGAAGAAGTGAGAACTCTCATTCATTGCTCATGGGAATGCAAAATGGCGTGGCCACTTTGGAAGACCATTTGGTAGTTTCTTATGAAACTAAACATGACTCTTCAAATATGGTCCAGGCAATTGCACTCTTTGACATTTACCCATGAGTTGAAAATGTTCACAGAAAAACTTGCACAAGGATGTTTACAACAGCATTGTTAATTGCCAAAACAGGGAAACAACCAAGATGCCTTTCCATAGGTGAATGAATAAACAAACTATGGTACATCTGTACAATGGAGTATTATTCAGCACTAAAAAGAAAGGTAATATCAAGCCACAAAAAAGACGTGGAGAAACCTTAAGTGACTTTACTGAGTAAAAGAAGCCAATCTGGAAAGTCTATGTACTGTATGATTCCAACTATAAGTCATGTTAGAAAAAGCAAAACTATGGAGACCGTAAAAAATCACTAGTTGCCAGGGACTAAGGAGGAAAAATTGAGGAATGAATAGATGGAGCCTGGGACATTTTTAGGGCAGTGAAACTATTCTATATGATACTGTAATGGTGGATATGTTTCATTATGCTTTTGTCAAAACTCATAGACTGTAGAGCAGAAGAATGAACCCCTAACTAACTGTAGTTAGTAATAATGTACCGACATTGGCTCACCAATTGTAGCAAATTATTGGTTTGTTTGTTACAAATTATTTTTTGTAACAAACAAAAAAATTGCTACATTATTACAAGATGTTAAATGGGAAACAGGAAGGAGGGGTAATATAGAAACTCTGTACTTTTCACACAGTTCTTCTATAAATCAAAAACTGCTCTTTAAAAATAATCTACTAATTAAAAAAATTAAAATATTCACTGGCCCATGAATACCCTTAGCCCACCCTGGCTCCCACCCCTCTTCCCTGCTCACTTTCACAACAAAACTTCTCCAAAGTTGCTTTCTCTCCTTTCCCACCTCCCGTTTTTTTCCCTAACCCTTTCTCCCTGTATTGGTTTCCTATTGCTGCTGTAAGAAATTACTACAATCTTAGCAGCTTAAAAGAAATTTATCATCTTACAGTTCTGGAGGTCAGTCTTAAAATACAGGTGACAGCAGGGTTGTGTGTCTTCTGGGGATTTATGGGGGAAATCCATTTCCTTGTCTTTTCTAGCCTCTGAAGGCACCTGCATTCGCTCCCATTCTCTGTCTTCCAGGACAGCATCTTCCCACGGCTGACCTCTCCTTCTGCCCTTACATCTCTTTTCTCTGACTCTGATCTTCCTGCCTCTTATATAGACCTCATGATTACCTTGAGCCCACCCAAATAATCCAGGATAATCTCCCCATCTCAAGATCCTTAATCACATCTGTAAAAAGTCCCTTTTACCGTGTAAGATGATACAGTCACAG
This sequence comes from Camelus ferus, assembly GCF_009834535.1. Taxonomy (NCBI): domain Eukaryota; kingdom Metazoa; phylum Chordata; class Mammalia; order Artiodactyla; family Camelidae; genus Camelus; species Camelus ferus. The sequence goes on along the minus strand of NC_045696.1, from coordinate 10,550,596 downwards.
ATTCTGGGGATCGGGATGGAGATGTCTTTGGGAGCCATTATTAAGCCTGCCACACTCTCTAATTGGGCTCCACTGAGACAACTCTTGTCAAGAGGTAACCAGCAGCATCTGAGTTGCAAAGCCCTGATCACTACTTCATCTTACTTAACCTCTCAGCCACATTCAACAGAATTGATCAAGAAATTCTCTTCTCACAGCTTCCAGGACATCCAGTCTCTTGGTTTTCTCCCATCCACACTGACCAGGCATGGCAGGTTTTTTTCACCTCGCTTCCCTCCAGGACATCTAAACATTGGTGAGACCCCAGGCCCGGTCCTCAGCCATCTTCTCCAGCTGTTCTGAGGTGACCGCGTAGAACTGGTAACAACATTTCAGCTCTATGCTGATGATGTGCAAATTTATAATTCCTGCTCATTCCTTTCCACCAAGACCCAGAATTGTATACCTCACAGCCTTCTTCTTGGTACATCTCCTATAAAATTTTACTCTTAAAAAATATCACAGACTTACAGAAAAGTTGAACTACAGTACAAAGACCTTTATTTCTGAACCATTTTCCAATGCTCCATCATCCCTAAATACTTTCATATTTCCTACAAATAAGAACACTTCTACATAAACTACAACATCACAATCAGGAAATTGACTTTGATACATGGATATCAGCTCATCTTTTGACCCCCTTCAAGTATCACCAGTCACATCCTCTCTGGCTAAAAGGATTCACCTCAAAGACACAGATCGCATCAAGTTGTCATGGTTCTTTAGTCTCCTCTAGTCTTGAATGGTTCCTCAGACTTTGACCTTCACAACATAAACTTCATGACATTAAGAAACTGCAGACCAGTGATTTTGTAGCTTATCTCTCTATCTGGTTATGAACCTTGGCCAGGAGTGTCACAGATGTGGTACTACAAACCTTCTTCTCACTGCTCTCTGTCGAGTGGTGTGTAATTTTAATTTACCCCATTATTGATGGTGCTTGATTGCATTGTTTGGTTAAGAAGACCTCTGCCAGTGTTCACCACTGTAAAGTTCCTCTGTTCCCCTTTGTAATGAATAAGTATGCTTGTGGGGAGATGCTTTGAAACAAGCAAATATCCTGCTCTTCATCAAACTTTCGTTGTATTCAGTACTTTTAAAATGGCAGCCACAAGTGTGGATGCATGATTTCCTTTTTATTCAGTGGGTTACAATCCATTTCTAGCATTATTTATTTTTCTACCCAAATTGTCCCTGCTTTGCCCTATTCTCTTGACATGCCCCTATCATTCCTTGAGCACTTCCTTGCTTTCCTGAATAAGATGATCCAGATGCCTTGTGCTTTCCCTGTCCCTTGGGATCCCATCATTCCTCCAAGGAACCCAGTTCCTTTTACTGGAAACTTATACTTAGAATCAAAGATCTAAATAGTAGGTGTGATCGTCACTGTCAGAGGTCACCAGGCTCCCAGAAGGGCAGAGCCAGTGGTGGGGTGGGGGTGGAAATACACACACATGCACTAATTTATATCTCAGAGGGCAGAATTAGGGAGAAAAACACACTAACACACACAGACACACATACATACGCATGTATGTCTATACTTATTTCTATATCTGTATCTCCCTTTCTAAGGTCCTATCTGACCATCTCTAGAAAATCATAAGCTCACATCAACACCTCCAATTCCAATCCAACAATTTAGGATTAGTTTTTATTTTTCCCTTTCATTGCTTGTAACTTCCTTCTCCATCTGTGACAACCTCAGTTCTCATTATTCTTAACAGATTTGTATTTTGATTGATCGCCTATATGTAATCAACCTGCCCTCTCCTGTCCACCCCCTTCCCAGCACAGATGCCTTCCTCAACCCAACTGGGTCCCAAGACCCCACTCCACACTGTTTCCATGAGAATTCTTTCCTCATCCTTTCAGGCCTTGGGGCCTCTCACTTCCCCCACCACCTAACAAGGATGCAACCCTCCCTCTCTGACTTGCTCTGATGCCTCATATCAGTTTGCCCCTTGGATGTCCCTCTCACCCTGTTCAGATTCTGACACCTCTGTTGGGCTTCCATGGCTCCTCTGTCCCCCACCAGCGTGGCCTCTGTCTTGCTCTGGCCACCCACCGGCTTTAGGACTTTCTCTCTCTCTCTCTCTCTCTGCCTGAGCATCAGTAGGTACCTTCAATTTAAGACCACAAAACAGAACATTGGCATCCATCCTCCAACCCTACACTGTCTCTCTCAGTCTTTTCCATGTCAATTCATAATACCACCAGCCAGCTCACGGCTCAAGTCTATGAATACAGTCAACCATGACTCTACACTAGGCTCTTTCCTTCCTTGGCTGGTTCCTGCCCCAGGGGTTTTGGGGCGTTGGCATTTGCACTTCTTGCAGCCCTGCCCTCTAAACTCTCAGCCTCACACTTTGCATTATCTGGGTCTCAGCTCAGATGTCCTGAGGATGAGTCGAGGGAGGAGCCCCCTCTCCCCTACCCCGGCCAGACCAGCCCCTCTACCATAGCTCTTCTAAGCACTCTCCAGCTTTCTGCCCAGTGCTTTGGTTTCATGTCACTCTGCAGTTATCTCATTTGCTCATGTTTTGTACCCCCATCACCCCCTCCCCCTCTGGAACATAAGCCCCACAGGAGAGTAGGGACTTGGCCTGGGTCATAGACCTTGTTGTCTCCAAAACCGACAACAGTGCTTGGCTTGGGTGGGTGCTCAATGAATATTTCTGAGTGAATGAACAAATGTGCATTTTAAAAAATATAGTAGACTTTATTAATGAGAAAATAAAGCATAGTGCAGAGATTTCCCACAGACCCCCCTTCTCCTCCACAGTTTCCCCTATGGTTAACGTCTTACACCCGTGTGCTATCTTGGTAACAAGTGATGAGCCAACACTTATACTTTAATATTCACCAAAGTTTACACTTTGCATTAAGATTCACTGTTTGTGTTATATAGTATCCACCTAGTCTGATAATTCCAAATTCTCTGTCATATCTTAGTCTTATTCTCAAGCTTACTTTTCGTCTTCAGATTGTGTTTTTCCTGCTTTTTAGAGAAAGCCAGACATGACGGATCAGACAACAGGAGCTGAGATAAATAATCCTTTACTGAGATGTGTCATGTTTACTGGCTGAGAGTTCATCTGTGCATAATGTTTGCTGGACCTGTAGGTGTCAGAGGCTTTGATTTCATCCAGTGTCCTTATTTTTTTCTTCCCTGTTGTCTGGGTTTCCCTAGAAACTCTCTCTTAAGTCGAGTTGTAATCCACTGGAGTCCTGCGGATGTGGTAGAAGATACTGTGGAAGGGAAACAGTCAATAATTTTAAGATAAAATTTCAGAGTTTGTTTTTTCTCTTTGTAATGAGCTTGAGCTTGAAACTCCAGACTGTTACCTTCAGAGGAATTTCTTAGCCTCCACCCTCATTTTTCCCTCCTTTTTATGACAGGAAGTCTTGAGGGGGCTGAGTTGTCTAATCACCCTTGAACTAAGTCAGATTAGGCTTGGGTAAAATAATTCCTCTTGAAGACAGGCTTTTTTTTTTTTTTTTTTTTTTTTAACAGAACACTCCAGGTGTGTTTCAAATGGTTACTTTTATCCTCCCTCTGGCCAAACAGGATGGGAATTTTCTCTGGTGTTCACCATGAGAACCTGGTGGGGCACCTGTGAAAAAAGTTCAAGAAAGTAGAAGGACCCCACCAAGACTGGATCCCCAGGAGTTTTTGGCTCTCCAGCTAGTCCCCTCTCAGCCTCCAGCGAATAGTTAATATGGTTTAAGTTTTCCTATGTTTTTGAGGTTTCTGTTCCCTGTACACTGATTCTCTGCATAAGCTGTCTCCCGAGTTTGGAGGGCTACAGTTTGCCCTGTGACCCCAAGTCAATGATGGATCTAAGAAGAGTTGACTTTTCAGTTGGTTCTGCTTCTCTCTAGTTGTGAGGAGTGGAGTGACAACTTCTAAGCTCTTTACATCTTGGCATGGACAGCATTTTTTTAAAATATACTCTCTCTGAGTATATTGAGTAAAAACATTTACCTAGAAAATTTAGGAAGTAAAAAAGAAAGGAAAAATCACCTATAATCACCCAATCTTCAATTAGTCATAGTTAACATTTTCACATATTTTTATTTCTAATACATATATGTTTTTACAAAAAGGTGCATACAGTTTTGTATTGGCGTTCCTCCACTTTCAGAGGCTATTTCTGCAGCTTCTCTTACACTAATGCTGAAAATATTTTTAATGTTGAATGTCTTTTGTAAAGACCAAGACCCCACGATGAGCTCCAGTAAGGTCTTAGGGGGCTGGTGAGGAATTCTGCTCCTTTTGAAGATTAAGCGTAACATGGGAAGCAGACACAGCCTCCTATGATCACCCCCTGTGTCTATTGTACAGATGGGGGTCAGCAAATGTTAGCTGACTCGATGAATGAAAAGGTTCCTTTCTAACAGGTACAAAAAGTGTGAAACAGCCTCTTCCTCCCTTTCCTCAAAGGTCAGAAAGCTGAAAGTGAAGTTGAATTCTCAATGAGAATAACCTAGGTGATTCGTATTTTTTCCCTCCTCCTCCTTCCAAAGGATTTTAACATTTCCATTTCGGTAGCTGTAATGTTTAAAATATACCTACATCTTACTGAAAGCTACTTCATATTCTATTTTGGAAACTGACAGATATAAATAATAGGTAAACAAAATAATGAGGGACTGTCTTTCCTCTCTGCCTACCTTAAACACATTGATCAGTGAGCAGGAGAGCAGAGGAAAGACCCACAGAGCAGGGGAAGGGAGCCATTATTTACAGTATTTACAAAGACCTTCTTGAGCTTGGAACTACACCAATCCTTAACAACTCAATGGTAGCTATTCTTATCCCTGTTTTATTGATTGGAGAATTATGCTCTGAGCGGTTTATAGAGCTAGTAAGGGAGGTAGCGGAGCAGGAGAGAACACATTCACTTTTTCTTTCATTCATTCATTCATGCATGCATGCATGCATGCAACACATTTTTATTGAGCGGATTAAACGTGCTAGGCATTGTTCTAAGTGCCAGGGACTGTTCTAGACCCTGAGGATACTGCAGGAAACACAACAGCCAAAATTCTTTTTCTTACCCCCTATGGAGCTTACATAGAGGAGGCGGGGGCTGGGGAGGGGCGGAAGGCGCCGCCTCCAACTGAGGGCAAATTACAAAATCTGGTGTCCCCGCCCCCTGCCCGCCCCCGCCCGGTCCGGCGCCTTCCCGCAGCTGCCGGAGGCCGGCTCCGCGCGCGCACTCGCGGGAAAGACCTCCCCCACCCCTCCCGGAGGCGACCCCGAGGATCGATCCGGGGCGCCCTCGGAGCGGAGGGAGCCGGCCACCACCAGCCGCTCTGCTCGCCTTTGCCCCGCGCCGGCCGCCACTGCCAAAGAGGCCGCCAGCAGCGCGCATCCCGGTCGGGAGCACCGAGTCTGGGTGCGGAGGGGCTGCGGCCGAGCCCGGCTGGGGCGGGTGGGCCCGAGGCCAGGACCCCGGGGGCCGCGGCGAGGTCAGACTGCCAAGGTAACGCGGGACAGCGCGGGGGGCGGGGGCGGGGGAGGGGACCGAAGGAACGTCGCCTCTCTGCAGCCGCTTCCCGGAATCGCCTTACAGGCTCTGGTCCCTCCCCTGGGAGCTCCTCCCGGTGCCGCCTGCGCTCCCGGCCGGCCGCGGGGCTTCGGTTCGCGCGCCGCCGTCCTCCTCCCCGGGGGCCGCCCTTCCCCCGCCCCCGCAGCCTGGGGGTCCTTGGAGGGCATCGGCTGGCTGTCCCCCGAGGCCGCGCTGCCGTCGGCCGGCTCGGCGTCCTCCGTTCATCGCCACTCATGGGAGCTCTCTTCATAGCACCCAGCCCTGCAGCCCCCTCACGCCCCACCAGGGGTGCCTGGGACACCCGGGCAGTGGCCGCTGCCAGATGAGAGCCCTTGTGAAGTTCAAAAGCCAGATTCCTCACGGGCCACAACGCCTTGCAAAACTGGTTTACTGGCTCGGGTCTCCGGTTCCAGGTCTTCCGCCCTCCCTCTAAGAGAACACTTGCAGTTAGCCATCCTTTGTTCTCGCGCGGGAGCGGGTCACGGAGGGGCAGCCGGGCTGGACTGTCTGCGTCCTTCCAGATGCATCGCTTGGAAGCTGGAGGACAGGGCGATGGGACAGCGTCGCGGAGACAGAGGAGTGGACCCGGCTCCAGGGTCGGGAGGGAACGAGGAACTGGGTGCGAGTCGACGCTAGCGTTTCAGCCTGGACCAAAGCAACTAGTTAAACCCAATTACGAGTTGAATCCATCAGCCTTCTTTTGTGGCTAGCGATGGGTTTCATAAACTCTAGATAAACTCTCTTTCTTTTTCTTTTTATATTTGTTTGATTTCCTCGCTTTTGTTAGGCAAAAAGCCCTTAGAAGCTGAATGGAAGGAGGTGAGAGGTGTAGACTGAGGCCTGGAGTCCGTCTCCCCTCCTCCAGGTGTCACACTAACTGACCCTGGTGGCCGAGACCTACAGCCCACCACCTGTCCCACACTTGGGCAAGGTTTCAAAGTACCCCTCCTCCTGCTCTTGTGGCTTGAAGAGGAAAAGGGTGGGAGCAAGACCACACCAAAATTTGCTCTAAAGAAAACATTTCCTAGTGATACGGGCATCAGTGATGTTTGACCTGTTTGTCAGCAGGAAATGACTTGGACTTTTAAGTTCTCTAGTTCACAAGTTGTTTTTCAACTTTGGATCATCAGAAATCTGCATGGCTCTTTTAGTCTTACCCATATTTTTTTCTAAAGTTTCTCATGTATTTATTTAAAATTTAAAGAAAATCTGCCTGAGATTTGGTTCTTGAAATTTGACAAATGGTAATTTATCTTTCAAAAAAAATTAGAAGAATCCTAACCCCAGAGGTATTGTCTTACAAGTGAAACTTTTATTAAAATGTGTATGCCATCCCCGCCACTTTGCACAGAGAGCCATATTGGACTTATCTCCCTGTTACCTTTATAAACCTTCAGACTGTAGAGGAGTCAGTGGCATATATATTCTTTGCCTGTCCAAAATTAAGATGCTGTTGAGAATGACACACTTTTTAAACTTCATGTTACCAAGTAAGAAAAACCACTGTCAGTTAAGGTGTGTCATGCCACTGTGCAAAGCACCCTATTGCAGAGATGTTCAGATGTCAGAAAGAAGTGCATGTTTTACAATCTGTGCAATAGAATCTCAGAGCAGGGCTTGTCAGTACTCTTCCCCGAGGATTTTTCACTCCTTCAGAGGATGAAACTGGTGGTATGCAATTCAGGAAGAAGAAAGGAAAATAGTTCGCTAGTGGAGCAGTTGGGCTGAAGTAAGTTAGGGTGATGAGAAGTGGAGAAAAGAGAAAACAAAAGCGGGGAAGAGAGAAAGATGTAGGATGGGGAATAGTTCAGAGCCGCTGCAAGTGTTCTTGGGAACCCACAGGAAAATGAGTCCATTCAGTTTCCCCACAAGCCAGGCTTTTACAAACTGGTACGTGGAGAGTTGTTCTTAAACGTTGTTGTTGTTTTAATTCTGGGGTTTTAGAAAATATGTATAAAATTTGAGTGTGCCTGACCTCCGGGAACTGTACTGGTGAATCAATAAAAATCTGTGAAGGTAATCGTAGATTTCAAATTTTTATTTTTGCTTACATTGAATAACCCAGTCATATTTGTCTCACATTTTGGGAGGCTGTAATACCAGAAGACATCAAAACCATATGGCAAAGGAAAGCTCATGAACAGGAAGGGCACAGATGCCAGCGGAAGCATGACAGTTACCTTGTTAATTCTCCATTTTAGCCAAAGGAAAGAGGGATAGGAGAAATTGGTGATCTTCAGGAAATACAAGACAGAGAGATAAGTAGCAAACCAAGTGCTCAAGTGGTTGGCCAGTATCCAAATGCCAGTAAGATATATTTTCTCCCCATGGTATCAGAGTTTCCTGATAGAATAGCACTAAAAACAAATTGACAATTATTAGCCACAGTAGACTGGTTAATCAATAAAAATCTTGAAAATGCTCCCTAATAAATAGAAAACTGAGTCTTAGCATTACTTAGCTGTTTCCTTTTTGGACTAAGGAGTGGTAGGCTCTTCCTGCTGGTCAGAGGGGAGTGAGATGGGCCAAATGGGAGCACGAAAAGCCAGGACCAGAATCAGAGGATCCACACAAAGGCCCAGTGGCTGATCCTACCTCAGGGCCCCACCAGAGGCAGTGACTCTGCCTGCAGGACATTTAACAGAATCCTCCAGGAGGAAGCAGAGCCTGGGTCTTCTGGCAGACTGCACTTCCTTGACTGAGCTCCCTCGTCCCAGCACAGTGCTTTGGGCTAGAGAAACTGCCTAGTCCTTACAGAACAAACTGGAATCAGATACATTTATTAAAAGGAAGTCAAGATTTCACTCCACTGTAGCACACTAGCAGGTGACAAAGCCGTCAGAGTACAAGCAAGGTGAACAGAAATGGTGTGGAAAAAAAGAAAAGAAAAGAAAGGAAAGAACGACATAGCTTGCAGAAGTCTTACTAAAAAGAAAATATGACTCTTGGGATGGGAGGAAATCCCTTACAATAGCTTTACATCCTACAACAACTTGATGAAAATATAAATTCAATAAAATAAACTCAAAGGTGAGAAAAAATTTGAATTGAGATTAAAAGGGAGATTGCAGACTTATGGGAATGCATGGAAGATCACTGAAACAATTACAGAAGAGATGAGAGAAAAGAACAAAATAGATGCTGAAAATAAAAATATTTTAACAGAGGAAAGGCTTCCTTAATGAAGAAGCCCAACAAATGCAGATGAAAGAGACCAAGATGAAGTCATTTATAAAGAGGCCAGTGTGGAAGACAGACCAAGCACAGTCAAGTATTAGGATAATTAGGGTTCCCTGATGTAGTGAAACCAACAAACAGGACAGAGAATGCAAATAAAAATAGGGTGAAAGACATTTTACTGAAATGAAGAAAAAATGGTCTGTAAGCCAAAAAAGCACGCCATTTTCCAGGAAATTTTCATATGAGAGTACTCAGCACCAAGATAACTTACACAATTTAAATTCAGAGGAAAAGGATTATTTAGGAATCTAAAAAAGAATCAGTGAAGGATTCTAGCTAGCCTCAGACTAGCTAGCCTCAGACTTTTCCAGTGCTCTGCTAAATGCCAGAAGACTGGTTCTGTGCGAAAAGTTCTAAGGGAAAGAAACTTTTTCCTAAGAGGGTATCTCATCCAGTTACAATGTCATTCAAGTTGAAAGTCAACAGGTGGACCTTCTCAAATAGGAAAGAAAAAAAGGAATTCAGCACCTGTGAGCCCTTATGGGAAAAAACTGCTTGGATGACAAAATCCAGCAAATAGCAAATTAAGAGAGGAGTCAAGAGAAAGAACTCTGGTGTTGATACTCTTGATGAAAAGGACTGTTGATGAGTATTTGTTTAAATGTAGAATTAATACAAAGCATCTTTGGAAATTGTAGATAGAATAAAATGTGATTATTATATCAATCTAGACACCCAAAGCACAATAAGGAAAAAAATAAGGAAGTAGGGGAGGAAGATGGAAGGAAATGTGAGTACATCCTATAGTTCTCATCTTGAAAACATCGATCAATAAATATAGTTTAACAGTTAAAGTGCTGTGAACATATTATGCTCCGACCTCCTGATGTCTTTCATAATCTTTTTTTTTTAACTTTAGAGGGATGTTTTAGGGAATTATTCTTTCTTAAGGAGAAAAAATAATTTAAATGTCAATTTCTTCAGCCTTTGCTTCAGTTTCTTTCCCAAGTAGAGTTAATTTAGACAGAAACACTGTGTGTGTCTATGCATAGAAAGTTCTCTGGAATTGTGTTCACCTAAGATTAATGATAGAAATATCTGGATGCTGGGATTTTTCCTTTTATACATGATTTTTAATTTTTTTCAATAAGCAGGTATAACAATTTTTACCGAAATGAGAAAGATATTTGGAAAATAAATTAGAAACAAAGATGCCAAGATGTTAACAATGGTTGATGCTTGGCGGTAAAAAATAAAGATGACTGTTTCTTCTTGGTGCTTTTTTTTGGGTATCTTTTTGAATTTCCAGAAAAAAAAATATGTAATTGTATTTGTCCTTCTAAATCCATTCACTCATTGACTAGTGAAGATATGGCAGGCAGCAGGTTATACTGGATAGAAGAAAAGACACAATTCTGCTCTCTACCAGGAGAGTGGGAGGCAGTGAGTTTTGTGAGGGTTGTCTGTCTGTCTCTCTGTCTGTCTGCCTGGACTTGGAATTTAAAGAATCACTTTGCCCGGGCAGTATCCATTTGAGCTGGGCCTTGAAAATCGGTAGGGTTTGTTTGGGTGTCAGTGGCAAGGATTGCTTCCAGGGAGGGATGGGCATGAGCTCAGCACTGGTGCAGGACAGTAACTGCAGGGAAAACTAGAAAGGCTGATGGCAGCTTTGAATTCAACCTAAGGCCTTGGTGCCTTATGAGGCAACTGTGAGCTACAGGCTGGGCTGGCAGCAGAATTTGCAGGACTCAGAACACGATTAAAATGCAAGGCCCATCTGTTTAAAAAGCAGGAAAGAGTACCACTGAAGGTACTAAACTATGAAGACAAGAAAAACCTTTTCCATGGTCTCTCTCAATCTTTTTTTTTTTTTTTTTTTTTTTTTTTTTTTTTTTGCTGTTTAACGTCATTCTAAGCAAAAAAAAAAAAAAATTTTTTTTTAATTACTAGCACGAATTTTACCATCTGACCTTATATTGTACAAAGCCAGATCTAAGTGCAAATATAAGAGCAATTTAATCCAGACGAGGAATCACAGAATTACACAATTGGCATTTCATAGCACATCTTGGGAGCCTTCCTCTAAGTAGCCAGAAGCAACAAACTCAGGTCAGACTCAGGAAAGTAGCAAGGAGGAAGAGAGACTCAGGAAATAGCAAGGAGGAAGGAGGAAGAGAGAGGAAGGAGGAAGAGAGAGCAAGGAGGAAGAGGAGGCTCCTTAAAATGTTTGAAGAATTCCTTTCTCACCTTGGAGTGAGAGTTTCTAACTGCAGCCCCAGCACCCAGCCAGCCCAAGGAGCACTCCCTCATGCACAGGGCAGTGCTGCTCCCCACAGGTGCCCAGGCCCCTCTGCCCTGGCAACTCTGGTCACGAATGCACTTATGCCTGAAGGATGCTGGGAACCATCTCCTGCTAGCCACCCATCACACTAGCCTGGGATGGGCTCTCGGACAGTCAAACCCTAACTCTCCCCTCTCCAAGGACCTACCATCCCAACCCACAGCATGCTGGTGATGTCCATGGGTCTTTAAACCTCTGCAACTGGCCATGCTGTGTACCTGGATCAAGGTTGACCTAGACACTTAGCCCCATCGGACCAGCTAGCCGCCCTCTCAGGGAGGCAGGCCAGGGACAGCTTCCACTCTGCCTGGCCCACCCTCCCTGCACACCTACCAGGAGGGCATCAGTGCAGTATGGGCCTCTCCCATGATGTGACCCAGCTGGTGTCCCCATGAAAAGAGCATCAGCAGTCAGTGTAGAGTGAGGCCAGGCAGGGCCTGGGACCCCATCCTTCAGGGGAGTGGGGAGCAAGACCCAAGTGTAAACTGATGCTCCAAGCCCCAGTGTGTTCCATTGTCCCATCAGACTTCACTAACAACGCACAAGTTTAAAAAAAAAATGATTAAGAAGTTCAAGAGGACCACCGGAGAGCAGCAAACCAAGCATGGGACCCTTCTGCCTGCTACAGAGATGAGGGTAGCAAGAGCTACGCTTCAGGAAGTCTGATCTGTTTAGAGTCAGAAAGAGTTTAAAAGAGCTTCATTAATAATTCCAGGCAGGATGCCAAAGTGGGAAATTAGATTTTCCAGTACCAGGAACCTAGTACCAGACATGTGGTTAGAAGTAGAGTCTGAGTCACCGGGAACAAAGAAGAAGAGGAGGCATCCGTTGTTCCAGAGCAGGAGAGCGGGACTTCTAGTTGTGTAGTTGTGTGTCTGTATTTCTGAGCTGCTGAAGGATGAGAGGGCTCTGCAGCTGCAAAACAAAGGCAAAGATGTATCATCATTAGAAAAAAAACAAGGCCCAGAGGCCACGGGCAGATAATCAGGTATAAGGGAGTCACACCCAAGGTGGCATTCTGCAATCTTGGTACGCCCACCTCTAGAAAGTCCACAACCATGCAGGCCCTCTGCCGAGGAGTGATGACAGGAGATGACATCACATATGACAACGACAACTCTGTGGATGTTCTAAAGGGGAACAATATTATGGGATAAGTTGAGGTGCCTGGATATCTCATGGGTGGTAGATGGCAATTCTGACTTGGAATCTTTTGGATTTCTCTAGAAATACCCTGGGTGGGACCTGATAGCATGATAGTCAGGAGGGCTTTTTAATCTGCTTTTAGCTTGAATTCAAATCTGCTACTTTGTGGTCATTTATCATTTTGACTTGGGGCTTGATGCTGCCTCAGTTTTGGGGGACAGAAGAACACCCAGAATCTGTAAGGCCCAGTTGATTGGATAGAGACACAAACCCTGAAAGAGAGAAGGAATAAGACCAACTATGGGCTCCTTAAAATGTTTGAAGAATTCTCTTCTCACTTGGAGTGAGAAAGACTTTCTAACTGCCACCTGAGATGCAGACGCTAAGAAAGAAAACAACTTGAAGTCTGAAAACATAAAACTCAGAAGCTTCTGTGTGGTAAAAACAAAAAACAAAGAAACAGCACAGGCAAGTCAAAGGACAAGTGACAACGGCAAGGAAAAAAAAACAGATGTGACTCATATCACAAACGAAGGGCCAGCTTCCCTCATACTTAAAAAGCTCCTTCAAACCAATATGAAAAAAAAAAAAATGCAACTGCTCAGTAGAAAAATGGGCAAAGGTACAAACGGACAGTTAACAAGAAAGGAAATAGCTCAGTAAGAATATGAAAACATGCTCAATCTTACTTAGAATAAGAAAAAGGCAAAATTAATGTTAGTCTGAAGACAATTTTGCATTTATGAATTTGGTTTTTAAAAATCCAAGAGCTTGATGATAACCTCTGAAGGTTGTCATTATCATTATTATTCCCCATAAACTTTCCCACATGGGGAGCAGAAATTCCCACACATCACAGGTGACTGTGTAAATTGGTACAGCCACAAGGGCAAGAGTGTAGCCATTTCTATCAAAATTACACATGCGTAGCCCCTTTGTGCTAGGTCTCTTCTGTCTGCCCCTGCAGACTCAGCGTCCGCCTTCCCTACCCTTTATTGTGCCCTGGGATCCTGTCTTGTATGGGGACAGCCTGTGACTGGTTGGGATCAGCCAATAGAGAGACCCAAGAAGAGAAGGGAGGGAAGACAGTGAGGGATATTTACCCTTCCGCCCACTCCCTGCACAGTCACCTTGGGTTGGTGGTACCTGGCTTACATCATAGCTCCTTATCCAGGATTCTCTTCTTCCAAATTCCAGTATTGGCATCTTCTCTCTGCACCTCTAGCCCAGGGTGATAACGGCTCCAGCTGTTGTTAGTTTCAGATACTATACTCTTCCTTATGGTTCGCCTGCATCCTGTTGACATGTTTGTAAATAGTCCCTTGATTAAAATCTTCCCCAAATCATCCTAACTTGAATGTGCTGTTTCCTGCTGGGACCTTGACTGATACACCCTTTAGCCCACCAATCCTGCTTCTGGGAAGCTTTCTCACACTTGACATGTGCAGAATGATGTATTTCCAAGATAATCCACTGCAGAAACTGTTGGAAGCAACTCAGAACTCCACCACAGGGACTGGTACAAACCATGGTGTTTCCATAGAGTAGACTATGCAGCTATTTTTATAAAAACAGGAAATTCTCTTTGGTGCTGATGCAGAAAGATCTCCCAGATACATTTTTAAGTGGAAAAAGAAGGAATTGGACAGGGAATGTATATGCTGTCTCTGTGTAAAAGAAGAAAAAAAAAGTAATGATATATATATACATTTTTGCTTATGCATGAAGATATTCTGAAGGACTCACAAAAGACAAAAATAGTTTTCTGAAAAGAAGCAAGACCCTTCACTACTTACTTTTTGGAATGTTTAAAATTTTGGAGCCAAATGACTATGTTGCCTGTTCAAAAGTTAAATTTAAAATTTCTCCCTGACTAGGTAAGGAATGGGTCCCAGAGCTGAGAATAAGGCTGCTCATGTAAATGGGGTAAATGGTCCAGCTCCCAGAAGGGCAGAGGGAACCTGGAACCAGAAATTTCCTGCTAGTCTTTCATTGTCTTGTCTTTGCCCCTTACCTTTGCAATTTAATTAGACGCTTTAGAATTTTGATCACCTAATACTGATTTCTTTTCAGATGTGAAAGTAAAGATACATAAAATAACAAAGATGGTTTTGAGCCAGAATGTCTCAGCAATTGGGCCACTCAATTTGTATCCCGTAGGTGAGTATTACTTCTTATCAGTGAAAACAGCTTGGTGGCCAGGGGCCCTGTTGGGATGTAGCAAATTGATTTCACTGCCTGGAGAACCCAGTATCTGCTGCCCAATGTCAAAAGCCAAATGGAACACAGGTAGGAGTGCTGTGTTAATGATTTAGATTCACTATGGGTTTTCCCTACTGTTATTTTAGGAAAACAAATAAATAAAAATGACTTAAGGCTCAAAAACAGTGCGGGATATCCTCATCGTAATTTGAAGAGTAATTTCTCTTTATACCGTCATTCCAATCCGGCATGGAATTTATCACTCTACTCCTATATTTGGGGAGGGGAGAGGTCATTAGGTTTATTTATTCATTTATTCTATGTTATTTATTTGTATATTTATTTTTAGTGGCGATTCTGGGGATTGACCCCAGGACCTTGTACAGCTGAGCATGCGCTCTAGTGCTGAGTTATACCCTCCCACTACTCCTATATTTGCAAAGAGGCCAAACCCCTTATCTCCTACCACGTCACAAAACTGAGAAGTCATTACTGAACTTTGGTTTCCACCCTTCATTTATTATTGATTTTTTCTCCCCTGTGTCACTGTGTCATTTGTTCCATAGTTTATCAGTAAGGGGTCCGTGAGTCGGTCTCTTCTTCCCCAAGGACTGCCCACGCACTGGAGAATGTATAACAGCCTTGGTCTCTACTTACTAAAAATGCCAGTGACCACCCCTCCCACCCCCATAGTTATGGTGACATCCAGGAAACAAAGGAAAATCCCCAATTCCCATCACCAACAACTTTCCTCCTCCACCATCCTTGGTGAATATCTTGGAAATTTATTAATGAGCAACATGCTTATTCATATTCTGAGAACTGTTCCAGACGGGTGGCTGCGTCTCAGGATACCCCCTCAACCAGCCAACCCTCGTGACTAGTGTCAGCTCCTGAACAGATCTTACTTTGGATCTGCTCAGGTCGAAACATCCTTGGACCATGTGCTGCTGATGCCAGCAGCTCTCTGAGAACAATTTCCTTGAGCTTTCTCCTTGAGCACGAGAGTCTCAATCCGATATTAATACATGTGTGTGTAAAGAACGCCCAGCTCAGAGCAGCAATCATAAATTGAGCCTGGAGGAATTGTTACTGCTTTTCTAACATGTTTTTCTTCTTCCTAGCGCACTTCAGCCTCGTGTTTGGTATTTCATATATTTTACACGGTAAGAGACTTTCTCGGCTTGACAAAAGTTTGTATTAGGACCAGAGTGTCAGTGTGACCATTCAACCACTTAGAAGTCAAAAATGTGAGAAATTTGATTTCTGATCCCAGATCTATTTTTGCCCATTTTGTGTGAATCTTTTTTTCTCAAATTCTCTATAAAAGGAGTCAAAATTTAGCCGATTCTGGTTTTCACATTTGTCTCACAAAACTATCATCAGAAATAAACACTAGAGATCATTTACCAACCCCTTTAAAGAATATTCAACTCTTAATACTCTCACTAATAGAGGGAGACACAGACTGTGCCAAACGAAAAATCCAGAGATAATTTCCCTTTAATTTGCATTCTTCCTGGTACCAGATAAGGGAAAACACATTTTTTAAATTAAATTTCTTGCCTGCATATAAAGCCTCCCACAAAACGTCACTTATACATTAACTATGTACCCAGCCTGGCGATGGGCACTTTGGCGGGGGCGCCGGGGAGTGGGGTGACAACTTGGCAACCTGGAACCAAAGGCCCAGGCCCTCATGACAGGAAATTTAGATGATCTTTGAAACTTTAACCATATAAGGCAGGATTTGACAGGCATAGCCGTAAAGTCTCCTTGGCTGGCTGCCACTTCCGAGCTGTCTAACATTGCATAACCCAACTTCTCAACTTCACAGTCTGTAGAATGGGTCTATTAATAGCACCTGCTTCAGCACAGTCTGGGGGTGGGATGCTTCTCAAGGGCCAATCTGGGCACACACATCCCCCCCCCTCCCCTCTGTGGTGGGGAATCAAGGGAGGGAAAGCTCAAGTAGGCTGGGCTGCTGCAGGAGGCCGGCAGGAGGTGTGGAGAGTTGGGTTGAGAGAATGGAATGGCCCAGGATGACATTGATTATTTTGATCCAAAGAGCCTCTGAGAGTCAGTGATGATTGCATGTGCCCAGATTCTGTTTACACAGTGCTGAGTCCCTGTTTCCTGAGCTTGCCCCCCATGACAATATGTTGCCATTTCTCACTCATATTAGTTCATTTCTTGTGTCCAGTAAAACCATTTCCTTCTGTGTTTCCCAAACCCCAGCGCTCATGGGAGGGCTTCTCTGCTGGAAGTTTGGGGTTCCAGATCCCAAGGCACAGTTTGGGCTGTGGCTAAGATAGAACACTGGGTTCCAGATTTCAATCTTTTTCTTTTCTTTTTTTCTCTCCTGTTGCCTTTAGATTTTTCAAATGAATACTGCACTTTAAAGATGACATTACAAAATTTCCGGTCAGTCTTATCGTGGGAAGTAAGAAACCATTCAGTTGTACCAACTCACTATACGTTATGGTACACCATCATAAGGTTGGTTGGCTATTTCATTTTTCTCTTGCCAAATATATTATCTTTCTATTGTGTGCAGAGTGGGAAAGAGGTGATCTTGCTTGTGAGAGAGCTTCTCTCTCTCTCTGCACTCCCCCATCCCTACCCCTCAATCTCGGTTTTTTATTCAGAGCTTTAAAAGTCCAATGACAAAAGACCCTTCCATTTTTAATGACACTGAATACTTGTAACAACCCAAAGCTATTTTTGACAAGGCTTATGTTTTTAACCAAAGCCAATTTCTACAGGTTAAATCCTCAAAAGCAAAATAATTATTGTGCCTGTTGCTCACAATTTATTTCTCTCATTCAGTAAGTCTGGCTGTTTAAAAGTGCTGTGTTTTCTGAGGACAGGGGTCCAGAGGTCTGATGACCGTATTGATGGTTTGTGTTCGCTTTTCTTTACTCAGGGAGGGATACAACAGATAAGAAAGCTGCCTGGCACAGACTAGGACAGGAGCAGGTCCAAGGTCTGGCTTGGTCACTAACCAGCTGTGACCCTTGGGTGCGGCGCTCAGTCCGTCTGTGCTAATCCTCCTACTTAGGGATTCCTGCTTACGTCTTAGGTTTCTCCCTGCATTAGGCAGTCATATGTATCACCTAGACTTACCTTTCTGAAGCTCAAGAGAGCAGTACCTGTGCTGTCCCTACATAGCACGGGCTTAGGACTGGACCATATGGTCCTCGGCCAGAGGTTGGGAGGATCTCAGGGAGGGCATTCATGATTGTTCCCTAGGGGCAGGGAGACTGGGACCTCTGCTGTGAATGCCCAATGTTTGCTCATTCATTCCTGCACCAAATATTTACTGAGCACCTACTACTACATGCCAGGGTTCCAACCATGAACCAAAATCCCCACTCTCTTGGAGCAGAGATTCTGAAAGTAGGTGGAGGCATCAATAACCAAAGAGAGAATGGGGCAGGTAGTGGGAAATGGTATGAAGAGAAACACAGGAAAGAGGGTTCCAGAGAGAGGGGTTGGAGGGCCGGGGGGCAGGGTAAGGTGCTCCATTTGAAAGGTGGTTCAGGCAGACGACTTAACACCCGGGACACTGGAGCAGAGCCCAAAAGGAATGAGGAGGCGGGGCCTGCAGTCAGTAGATTCTCATCACATAAATACTAACATTTTCTTTTACCATTTCTTTGCCTTTCAAAGTAAACCACAAAATATGACACTCGTCAAGGACTGTACCAATATCACGAGATCCTTTTGTGACCTAACAGATGTGTGGGGAAACGTGACGGACACATACATCCCCAGAGTGGTGGGATTCAGAGGAGGCACACAGCTGGTCAATTGTATGGGCTCTTTCTTCCTGGAAACTGACAGTGAGTTGATCTCTGTTTATTACCTTCATTATCATCACCAAGATCATCCTTATTTGCTTGGCCATGAAGTAGGAAGTTCTGCAGAGGTGTTTTAGACACAGGGCTAGACCTCCTGGCCCTGCTGCCTCCTCGCTGTGTAACCACAGAGGAATTACTTTGCTTCTCTGAGCCTCCTGGCCCTGCTGCTTCCTTGCTGTGTAACCACAGGGTAATTACTTTGCTTCTCTGAGCCTCTGTTTTCTTACCCAAAAAGTGGAATGATAACCTGTACTTTGCAGACAATGACTCAATGCCTGTATAAGGCAGGCATTCGGGCTGTAGCAGCTGCTACGTTGTGCTTTGTTTCACAGGCAGACAGGAGGTGGGGAACGGGGTTCAGATGGCCTATGTCTGAGCTGTCACAATTCTTTGGTCCAATATGTTCCTTAATACTGCAGCCCCTCCCACAGGTCATACCCCAATAGCTCTTGTACATGTGAACGCCCAAGTGTGTGTGCACGTGGGGTCCAGACTCAGAGAAGACTGGATCCCAAGAGTGGGTCTGCCCTCTCTCTCTTTGCCTGCAACTGGAGGCAGCTCCCTCTGGCACTTGTGTCAACAGCCCCAGAGCAGCTGTCAGTGGCTCTCAGCCAGTCTCCATCACTTCTTCAATGTCCTGATCTGCAGCCTGTTCCCAAGAGAAAGATTCAGCTTCAGCTTCCTGGTAAAGGCTGTGTGGGCGTGCACTCACACACGCGCACTTAGCAAAGTGATGAGAACTGAAGCCCACGGTAGCAAACCTCGATACTTAGGAGATTCTCTGGATTCGTGGGATCGCATGTGTCCACATAGAAAAGAAAGAAAAGCACAACTTATGGAACGTGGTATTCAGACAGTTAAGGAATGTATATTAAAGTAATAATGAGATAGCATTTTTCAAGGCTCAAAATGGTAAATATTTTAAAAATATGTAAATACCCAGATTTAGTGGAAACGCAGGGAGTATACTTTGGCACAGCCTGGTTGAAGGGTATGTGGCAGTATGTATGGAAAACCTTAACACTTGCCTGCTCTAATCCAGAATCCTCTGTAATTTGTCCTTGAGAAATAATTATATCCAGATGCAAAAATTGAGTTCCAAGAACACTCATTGATATATAGACTCTATTCAGAAAACTTAGCGCCAATCTAAGTGTTCAAAAGAGTGAATCAACTAAATCATAGTGCAACCACTTAGTGGAATAGAATTAGCTGTGAAAAATTATGCTGAAGATCAGGGTGGGTGACTTTCTCTAAAGGGCCAGAGAAGAAGCATGTTGAGACTTTGTGGGCCCTATACAATCTCTGTCACATAGCCTTCTTCATTTATTTACAACCCTTTAAAATATAAAAAACGATTCTGAACTTGCAGGCTGTGCAAAATCTAACGCATAGGTCATAGTTTGCCATCTCTTGATGTAGATAAACATGCATTAATATGTTTATGAAATAAGTGAAAACATACCAGGCAAAACTATGTGATTAAGAATGATTTTAATTTTAGTTTAGATATGTGTGTCTGTGAGTTCAGTTTAGTTTATATACGTGTATATATATTTATACACATACAGCATAGACAAAAGATGGTTAACCACATTCAGGGACAATTGCCTGTCTGTATGTATGTATTATTGTTATTATTTGAAAAGAAGTTATTTCACTCTTGTGTTTAGAATACCACCTAAAAATTGGGGCAAGTACCAACTTTCATTCCAAAATCTGTCCTCCATTTCTTGTGCTAATGTTAGACACATCACTTCACTTTTACTGTTCTCAGTTTTTCACCAATAAAAAAATATATGACCCATGCCTCAGTGAGGGCCATAGGCAGTTGAAAAGAAGACAGCTGAAAAGAGGCATGTTTGTATCACGATAATGGCAGTTTTTCTGTTATGCTATTATTGACTGACCCTGCGGTTTGTTTTGTTTTCTAAGCAATGTCTTTGGACCCACCAGAGTTTGAGATTGTCGATTTTACGGACCACATTAATGTGAAAGTGAAATTTCAGTCGGTCGCTCCCAAGATACTAGATGGAGAAGAATTACAGTTTTACTTAGCACACGTCATCGAAGAACAGTCAGGGGGGATTGTTAAGAAGGTAAGTGGTCAAAACAGTTCTGAGTTGGCAGGGAATACATTTAGCACTCTTTAAAAAAAATAAAAGACATCTGTAATGATTTGAAGAATTGAAACAGAAGGGTCTGGGCTTCATTGTGGCTTGACTTCAGGAAAGAAGTCTCTGTGGTTCATCCATTGTGGAAATGCGTGGTGTGTGCGGTGTAGACAGGGGGAACAGCCAGATTCCAGCACGCCAGGGCAAGATCTTCTTCGGAAGGGGTTGGTTTAGCTGAGCTACTCATAAAGAGCATGTCTCTACCACTCCAGCCCTCATACATGTAAGGGAAGTGGCTCTTTCCAGTGATTCTGTCCCCTCCTGATTTTCCCGAAGGACCTAATTGAGTATCGCTAAACTCAAAGATGATCCTGGGATCAGACAGATCCAAATCTTCAATTATGTGTTCTCTCGATCCCTCAGAATGCTGGCGTGAAAACAGACAAACTGTGCTCACAACTGGGCCCTGCTGTAGCGGCAGCTTGTGTCTGCATAGCCCTTGGCTGATTATAAAACCCTTGCAACTGAGACCGGCCCACAAGGTATCAGAAGCAAGGGCATGCATTTCAGACACAGGGCATAGGCCAGAAGCCAAAGGTCCTGAGGCTGGAGTGGGCCCAGGGGGTTTGAGAAACGGCAGAGGGCTGGAATGAAGAATAGAAGGAGGTAAGGTCAGGGAGGTAATAGGGCCAGATTTTGTAGGGCTTTGTGGATCCAAGTCTTCAGGGTGTGATAGAAGCCACTGGAGGACCCAAGGACTTAACAGGACATCCTGGCTGGTGGGTTAAGAATAAACCATAGGGACTAAAAGTAGAAGTTGGGAGACCATTTAAGAGACTGTCAGGATGGTAACTACTTCATAGAAAGAGCAAATTCTATCATTAGTATAACTTTTCCTTTAATATGCACCTGGATTATAATCAACACCCTAAATAGTTGATTAGGAAAAGAGAGCAAAAATAACAGAAAAAAATAAAAGCTTGTGTATCTCGGAGACACTATCAAGTTTCATTAACTATCCATAGCCCCGTCGCATCTAATCTGTACTCAGCCCATGAAGCTGCTAACTCTCTGTTTTAGATTATTATTTCTAAAATAAGAGACCTATGCTTATTAAGATATTGAAAACACTGTGAGAGGAAAACTACAGTTAATAAGCATCTTCTTCATTAAAGAAAATTAGTCTTTAAATTCAAGCAAGAGGGGAAAGAAAAGAGGCTATTGGTATAGTCCAGGTGACAGATGGTGGTGGCTTGGACCACTTAGCAGTAGTGAGAAGTGGTCAAATTCTGCATATATTTTGCAAGTGGAACAGATTGGATGTGCAGTGTGGTGAAGGAGGAGACAAGTGAAGAACCCCAGTCCTTTCAGCATGAGCACCTGGGTAGATGGAGTTGCCATTAATTAAAATAGGGGGGATTATGGACAGAGCAGTTGGATGGCTAGATATCTGTAGCTCAGCTTTGGGCCTGTTCAGTTTGAGGAACCTGTAAGTTATCCAGGGGGAGATGGTGAGTAGGAGTGGATGTACTGAGTCTGGAGTTTAGGGGAGAGCTCCCACCTAGAGAATTGTCCTGTGGAGCCATCGGCTTTTGGGTGTGTATTGAGTGCTTTGAAACCAGGTGAGATCACCCAGGAGTGGCCCTGCAGAGAGAAGAGCTGTCCAGGGGCAGAGCCCTGGAAGATTCCAAGATGTGGAGATCTGTCAAATGAGGAGGAAATAGCACACAAAACGAAGCAAGACTAACCAGCATGGCAGGAGGAGAACTCTGAGAGTAAAGTCCTGGTTGCTGAGAGAAGAAAGTTCCAGGAGAGTATCAGATGTGCTATAAATGGGACAAGTTAGAAGAGGACTACGAATTGAGTAGTGAGAAAGGAGTTTTTCTATAAAGGGAAAGAAAGAGATGCTGTGGTCCCTGGACGGGAACGTGGGGTCAAGGGAGGGACTTTTTAAGACGGGAGAAACGACAGCATGTTGGTTTGCAGAGGGGATATTCCTTTGGGGTGTGGGGAGCGTTGCTGGAGCAATGTCCTGGAGGAGATGAGAGTGGACAGGATCTTCTGAGCACGAGAAGGGGGTTCCTTGGCTCAGAGGAAGAACCATACCTGAGTCATGGTTGGGGAGGCAGAGTCCAAAGGCACAGAGGGAGGGAGCTTCCCTTTACCTGGTTCAACAGGAAGCAAACACTGCAGACTTAAGGCCGCACGATGACCACACCAAGTGTGGGAAACTAGATGCTCTGACCCTCTGCTACCATTTTACTCTTTCCCTTTGAGGCAAGAGCCCTCTCACCATGACACTGCTTCTGCTTCAGACCCTTTTCTTCCTCATCGCTTGTTTGCATCCTCTTTTAGTTTGTTTGGAGGGGAGGAGGTGGTTAAAAAATGATTCCTCCTCCTTTTGAAAAGAAAGTTGCAAAAAACATTATTCTGAAAGGCTATATTTGAACTGCTGGAAACCCCAATTTATAAAACTAGTGGTAAGAACGTACTTTGAAAACTACAACACATTATACAAAAGTTATTCTTGGTGAAAGAACCTTCATATAATCTCTTTAATCCCAAAATGGAGCAGAACTGGGTGGGGAGAGAGAGGCAGAATGTCTTAAGGGGAAAGACGGGGGACTTGACCTCAGTCTCAGTTCTGCCACAGACACACTGTGTGGCCTTCAGGAGTTTCCTTGGCCACTCCAGGCTGCAGATTCCTCATCTGGAGGGTGGGAATAATGCCTACTTTTCAGACTCTTTTGATAATCAGATGAGTTAATAAAAGCACTTTCTGAAGCATAAATATGTATCGTTAATGAAATAGGATAATCTTATTATCTTATTTTTGCAAGATTATCTTATTTTAAAAATGACACCATGGAGATTTTCCACACTGGGATTTTTCTTCCTCATTTGTAAAAGGAATTTGCTAGACTAGATTTCATGGTTTAAAAATCTGTGCACATGTGTGTGTGTGTGTGTGTGTACAGGTACATGTAGTTTTGTGATAAATTGCTTACCTGGGTGACTCATAAATACTTTTTCTTGCCAAGCCTATGATATTTCTAACTCTGTGTAAGATCTGAAGACAAATCCCCGAAGACTGTCTTAGGGCCTGCCTCTAGATGAAATTCTCACTCTAAAGTCCTACTGATTTTTTGCTTATTTTTACAGTATAAACCTGAAGTAAATGGAAACATTACTGAAAATTTCAATTATGTCATCAACAAGTTAATCCCAAACATAAACTACTGTGTATCTGTTTATTTTGAGCCTAAAGATCCGGAAAAAATTAATAGATCTCCCTTAAAATGTACCCTTCTTCAACCTGGACAGGAATCAGGTATGACAATTTTCGAAAAATTCATATTTTACTTTTACCCTGAGGGGAAATATATTTAGAGAAAAGAATCCGAAAGTTGTGGAGCACTAAAGGTATTTCTTCCAACAAAGGCATAGCACAGAGATGTTTTCTGTTGGTCCGTCTCTACCATGTGGTGGATTCACTTTTATGATGCCTTACCATGGGGATGATCAGGTATCTTCCTTTATAAGGTCAGAAATCCTCCTGAATGGAGACGCTTTTATTTCAGGGTGTTAGGATCAAGTCTGGTTCTGGGTGCCCTTAGTTTGGCCATTCTTCGAGCCCAGTGCTGGAGGAGACTGGGTTGCTGGGAGCAACTGCGTGCAGAGGTATCAAAGGGTGGAATGATGGATGAGATGAGGTTCATGGATGTGTCCTGGCTCCAGGGAAGGTTGACTATAGCTCATAGAAGAGAGAGAAACTTGCCAGGATGGATGAGACAGTCACTGATGAAGGCTGAAAGTCCTTCTGCTGCCACAGCGTCAGAATAGTAAACGGTGTGCTCCCTGAACCGTCTTCCTTGGAATAGTTTGCAGTGAGAACAATTAATCGGACTTAGGAACATCCATTGCTGATTATTTTCTTGGGGAAGTCACTAATAATTTGCTAGGACAACTCATAGAACTCAGGAAAATGCTATACTTACCATTACCATTTTGTTGTAAAGGAGACGAACAGCTCAATGAAGAGATACATAGTCTGGAAATTTCCGAGTGCAGGAGCTTCTGTCCTCACTGAGCTGGCATACACCACACTCCCCATACTTCGATATGTTCACTGACCGGAAGCTCCCCAAGCCTGGCTGCCAGAGTTTTTGTTGGGTTTCATTGCATAGGCATGATTAATTAAATCATTGGCCAACGGAGATTGATTGAATCTCCAGCCCCTCTCCCTTCTCTAGAGGTCAAGGCTGGGACCAGAAGGTCCAGAAGTTCACCTCATTAACGTAAACTCAGATATGGTCCCCCAAAAGATGCTCCTATCACTGAAGAGATCCCAAGGGTTTTTGAAGTTCTGTGCCAAGAGCCAGGGACAAAGGTCAGATTTGATGATGATGGTGAAGATACCATGATCTTATGAACAAACTATAAAACAGTTGAATGGAGAAATTATTTCTCCTCTGCTCACAGAATACTTCTCTACTTAAAATGTTTGGAGGTTTTTTTCCCACACCAAACAATTCTTCCAATCAGCTCAGTATCCTACAATTTAGTTCAACTCTGAACTATGTGCCTGGCGATAGCATCGGATCCCACAGGTTAAGGGCTCAGTCCCACAAGACTGCCCCCTCCCCTTCAAAGGCCAGTCACAGGTTCAAGTTGTCACATGGATTCTGACCAACCTACGCTAAATCTGAGATTCCCACAGTCCCCTTCTTGGCCTTGATAATTTGTTAGAATGGCTCACAGAACTCGAGGAAAACAGTTTACTAGATTCCTGGTTTATTATAAAAGGTTACAACTCAGAAACAGCCAAAAGAAAGGGATCCATAGGGCAAGATATGGGGAAGGGGCTTGGACTTCCATGCCCTCTCTGGACACGCCACCCTCCCAGCACCTCCATGTGTTCACCAACTCAGAAGCTTTCCCAACCCCATCATTTAGGATTTTTATGGAGGCTTCATTATGTAGACATGACTGATTAAATCCTTGGCCATTGGTGATTACTGCAACCTCCAGTCCCTTTCTCCTCCCCAGAGATCAAGGGGTGGAGCTGAAAGTTCCAACCCTCTAAATCACAGAGTTGATTCCCCTGGCAACCAACCCCCATCCTCTGGGGCTTTCCAAAAGTCACCTCATTAACATAAACTCAAGTGAGTTTGAAAAGAGCTTGTTATAAATAACAAAAAAATGCTCCTTTCAGTTTCTTGGCCCTTATCACTCAGGAAATTAAATTCTAAGGGTTTCAGAATTGGGAACAAAGACCAAATATGTATTTCTTGCTAGAAATCACAATATCACAACAATAAAAACTCAGATTAGTAATGTGACATGACAGACGATGGTTTGCTGAAACTCAGTCCTCACTTGAAAAGGGAATGCAAGCCTGAACAAAAGCGCAGCTTGTTTAGAAGTTGATGTACTTGCTCTGTGATGATTCAGTTTCTCTCCTGACTTTTCTGTTTCACTCGCTGAGAAACGGCCATACAACAGCATGCTGTCGCAGCACTGCATGTTTCCTGGGTGTGAACATTTCATTTGCATACTGTCAGCCTCCATTCTTTTATCATTACCCAAGACAGTTAAAGCACAGGTATGCCTCATTGATTTGGATAAAATATTTCATGTCCCGATTCTCGTCTGAAACTTCAAGAACCAAGTAGTTTCAGATAATGTAGCCCCTTTCACTGTCCCAGCTCACCATGTGAACTACTCTCAACTAGCCCAAATTCAGGGACCAAGTAGGTTTGGATGGTGGGGTGATTCTTGAAGGATGATTTGGGACCAGAGTTAACTTACTCAGACTCAGCAGTGAACACTGGTATCTTAAAGCAGTACTGGTATGAGGGGTATTTAGTCCAGAGATCTGGAGAAATGACTTCCCCTTTGTCAAACTTTAAATTAATTGGTTGGCTTTTTTTCAGCAAGGTCCTGAGGGAATGCTGTGTTAATTCCATTTGACACATATTTAGTGGAGCCAACTCTGTGTCAGATTCTCTTCTAGATCGTATCTAGATACTAGATACATCGTGAACAAAATAGATAAAAATTCCTGACCTTATGGAGCTGACATTGCAATAGGGAGACAAAAAAACAAGATTTAACAAGTAAAATATATATGTAAAATATGCAGTGTATTAAGTGATGATACGTGCTTTGGAGAAAAATTAAGCAGGAAGTGGGGGAGAGGTGGGGGTGAGGGGGTAGGTAAAAGGGAGAGGGTGGTGGGTCTCTTAAATAGGATGGCATTTTGTTTACATTCCCTAGAAGCCAAGCCTAAAACCTAAATTCTAGTTCAAGTGACTCACTGGCGCAGGAGAGGAGGAGGGGCCTCTTGGGTCAGAATCCCATTACATCATTGCTCCTCCTAGGAAGTCACTTTGGCTCACAGAATCCTTTTCAGGAATGTAGATGCTATACGTGTAGGAATTTTGTACTATAAAGGTGCGCCTACATGGCTAAATCTGATTCTAGAGCTGCCATTGATAAGACACTCCTTCCTTCATTGTGGTTGGAAATGAGAGAGGGTTCATGAGTCTTCTGCCATCTAAGATTTCACTGAAGTTTCTTTCTATTCATTCTTTAACCTTCTGAAAGACTTTTAAAATATGTGACCCATCTTCACATTTTTTCTCTTCTGTAGCTATGTTGCCTGAGGCTGTGGTTATAGGATTAATATTAATAAAATTCTTCCTGGAAATTTAAGAGCGCCTTACTTATGTAACTATTGATTTCTTCTCAGTCCAGTCAGATTTATGGAAAAAAAGCTATTTTTATTGAGAAAATTGAAATCTTCCAGAAGTAATTTTGACACAAAACTAAAGGAGAACTCATAATAGGACAAAGCAAGTTTTGCAGAGCCCTGATTTTGGGTCCTGGCATGGCCAAAGTCCAGCTTCCAAGTGACCTGGTTGTTTTCTTCAGGCAAACTCCCCTTCCTGCCTGTCTGCGGTGCATGCTAACTTGTGGCTATTGGGCATTTGAGATGTGGCTCTTGTGACTCAGAAACAGTTTTGTTTTGTTTTGTAATTCACATTTAAATGGTCTTATGTGGCTAATGGCTACCATATTGGATGGTGCAGTCATAGAGCATAATTATCAACCGGAAAAAAAATTTTCACTTTTAAAAACTGAATCTGTCATTTGTATCCATTTTTTAAAAAGTATACTTGGATTACTTTCCATTCCTTTGTATTTAACAATAGTTTTTCCAACTTTTGCTCCCTTGATAAACCCCTCCACCTCCGATAGATCAATGTGCCTTTGTTCCCAGCTGCGATTGTTCCTTGAATTTATTTTGAAATAAAGCCATTTAATTTTTCATCAACAGAGTCGTCAGAATCTGCCACAATAGGAGGAATAATTACTCTGTTTTTAATAGTTGCTGTCTTCATAAGCACCATAATGATACTGAAACGGATTGGTTATATATGCTTAAGAAACGACTTCCCCAAAGTTTTGGTATGTCGTTTTTCTTTTTTTTTAATTCCTAATTTTTCGGTTTAACTTAAGAAATTTTATTATATGCTTAAATATTTTCACAGAAGAAAATTCCATTTTCTCAAAAGAACAAGGTGGTTTATCACTCTGGGTGGTTCTTTTCCATCCCTATAAGCTATATTTTGCATTTTATACTTTCTTTTGTCCACATATGATTTTTAATAATCACATAATGTTCCATTGTTATTAATGTATCATTTTTCCCTTAATCATTTCCCCAGCTGTTTGGCCTTTGGAATGATTTCTTTTTCACTTCTTGTCTTGTCTTTTCTTTTATTTTATTTTCTTTCTCTGGCCATTTTGAATAATGCAATGAACATTTTTATACAGATTATCTTTTTAGTTTGGATTACTTCAGTGGGATATATACACAAAGTGGATTTATCTTAGATGAAACGTGTGTAATTTATCACGTCAATACAGAAGTGTCCACACTTCTGCAGAGCTCTGCTGACAGTGATTAATCATCTTTACTCCTTTCGTTCATTTGTCGTATTGTAACAGTCCCCCTCAGTCACTCTGATTCGTGTTAATTACTAGTGAAACCTGCCACTTTGTTCATCTTGGTGCTGTCCCGGTGTTTCCTAAGACACGCTCTTCCTGCTCAGACAGAGCCTCTAACACTCAGCCGAGTCTAGGTATTGATGTGACCTGTTTCTAAAACCTTACGTGTTTTGACTCACTTTTACCCATCATTTCCTTTTCTCTGTTCCATCGCTTTCCTTGTACATTAGTTTTATAATTTCTCATTCAGAAATATCTTATTTTTCTATGTTTGAACTCACTCACCTTACTCTTCTAATTTTTTAACAGCCACAAATAAATATCCCTCCATGGGTGATAAAAGTGTTCTCTTCTTTTTCTTGTTGTTCTTATTTGTTCAGGTTGGGTTGTGGAAGGAGGGTTGGCCAGGACAGGAGAGGGGGTGATTTTGAAGTTTTTATTTACAAGTGGTAAACCTGTTTATTTACAGGTTGAACCTGGCTGGCATCATGAGGTATATAGATGGACCTGTGTTGGGATTTCATCCACCCTGTGATCTCTGTCTTGCAAGAGTGGTTGTTTTTTCTCTATCAGTGTAACTTTTATCTTTGCAGTGTTCAGTTGCAGGCTTACTCTCAGCCTTTGCTGCAACTCTTATCTGTCATGTGTTGCTTTGGCCCTGAGGACTTGTGTAAACCCCACTCCAACTCCTATTTCTCATGCAGCCTTGAGAGATAAAGGTCCCTAGCACCACACCCATCCCCTCCTAGATAATCTTCTCCTGAATTACCTAAACTCATTACTAACCCTCCTCTTAGGTCTCCCTGGGTTCCTCCAGTCTTTAAAATGCACCCAAATTATATACCAATTATATTTGTACCTCTTAGTGTGTTAAGCTCAAGTAATGACAGGAGGTGGTGTTACCTTGTGTCTGTCTAATATTTCTCCATTAAAAAGCGTTACTCTGTGTTTAAATAAAAATTCTAGGAATAGTAAAACAGAAGACCTAGGTCTAGTATGTTTGTGTATGTACATTTAATCAAGAATATATGTTTAAAATTTTAAACATTGTCTTTTCTTTTCTTTCTTTCCTTTTTCTCCTCTTTCTTCTCCCTCTTCTTTTTTCAGCAATAAACATGTGTTGTCTATTTACTGTGTGTCCACATGCCATAGGTGCTGGGGATATAGATGTGAATAAAACAAAAAAACATGCTCTTGTGGAGCTTAAAGTCTGAAAAGTGGGAAAAGGATTGACAGGTCAATAAATGTTATCTGTACAGGGGGGATATGAAATTGGATCCCTACTTCACACAATACACAAACATCAGTTTCAGGCATATTAACCACTTAATGTGAAAGGCAAAATTGTTAAGTTTTGGAAGGCAATATAGGAGATTCTTACTTTAGGGTAAAGAAGATTCAGCAAAAACCATGAAGAAAGAAAATTTATACATTTTCTTACATTAAAATTGAGAATTTCTTTCCACTGAATGTCATCATAAAGAAAGTAAAATGTTAAACCACAGACTGTGGGAAAATACATGTAACATAAATAATCAACAAACAATTAGCATCCAGATTATATAAAGAGCCCCTATGAATCAATAAGTAAAAATATGAACAACCCAATAGAACAATTCTCCTCAAGGCTGGGTCTGGAGAGAGTGGGGGAGGAGTAGATTTGTCAAATTGGGCAGCCTGAGCAGAATAGAGAGGAGGACGGTGTCATGATGATTCCAGGTCTGGGAGAGGAATCGTGACCACCCTCCTCACCATGACCCCATTGTGGCCAGTCTC
This sequence comes from Camelus ferus, assembly GCF_009834535.1. NCBI lineage: Eukaryota > Metazoa > Chordata > Mammalia > Artiodactyla > Camelidae > Camelus > Camelus ferus. Next base: position 10,520,358 of record NC_045696.1, on the reverse strand, counting down.
CTTAGCCCACCTCGCACTGCTGTGTCCTGGAGGTGCTGGAACAGAGCAAGGTCCAGTCTCCCTACTCTTCTCATCTGTGACCCTTTAGGGGTCACCTGCATCTTTAAGGTCTTCCAGTCCAGGGGTCTTGGACCCCAGTGGAATTGGATCCCTAGAATCTCTCCTCCCCCACAGTTCTCTGACACCCTGAAGAATGTCTTGGCAATCAAGAGTTAAAATCTATCAAGCCTAAATGGAGAGAGTCCCCTGACATGCAAGAGGCTGCGAGGGGACAGCAGTAGGAGGCAGTGGAGCATCGTCTCTGCTGCAGGCAGCCTGCCTATTTTCAACCCCAGCCTCCACCACTTAGTATTCCTGAAGCTCGGGCAGGTTTCTTAACCTCTCTGCCTCGTTTTCTCATCTGTCAAATGGGGATAAGAATCGTAAGCCTACTTCATAGAGCAGCTGTGAGGGTAGAATGAATTATAACGTGTAGATGACTAAGAGCAGTGCCCTGCAAATAGTAGACACTATGTGACAATAGCTGTTACTCATGCCATCCTCATTGTCACCACCTTCCCCGTCACGGGGCAGTTAATTAACCTCATTACGTTTTATTATGTCGAAAACACTCAGAATTGACAGGCTCTCTCTCTCTCTCTCTTTTTTTTTTTTTTTTAAGGATTTTTATAAATTGTCAGCCTGGGTCTTTCCTGAGCTGCCTCCGTTGGAAAAAGTGGCTACCGTGGAGATCATTCATGTCAACCGAAAGAAGAAAGTGTGGGATTATAGTTATGATGAAAGTGACAGCGATGACGAAACAGCCCCGCAAGTAAGCGCAGGTGGTTACACCATGCATGGACTCAGGCCCCTGGGGCCCACCTCCACCTCCTCGGCCACCTTGGAGGACTGCAGTGACCAGGCCACCGAGGAGCCAGACCTGCCCGAGCCTGAGGCTGTCACTGAGGCCGCCATGGCACCAGGGCCCAGCCCCTGGCAGTCAGAATGCACAAGTGGGGCCCACGAGGTCAGTGGGGATCTGCTGCAGGATGCCCTTTCTGAGGAGGGCAGCAGCCCCACTGAGGACTCTGGGGACAGAATTATCTTCAATGTGGATTTGAACTCAGTGCTTGTGAGGGTCCTTGACGACGAGGATGATGACAACTCGGAAGTCACTCCAATGTTATCATCTCTTCCAGAAGAGGCTGTCATGCCAGAGGGTCCCGCTGAAACAGACTCGAGCCTTCTGGTGGCCCGCGGAGAAGGGACACAGCTGCCCTTCCCCAGCCCCTCCGCGGAGTGCCTGTGGCCTGAAGATGCTCCTTCTGATCACAGTGACACTTCCGAGTCAGATGTTGACATTGGGGATGGTTATATAATGAGATGAATGAATCCAGAAATATTTAATTAACTTGGACGAATGCTACCTCCAAGCTTCTCCCTCCTAGAACCCTTGTTCTCCAAGGGAATGAGTAGGAGACTGCAGAGTCACTGTTCTTCCTGGTGACATCATCTATGCAAATTCCCAGTTAGGGGAAGGGGAGGTGGGAACCGCACTATCCTGGTATCATTCAGTGCACTGTTTACAAGTTCAAAGCAATTGGCTTTGAAGGGAAAATGCCCTGCCCATCCCCTTTACTCTCATGAAGTTATAATGTTTCTGCATCCTGTCCCCCAGAGTAAGGAGCAAGATTTCCTGTGGTTTTCATGGGGTGGTCCAGGGCCCCGTAAGAGTTCTGGGAAATTACTAAATCGGGCCAGAGTGGAGTGGGGGAGAGAAAAGGCAGACACTCAGCAGGGTTCATAGTGGGAGCAGTCAGCACAGGCTCAAGGAAAGAGCAAGAAAGAGGGGGAGGCAGAGGGTGCATCTGGAGAGAAAGGAAGGACACACACAAGGAAACAGAAGCACATGCTCTGAGTTGGAAGTAGGGAAGGCCCAGCCACGTCCTGGCCATCTCCCAGATGATATTCTGTCTCCTAAGCTCTTGAGAATTCAACTTTCAGCCCCTGGTTCAGCCCTCTTCAGTTTGAGTGAGGAAGACAGACTCACACACATAAATTACTCTAGAGCCAGGCAGATGACTTATAGAGAAAGATTTGCATTAAGGAGAGGGACTAAAATCTCAGCGTCATTTTTTAAGATTTAATTTTGTATAATGGAGGTTGGTAAAAAATAAAACATACCTTTTCATACAAACTTGGTAATGTCTTCAGAGTTGTTTCGTATTGGAGAGGATATATATCCAGCGGATGTGTGGTTCTGCTGGCATCTCCAGGTTGCACAAAACTCCCGCTAACTCTGTGCAACGGCCTGTGGGGGCCAAAGGCACGTTCTGCCTCCCTGGGACAGGTATCAGGCAGTGTCTTAACGTCACCCAGTATTTCACCCTGTTCTGAGCTTTCTGATGTCACTACTGCACAAGTTTAAAAAGAGGAAATTGAGCCTTTCTCACCAGTCTTGTGACAGAAACAAATTATTGCCAAATAAATGACTTGGTTTTGTGTTGTTTATCCCCAGTGGGCTGGGGGGAGGTTACGGTAAAGACCCTCTCAAGTGGGATTTGCTAATGGAGTGCTTTAAAATCAATTTATTTGCAGGGAGAGGGGATTATGGAGGATGTGCCAGTTCACTGGAAAAAACTTGGTGAATACTGAATGGTGTAAAGAAAAACCACCATCACCCATAAGTCTACCACCCAAATATAACCTCTAGGTTGGCATGGTAGTGTATTTATTTAACTTGCGGGCTCCTTTCAAAGCAAGCATTTAGTGTAATGGGACACTGTGCCTACAGTTTTGCAACCTGTTTTACTATCGGTGTTTTCCACTCACCGGGGAGGAAAGTCCCCTTTCACTTCTGCATCTCCTTGCTCCCCGCCAAGCCTTTGACCGTGGCCTCTCCTGCCCGGAGCACAGGGGCGGGGCCCGAGGCAGGGGCGGGGGCTCGTGTCGCCCCGCCCCGCCCCGCCCCTTCCCGGAAGCAGCCTCGGGGCGGGGCAGGCCGAATCTCCCGGGCGTGGACGCGGGCGCGGGGGCGTGTGCTCCGGTGCCCCGCGGCTGCCGGCGGGCCCCCGAGCGCCCTCCCGGGCTCCCGGCGAGACCATGGCGCGGAGCCTCCAGAGCTGGCTGGGCGGCTGCCTCCTAGTGTCAGGTGAGGGGCCTGCGGGGAGGGGGCACCGGGAGGTCTCCAGGGCGGCGGCTCGACGGCGTGTACCGGCGCCTCCCCAAGCCTGCGCGGGGACCCTGACCCGCCGTGGTGCGGCTTCTCGACCCGATGTACCCTCGGGGACTCGGAGGCTGACTACGACGCCTGGACCCCTTGAGCGGACCCCGTAGGCACACTGAAAGTGACTAGGTACCTGGGCAGGCCTCCCATTCAGCCCTCAGCATCCCAAGATCTGAATTCTGCTCCTCAACTCTACAGCCCTGTGGCTTCTGAGTTCTAAATCAAGTGAAACCCTTTTGTCCTGCCCTAAATTGCCTGCCCAGGTTCAAACAAGATGGTCCCCTCCTTCCTTTCTGATGAACTTATCCCTGGCCTTCCAGGATACCTCTGGGGTGTTCCTTCTACCTATCAGGCTGTTTCTACCTAGGGTGCTCCACCTGTACCAGGTCGCCATAGCGCCAAGTTCATGTCGGAGCCCTCTCCTTTCCTTCCCCTACACTATCCCTTTGGGAAGTGTCAGCCGAACTCTGGCATTAAATACTAGCTACGTGCTCTTGCCTCACATTTTTATCACTGTTGGCACTAGTTAGGTGATGAGCTCATGGTGGTTTATTATATTCTTCTCTCTCCTTTTGTGTATGTTTGACACTTTCTATTTAAAAATTTAAAAATGATTTCTGTCTCTAGTGTAAATCTGTCCTCTGTTCTCCAGGCTCCATCATCCGTCTGCCTCTGACATTCCCACTTGGACATCCTTCAGCATCTCAAACCTAATGCAGATCCTACAATGGGACTCTTGGTTTCCCTATTCCCAGCCCCAGTCAGGGCATCAGGTGCTTAAGTCAGGAATGGATACTAACTTTTACTTCTTCACTCCAGGTGTATCAGGAATTCTAGAGTTCTATACCTCTGGGAATATATCTAAAATCCATCTACCCACCCCCTCACATCTTCTCCCACCAACCAAATCCAGATCACCCTCATCCATCCCCACTTCACTCTTGCTTTCCACCCTCCCCGCCAACCCTCTTCAAATAAAATCCAGACTTCAGCACAGTTAAAGCTTGTCTGTCCCTCACCCACATACCCATTCGAAGACTTGGAGCCATAGGGGAAGCCCAAGTATTGGATATGGTTATTTCCTTGGACAACCTTTTTGAGGAAAAAAGTTGTCAACTTTTACCCTTTGTTTTTACAGCATTAGGAATGGTGCCACCTCCTGAAAACGTCAGAATGAATTCAGTTAATTTCAAGAACATTCTACAGTGGGAGTCACCTGCTTTTCCCAAGGGGAATCTGACTTTCACAGCTCAGTACCAAAGGTAAGTCGAGGGCACTCTAGGCAGGAAGGCACCAGAGGGTGGTGGCCCTGGGCTGGTCACTGGGCCAGACCACAGAGGAGAGTCTGACTGCTGTCACCTCCATAACCATGGTAGCCTACGGGAAGCCTTTTTCCTGGTCCTCTTTCTTTTTGGCCCTAAAATTCTTGTGAAAACTCTGTCCTCTGAAAACAGACAAGTAAAATCCTTTTTCCTTTTTCTTGTGATAGTTCATGGTGTGATCATTGCAGGGCCACTGAAAAATAGACATTTTATCATGTAGACATGGGTGTCATCAGCCACGGTGGTAACCTACTACATTGCGAGCATACTGAGTTTGTCACAATTGATGTTTCTTAAGAGAAAAATGCCATAGATTACCATCTTCCAAGTACTTAAAGTAGTATTGCTGGAAGTCAGCAATTTACAAGTGGATGCTCTCCAAGAAAACTGAGGTATGCAAAGAAGCCCAGAAGCCTCTTGCTAGCTTACCACCCACCCCCTCCAGTAGGTTATAACCTGGGTGCCCCAGTGCAGGGTGGTGCAGACAGTGTGCATAGTCGGGGCTCAGTTACTCCAAGGCTCTGTCCTGAGACTGCATGTAAGACAGCCACTGGCTGTCAAAAGCTCTGTGAAGACAGCAGAGGCTTACAAAGGAAGGCTGAGTGTCACCCACAATGATGACCTCCGCTCTGATCTCCTAGTACCTTCCCTGCCTGTCGGTTTTTCCCTGTGCCAGCCGTCCTTTGGCAGCCTGCCACCATACACCCCAGGCTGGACTGCAGGTGACGCCCCTTTGTGCCAGGTGCAAACAGCAACAGGTGGCCAAAGGCCAATGAGCCACACACCTGCTTCCAGTGTGACTCAGAAACATACAAAGGCAGACAGCTCCTTCAGTGAGGAGAGAGGAAGTATGGGTCTCGGATGCCATTAATGCCACACTCCTCACGCGGCCTTCATTTTACAAACATATCCAAGGCCTGCTAAGTCAAAGTGAGACAGGCTGGCTCCTGGGATGTGGGACCCAGGGCTGCAGTGCTTGCACGAGGGCAAACATCTCCTAGAGCAACAAAATACAAAGAAACCATAAGGGACTAAAAATAATTGCATGCATGTGCAGTTGGGGCACATTATGAATAACAAGATACAAAAAGACCAAAAACCCAACTGCCACTTAAAGCAGGCAGCTGCATGTGATCCCTGCACACAGCACCACCAAGAGGGTAGGTGGACCACCTAAGCCACCCCTCCAGCCTGATCCCTGGACCTGCCCCTGCCCTCACCCCATTTAAGGGACCAGCTCACCCCCACCTCAGGGAGCAAGCAAGGGAACCTGTTACTTGTTTTAGCTCCTTTATGCTGTGAGTCTCAATAAAACCTTGCCTGAATTTCTTATCTAGCCTCTTACCAATTTCTATTAAGGGTTAGGGTTAGGGTTACCCTAAGAAGTAGAAAGATAAGTAAGAGAATCCTTGTTTACATTCTTTTAAACTTGTTAGTTCAAAATAATTCTAAGCTAACAAAACATTTCAAAAATTTCAAGTATAATACAAAGCACTTCCAAATAGCTTGTATCCAGATTCACCAATTTTTAAGGTTCTCCACATTTTGTCTCCCCATTTCTCTCATACATAATGCCTTTAGCCTCTTAAAATTTCATTGTGTATTTCATAAAGGCAAGGATAACCTGTTACATCACTGCAGTACAGTTGTCAAGATTTGGCAGCCTTACCAATGATACAATACTTTAATCTAAGTCTATATTCCAGTTTTTGTCAGTTTTCCCAAGGGCTTAAGAAGGGGCATTCTGAGACTTCTTTTTCTCCTGCAATATATTTTCTAGCACTGATCGGTTTTATAATCTCATCTCTGTTTTCTCCACTCTGTCTTGATAGCTCTAGGGATTTCATTATGGAAAATTAACTTCCCTGTCTCTCTCCCTGTAGTTTATTTTTTGTTGTTCTGTTCTTTGCTTCTTTGCCATTGGAGTAGACGTGTTTGGTTTGGGGTGTAAGTCTGTTAGGTAAATGTTCCCAGTGACTCCCCAGTAACTGGTAACCAAGAGTGAATGTGTGGGTTCCCAGTCTTCTCAGTAGATGTGCAGACTGAGCATGGCATGTGCTGGGTGTGGAAGAAATTTGATCCTGAAAAATCCAATTTACCCTTCTATGCCTCTGGAAAAGCTTTGTTTAGAATTTAACCTGAGCTGCCGCATAGCACAAACTCTGTTGTACGTGTGCATTGGGTAGGGATGGCCAGAGAAGATGATGTCATGGTGGTTTTTAATGTGTAAACATCTAAAATAATTAGATATAAATATGGGGAATGGATCATATTACCTGCTTAATGGGAAGAAAAATATTTTTAAATATAATTTAAAAATGACCCAGTGAAAGAGACATTATTGCAAAACAACTCTCGAAGTACTCCGTGTTCCAGCCAATTGATGCATTAGTTTAAATACATGGAAGGAAATGTCCACCAGTGAGAAACCCCCTTAATGAAATGACCCCTGGATTTTCCCAATTGATGAGATGTTCGGCAGCCATAAAGAGTTGATTGATTAGAGAAATGTTTGTGGTATATTAAGTGAAAAAAGCAAGATAGTAAAATAGTCTGAGCCGAGTTATCTCTGCCTGCTAAGAGTGCAGTGGAGTGTGGGGTGGAGCCCGAGACAGTGGAGTCTAAAGTTAAGCAGACCTGGGTTCCATGGGGCAGATTTCTCTCCACGCCTGCACCGCATCTACAAAATAGGAGTGATGTCAGTTCTGCCCTCCTGGGTTGTGAAAATGCAATGAGATAATATTGATAAAACAGCCCTGCCTGACACCTAAGTGCTTATCAAGTGTTGGCTGTTACTTTTATCACCACCACCTTTTTTGTCGCCTCTGAGGGCAGTGAGATTGGTTTTGGCACCGAGATAGGAAGGTGTCAAGCAGACAAAATTCTCACTTTTTGCAAGGCAAGAACCTGCATTTCCTGAAGTTGGGCGGAGCTAATTATACCTCCTGCTGTGAAATTAGGTTGCACGCACCTGGTAGGTGTTTGCAAGCAGCCCTTTTCTTCCACTTCATGCTCTCCCTTTGGTGATTGGTAGTCAGGGCTGGAGATCTGAGATCAACAGGTTGTTTTATAATTTTTTCCAGCGTAATTGAACAAGAGTCACTTAAAGGACATTTTTGAAATCGTTGTGATATACTTATTTTGGCTAATCTGTGTATATCAACATTTCACAAACCAAGTCCCACAGTTTTCAGAAATATATAATCAAAGAAGGAAGCTTTTGGTCAAATATGTTGCATACACAACCCCTTTTTGGAAAGACGCGTGCTCATCAGGATAGGAACGTCTCTGAGAAGTTCTGTTGTAAAAACAGACACTTATTTATATCTCACCCAGTTTTTGCCCTGAACTGGTTGAGCATTGGGATGGATTATTTTTGAAATGTCTTATGATACCTCAAGGATCATTAAGATCCCATGAGGCACGGTTTGGAAAAAGCTCGTATAAGTGATACATACTCTTCATAAAAATTGATGATTAAGAATTTGCCTTATTTTCTCATTACCCTCTGGTAATCTTCAGTAGCAGGAAGAATAAACCACCAGGCAGCCTCAGAGACTCAGGTTAGAACTCTCATGATTTTTTTCTGATTTTCTAGTTATAGGAAATTCCAAGATGTATGCACGAGTACTGTCTTGACGGAATGTGACTTCTCAAGTCTTTCCAAGTATGGTGACCACACCTTGAGAGTCAGGGCTGAATTTGCAGATGAGCATTCAGACTGGATAAACATCACCTTCTGTCCTGTGGATGACAGTAAGCCACGATGGTTTTTATTTTGTTGTAATGTCATCTTGCCTTGGTTGTTTCCCCCTTGGGTGTCCCATCAGCAAGAATTCTTTGCCCACAAAGTGAATGGCCTTGCACATCGAACTTAGGGGATATGATAAAGAGGGCTGTGGCCTTGAAGAAGTTTGTGGAGATAGGAAAGGATAGGCATAAGTCAATAAGATAATTAAATAGAAATTTGAGTTGGGGAGGGTATAGCTCAAGTGGTAGAGCGCATGCTTAGCATGCAGGAGGTCCTGGATTCAGTCCCAGTACCTCCTCTAGAAATAAATAAATAAACCTAATTGCCCACCCCCGCCCCCTGCAAAAAAGAAAAGAAATTTGATAACTTGAATGCCTTGAGAATAAAAACAAGTTGGGGCTTTGTGGGTATAGCTCAGTGGTAGAGCGCATGCTTAGCATGTACAAGGTCCTGGGTTCAATCCCTGGTACTCCATTAAAAAGAAAAAAAAATGAGTTGGGTCCAGTGCTGTTGATGAGAAACATTGGAAGGATTAGTGTGGTGAATTTTCTACAAGGAAGGCAGTTTGGAATCATGACTTAAAGAAATGTGACACAATAGACAGAAGAATGAAGATTGATTTTAGGCAGGTGTTGAGACAGAAAGAGCAGATCAGACAGCCAGCTTGCCCGGCATGAAGGCCAGAGGAATGGGCACAGCTGATGGCAGGTGGGTTGGGTCAGGCTGGCCAGTAGGCATCAAAAAGAATGTTCCAGGGTTAGATCTGGAGGGTCCTGGGGACCCACCAGAGGCCATGAGATAAACATCATTAGAATATCAGGAACTGAAAACTAAAACACCATTTAGCAATTGAGAGAATAAAGAGGATAAGAATCTCATTAATAAGACTCAAGTACAGCCCTCCAAAGAGCAGACAGACGCATCAGGAGGATTGTCCACGTAGGGAGGGGTCTTTATCCTAACCACGCCCCTGCTCGGACCCTCAGGGCTCCCCCAATTTCCCTCTCCATGGTAGGGAATGTGGCTAGAATATCTGCCCATTCCTAATTTTGTCCCAGGCTTGGACAAAAAAAAACTATCTTATTTTTGGAGTCAGAAACTATCAAAGTGATGTTATCTTTTCTAAAAGTCTCTTGATAGATACTAAGAAAAAACGAACATTTGAAAATACAAACAGCTTAACAATTGAACTGACTTACCAGTTCCTTACTGGTTCCAAATCCTGTTTGAGGGCCATTCTATGGAAGTTCTCTTTAGAAACTGATACTGGATAGATAAGCAGTTTGCCCCAAGGTCACTCAGGTATCAGATGGCAGCGCAAGGATTCAGGCCCAGGCTCCCCCATCTGTGCTGTTAGCAACAACTGCCCCACGTTGGCTGTTTGCCTCTTGAAGTTTACATGATGGGAAAGTGCTTCAAGATGTCATGTGGAACCTGTTTATACTTGCTTCAGAAAAAATATCTAATAGGTTTTCTTATCTGGTTTTCAGCCATCAGCAGATTAGAAATGGGGTAGAATGCCAGAAGCAGACCCATTAGCAGCCCCCAAAGTGTCACAGCAGCCAGAGAAGAATACAGGCTATAACACAAACAGAACAGTGGCCCAGAGCCACTTACGATTCAGTCCACAGTTATTATTGAGCACCTACTACGTTACAGTCATATTCGTAGTGCTGAAGCTACAACAGTGAACAAGACAAAAACCCCTGCCCTGGTGGGACACACATTCTAATGGGGAAGACAGATAATCAACAAACAGTTATGTATTTTATGATAGTGACTGTGGCTCTCTAGAAAATAAAGGAGGTACCTGGCAGGGAGAGAGATAGGAGCTGCTCTTTACATGGAGTGGTGAGGGACAGTCCTCTCTGAGGAGGTGGCAGTTGACCAGAGACCCATGGGACATCATGGAAATATCTAGTAAAAGAGCTTTTGGGAAAGGAGCAGCTTCAGACCTTGTAGGAAAATGTGTATGGTTAATTATATATGTTCAACACTAAAGATAATAGAAATGCCATCTGTCGCTTCCAACTCAGTAAAGGAAATAAAGAAAATTCAACCCAACAGAAAGAAAAGGAGAGGAACAAGCCCCCCAAAAAGCAGTCTTTACAGAACACACAAAGTAATGTAGTTGGAATAATTCCAAATCAGAAATTACACTAAACATAAATGAACTAAACCTGATTAATAAAGGCAACAGTTAAAAGATTAGTTTTTTTTTTTAAGAAGCAAAATCCAACTATCCTTCTTAACCACATCAGTCAGTGTCTCTGCAACAGTGTCTCAAAGGGCAGAGTGCTTCAGTAGACCAGTTGGTCTGCCCAGTTGCAGAAGATAAGTGTTGATTTTTTTTAACATGTGAATTTTGATTGTCATTTTGTTGTGTTCTCATACTTAGCTATTATTGGACCTCCTGGAATGCAAGTAGAAGGGCTTGCTAATTCTTTACATCTGCGTTTCTTAGCCCCCAAAATTGAGAAAGAACCTGAAACATGGACTATGAGGAATATTTATAACTCATGGGCTTATCATGTGCAATACTGGAAAAATGGATCTGATGAAAAGGTAAGCTGGGTGAATCATATGCATGTCAGATGTAAGCTCCCTGCCTTACTCAGTGTTGATCTGAGGCCATGACAATGGAGGGAGGTTTCGCCAGATGGCAGCACCTTATGGTCCAGAGGATCTCAGGCCTAGTCCTTTGAGCTTTAGAAGCTTCCCACTTGAGGGATGACCCGACCTGTATGTCAGGTCACGCTTTCCAGGCCACAAGGGAAATGCAAAGAGCAGACTTCCTGGCTGCTGGTGCAGGGAGGGCTGGCCTTCCTTTCCCCAAAGGGAAGTTGCCAGAAAAGGCAGAGCTGACTCACCAGTTGGCTGGGATAACTTGGAGTCAGCTGTGTCAGTGATCAGTGAATGACTACTGTTTCATGGTGTGAACCCCCAGGTCCCACGTACCCCATGGAATAGTCAAGTCCATGGTCAGGGCCACCACAGCCCTGGATAAATGATGTCACCTTTTACCTGACTGACCCCATCTTTTCCCATTGCTTTCCTCCTCTTTAGGGGACAATTCCTTTAAAAAAAAAATGGACCAGCAGGTGGGGGCTATAGCTCAGTGGTAGAGTGCATGCTTGATGCGCACGAGGGCCTGAGTTCAATCTGCAGTGCCTCTGTTAAGGAAAAAATAAATATATAAAAAAAAATGGGGCTAGAGGTGGAAAGACCCAGTTGGAACTTTGCCCCTGCCACTGTGTGACTCTGATTCTTGACCTCAGCTTGTCACGTCTGCAAAATGGGCTTGTAACCTACTTCATGAATAAAGCGGGGATAATAACCTACTTCATAGGGTTGTTATGGAATTTAATGACACAGTGAAAAAAATTAACTTGTCCCATCGTCTGAACAATGTATGTGGTCAATATGTGAGGTTTCCTTCCCGTTATGTAGATATGTTAAGGCTATAATCATTCCTCTTTGGTCAAGTTTAATTCTTATACTTAGTGTTTCTGGGCTGAAGGCCATTTGTGGGCCTAAAATGACTTACATGTATGTTACATAAGTTAAGTTATATGCTGTCTTCTCTACATTAAATGTTGATCTTATCAGTAATTCTCAAGGATCTGGGAGGAAAGGGTCACCCATGTGTATTATCTGAGGAATGATATAATTAAATTTATATATATACACTGTATAGCCCAAAGAAATCTCAAGTGAATTTTCCCCCCCAGAAATGCTCCATTGTGATCAATTCATAACATAAATAAATGTTGGATCACTATGTTGTACACCTGAAACTCATAAGATATTGTATATCAACTATATTTCAATTTTTTTAATGCTTCATTGAATGATACAGGATATCTGCCTTCACAGATAAGATGACTTTCCTCATAGTCAAGACCCCAGGAAATGCAGGCCAAGGAAGCAATACAGAATGATGAGCTTTATGGTCACTTATTGCATGCAGTTGTCCCTGCTAAACTCTGGGATGCAAAGATAACTCCTACTATGATTAAGGATCCCCTTCCACAGTTACCATGCCTGAGTGCCGCCTCCCACAGGCGCAAAATGCAAAACCCAGCCTATCTTTAGCTTCTTATCTAGAATCTGCCCACAGGATAGGCATCTGGTTGCACATTTGTCCCATCACTCAACCTGGCTGTGTGGAACGCTCTGGCGTGACATGCAGAGCATTGGAAAGGCTGCGTGCTCCCCAGCGCCCCCCTCACAGGTGCCTGCGGTGTTACCTTTAGCAGTTCGTATGTGCTATGGACTGAATGTTTGTGTTCCCTCAACCCGCCACACCCACCCCACAGATTCATGTGTTGAAACCTAATCTCCAATTTTGTGGTATCAGGAGGTGGGGCCTTTGGGAGATGATTAGGTCATGAGGGTGTTGCCCTCGTGAACGGGATTAGTGCCCTTACAGAAGAGACCCCAGAGGGCTCCCTCCCTCATCCCTTCCACGTTGTGAGGACTCAGCAAGAAGATCCAGCTACAGACCAGGAAGCAGGTCCTCCTCAGACACCAGATCTGCCCATTCCTTGATCTTGGACCTCCCGGCCTCTGGAACCATGAGAAATAAATGTCAGTTGTTGATAAGCCACCCAGCCCACCAGTCTGTGTCATTCTATTGCAGCAGCCATAAGGCACTGTGGTTCCCTTTTCGCATGCAGGTGTCTGTCCCTGAGCAGGTACCCTAGTAGGTCCCTGAGCTGAAAACATAAAAGGCTTTTGGAAATTCTGTTTCTTCCTGAAGGGAGAAAGTGAGAAGATGCAACCAGCAGTTGTCCAGAAGTGAAGGAAGGCTAGAAAAGCAGGCGGAGGGGACTTGAGCAGGCCCCCTCACATCTGCGCCACTCTCTTCCCTGTCTGCCTCTTGAGCATCAGCCTCTGAGGTTAGTCCTGAAAAAATTGCACTGTAAGGTGCTAGAGGTATTGGATTTCTAGAAATGACAGCTGGGGGAGGGGAGAGGTAGTTCTTACTTCTGTTTTTCATTATTAGAAGTTATACTGTGCTCTGCATGTTTTCTATGAGTATGATCCAGTTCTTGACCTCAGTGAGCTTAGCTTCTCATACAGTAAAGGACTAGAGATAAGAGGTCAGCAAGCCCAACGGCCCAAAGAAGAATAACCAATTACCAAAGTGAAAAAGGAGTCTGCGCTCACTTACTGTGAAGTTCCTATTCACATAACAAATTTTACATAAGACCCTTCTGTAAGGAAATTATGACCATGCTGGAAATACAGGCCGTACGTACTCTTTTAATTTCCTTTATTTTGCCGGAAACTATCTTGGTTTCTCAAATTCAGAAATATGTCATCAATTAATGATACCAATTATGCTATTCCAATCAAGCTACGATGAGTCCAGGATATCCCCACCGGAGGCAGGCTGTGGCGTGTGCCCTCGAGGAGAGGTGAGCCCTGGGGGAGGGCAGCCCAGCTGCATGAGTGGAGAAGTGGTTCCGAGGAAAACATGATCTCAACTTAGAAAATCATGTTGAGTCTTGCTGTAGGTGTCTGTGTGCCTGCTAGCTGCTGAAACAAAGTGCACTGAACTGGGCGGCTGCAGCAACAGAAGTGTACTATCTCGAGGTTCTAGAGGCTGGGAGTCCAAGATAAGGTGTCTGTGGGATTGGTTCCTTCTGAAGACCATGAGGAAGGATCTGGTCCAGGCTGCTGGTAGCTACTGGCCATCTTTGGGTCCTTCGCTTACAGAGGCATCACCCTGACCCCTGCCTTCATCTTTATGTGGTACTCTGTGTGCATGTCTGCGTCCAAATCTCCTCTTCTTACAAGGACACCAGTCAGACTGGATTGGGCCCCCCACTGCTGACTTTGTTTACCTTGATTACATCTGCAAAGACCCTCTATCCAACCAAGTCATCTTCTAAGGTACCAGGGGTTAGGGCTTCAACATATGAATATTAGGAGGATGAAATTCAACCCATTCAGCTGCTTTATCTTTTTTTTTTTTTAAGGGAAGTAGACATGGGGGAGGGTACAGCTCAGCAATAGAGTGCAGGCTTAGCATGCACAAGGTCCTGGGTTCAATTCCTAGTACCTCCACTAAAAAATAAAATAAAAAATTAATTAAAAAATACATAAAGAAACCTAATTACATCCCCCTTCCCCCTCCAAAAACAAAACAAAACAAAGAAAGTAAGATGGTTTGTATGTCATCTAAACTAGAGAATTCAGGAAATGAGATGGTTTGTGAGGACTGTCAGTCCTTGCCTCTCCCTTAGAATGGTATCAGGGTGCCCTGACATAAACTGGGAGGAGCACCTGCTTCCTGAAGTGAAGATTAGAACTGGTGAGTGTTGGGGAAGGAAAGAAAAGATGGTGCCCCTTTACTGCTGAGGCATGTTCTTATTTTTGTCTCCATTATAGTATACAATTACTTGTCAGTACGACTTTGAAGTCCTCCGAAATCTTGAGTCATGGACAACTTACTGTGTTCAAGTTCAAGGATTTCTTCCTGATCGGAACAAAACGGGGCAATGGAGTGAGCTGGTCTGTGAACAAACAACCAATGATGGTGAGTCTTAAGATGCACCATCCGCAGCTCCCCCTCTCTGAGCGTCCCTCAGAGCTTTATAGACTCCCAGCAACTATCAGGGCTGGAAAGCTCCTGAGACATCACCAAAACCCCATGACTGACTACTTCATGCCGGGAGGGAGATCGCCACCCTCTGAGGCAACTCATTCACTCTTAGACCAAAGAGACTAAAGGCAAGTCCTTCTACCCAGGGAGCTGAGGTCCCCCTCCATGCGGCCCCCTCCAATGTGCTGGTTCTGTCCCCTGGGGCTCCCTGAAACAAGTCTCAGTCCTCCCAAGACCACCCAGCAAAGGTCGCGCCCTGGCACACACACCCAGGAGCCTTCCCTTCCCAGGCTGCACATCTCCAGTTTTTCCAGACACGATGCTTGGGAGTTCGGAGGCTCTCTCACTCTCCTCAGCGAGCCGCTTTCTGGGTCCCTCGTGGATGCTGGCACCAGGACCTCATCACCATCCCTCACATATGACGTGTATTGCAGCGTCTGGCAGAGTGCCCCAACACTTGGTGTTTCTTAAAAACACACACACACACACACACACACACAAAAGGAGGAAGGGAAGGAGGAAAAGAGGGAAAGGCAGGGTACCAGCTGGCCTGGACCCTGATTATTTGTACACAGACGCATTGCAATTGCATACGAGGTGATAAAAACTTGTAGCCTGGATGTCTGCACACAAATGAGAGGCCTTTTTGCTATTTAAAGACATCCAGAGGCTCAGCCAGCTCAGACCATGAAAGGATGCACGGGTGCAGGTCTGCTCCTGGCCATTTGCGTTCACGGAGGTCCTCCTGGAAGCAAGGCGCTGAACAAGGGGCCACAGAAACACAACGGAGAGTAAAGAATTCCCGCCGGCGAGAGTGCACAGCTTTTCATCTTCTGTGTGGCTGCAGTTCTGAGGCGGTCACGGGGCTGCCATCACACTGATTCATCATTTCAAGTTCCTGAATGTTGGTTTTTGTCACTGAACATATTTCTCACCCGGTTTTGCTCTGTCTCACCATCTGATTTGCTGGGAAGAGCCTCAGGATCCTCACCAGGTTGTTATTTAAACTGTTGGTGTGTCTAGGACACACCCTCCTTTAGACTACTCAACTGCTTGCTTACTGGTCCCCCATCCATCTGAATATCGTGGACTGTTATGCGCTATTTTGGTTTATTATCCACAAAGTCACCGTGAAAGACTTTGGCAAAGTCTAGTATCAGCTAAAATCGACAGCCAGTGCCAAGCACAGCACCGCCCCAGCAGTGTCCCAGGAGTGGCTGTCGGACATTTCACAAAGCAAGAGCCTGGTAGTCAGATGTGCTTGGAAATGATGGTACCCCACTTTTCCCTCTCAGAAAAGTCACCCTCTATATTAATAACATTTTTAGCGTATTAGATCTTTCAACACCTTTTTTGAGGATGAGCATTCCAAGGAAGACAGCTTGGGAAAAACCTGCCCATAATATGCCATTATTTGCCAATAAGTAATTCTATCTGGAAAAAGGAAAGGCAGCCGCTATTCGCTAACTTCTTGGTGCCCTCATGCTACTATTTTTAGTTGCTGTCCGTATCTTTTTTAAGTGTTTGTCATTAGCTCCTTAACGATCTATTCTGGAATGTTCATGTTTTCTTTCTGGACATCGCATCAAGTTTACCAGCCTGTAGTTTCCTGAATCTTGCTGTTGTTGAGGTTTTTTTTTCCCCATATTTTGTAAATGCACAAATTACTTCCCCGAATCCAGGATTCTGTCACTTGTCCCATGCACGTGCTCTTTTCAGTGTCATCCAAAACCCTTTTACAATCGTATTAGCAAATTTTCTCAGGATTGCAGAGCCACAGAGAAGATGGAAATTCTTGCTGTGTCTCTGGAGGGAATTCTCTGTCACTCTCCTTTCTTTTTCTGTCGCCCCCAAGTGCCCCACCTCTGTCAGCCCGTGTTCCTCCTGCAGTGGCTGAGCCTCTCAACAGAGCCTTTAAATAACAAAAGCCTACCATTTTATTCCGCTCCTGAATCACGTGTCAGAATTCTGTACCTTGGGAACCTGCATCCTGCTTGAATCATTAGAGGCCCTCACCTTGGAATCATTCCTCTTTCCTCTAAACACCCGCTGGCTGCTTCCCCCAAGCCTTGAGTACAAGCCCGGTTGTCCTGTGGCCTGTCCTTCCCCACCATGAACTCCAGAACATGTGACATCGGGCAAGTCCTGAACTGCCTGGTGCCCCAGCCACTTCATCTGCAAAATGGGGGAAATAAAATGATGCTACCACACAGGAGGGTTGGTGCTGGGAGGACTCCAGACAGTGCCCAGCGCAGAGTGAGCCCCAGCACGTATTAGCCATCACTATTATTAATAAGGACATTATTCATCTCATATCTTTAGTTGTTCCTTAAGGTTTATGTCATGAAACATGGCATGGGGCACACAGTTTGACCAAAAAGAGAAATATTTCATGATTGTAAATGATCACCCATTAACTGACAAAGTCCAAACATTCTAGAAAGGAAAAAGGAAAGTATAGCCCATTGAAAACCTGCTTTCATCAAACATCATTTTGGGTTCGTTGAAACAGTTCTCTCATTTAAACCTCACAACAGGTCTTTAGTGAGAGCACTGGAAGGCCTTCTCCCCTTCCTCAGACTGGAAGGTGAAGGTTCAGAGAGGTGAAGTAACTTGCCCAGTGGCGCTCAGCTAGTAAATGACAGGAGGGAAGTAATGTCTGTGCCCACTGCCTACAGGTTAATTCCGTAGGTAAGTGAAGGTGCCGTTTCCCTGCGGGTGAAACAGAGAAAGGGGTCCAGCCGACAGCGTGGTCGGGTAGACTGAAACCAGCTGGAGAGCTTTTTGTAGAGGGTGTGATTACTCAATTCCCCCACAATTCACAGCCTGTGTAAAGCAGGGTCCTCTCCACCCCCCTCTTCTCCCTCGGGGTGAGTCACAGAAACACCCTTTGTATTTTGTCACCATCAACCACGTGTGTTCGTGGAATGTTCTTGTCTAAGATGCTGCGATGTCTGGGCCTGGGACCCAAGGACACCCAGGCACTGCCGCCCAGGGGTTCATCACAGTGTCACCAACCATGCCAGGGAGGGGCTTGGCAGTCCACATTTAATCAGTGTTGAGTGGGTGATTCTGATTCATGGCAAATTAGAGAACCGCTGAAATATTAAATGAAAAGACGGATGGATGAGAAGGATCCTGGAACTTCCTCCAGAGCTGGGACATCAGATCTCAGGTTGGCCTCCTGTTTACAGCTGGGCGATAGCCTGGGGGCCTCCCCCGCCGGCTCCCTCGCCACAATACCCTGCGTCTGCCAGGGAGACAAATCTGAGTTGAACATGCAAGAAGTGCACCCCTCGATTCTAGTAAATGAAACAAGAACTCAGAGGGACCCAGGATGAGTCCCTCTGAGCTCGGCAAGGGCACAGGCTAGAAAGGTTGTGAGGCCACTGCCAGCGTGAATTGCAGAGTAAGAGGACGAAGAGGGAAGGGAGGCGGGCTCGTCAAGCCTCTCACCCCTTATGACCGCCATATCCATCCTCCAGTGTTTAAGGGGTGTCTGTGGCCGGGCACCCCGCTCCGTGCTGGGAGGGGCCCGCAGGGGACTGCAGTCAGTGTCGCTCCGGGATTGTGTGCTGTTACGGGGTTCTTTGATCAGCCCTATGTGAGTAAGAATTGACATTTTCCCACAGACCATCCCCTTAAAACGACTTGCTCTCACAGGGCTGGGCCCATTCACCAAATGCTTTGGCTTTGGATCAGGAGGGTGGTTCTGGCTGCCAGGGGTTGGTCATAGAGAGGTCAAGGAGGGCGGCTGGCCAAGGGGCTGAATGAGGGGAGCTGGACCACCCGGGACGACATCCTGGACACCATCAAAGATAAAGCCAGACATCAATTAAAGCAGTAAAAACTGATTTGAGTCAATCACAACTGTAGGAGGGGAAAGAGCTGGGAGTTTTGAAGGAAGAATAGGGAACCAGGAGGGGAAGAGAGCAGAGAGCCAGGGAAGTGAGAAATGACAGAAACTGGTGAGAGGGCTGGTCAGTATGGATGCGGGCAGGCTGTCTGTGTCTAACGCTCAACGGTATTTGTCAGATGGGTTCCGCCTTTGTACTGAGACTCAGAGACAGGGGCCCACTTTTTCCCCATTTCAGAGGAATGGCTTTCAGGTCCTTGAGAAAGACACTCTTGGGTTGTAGGAGATCCGTGTAGGTCTCAAAGGGACAGAGGAAGGATTTACAGTCCTAAGCTTTTTATGAAAATGTACTAAGAAAGGAAGGTTGGCAGAACAAAGGTGAGATCTTTTGGCGGCCTTGGGTTTTTCCAGACAGGAGCTCAAGGGGGCGCTGGGTGGGCCCAGGGTTTGGCCTGAGAGTCTCTGAGTGCAGGCCATTGGATGGGGTGGTCCGTGTGATTCTCAGGACAGAACACTGCAGCACGTGTTTTTCAGTGGGGCTCTGGGGACCCAGGGAGTCCTGTTTCTTGCTTTAAGCCACAAGAGGTTTATCCAGACCAGGTTGCTGATGGCTGCCCTGTGAGTAAAGCAGGTCAGAGTGCTTGCTTGTGTATATCAGCAGTCATGCCGAAGCCCAGGTTGGAGGAAGATAGGGAGAGGACAGAGGCTTGCAAACCTCTGGATCCTCGAACAGCTGCTGTGTATCCCCCACACACCTTCCAAGATGTTGGGCCCCATTTCTGGGCTTGCCATTGTATTGTGATGGTGAAAATAGTGTTAAGGGCACTGTCATCCAATCTGTGCATGACAAGAACATGACCCAGCCCGTCATCCCCGCAGAAACCACTCCCTCGTGGCTCGTGGCCGGTGTCCTGGCCGCCTCGGTGTGTGCCGCCTTCCTGCTGCTCCTTGGCTGCCTCGCCTCACTGCGCTGCCTGTACAGGAAGGCCCGGTACGCCTTCTCCCCGAGGTATTCCTTTCCACAGCACCTGAAAGAGGTAGGTGGTACCGTGGAGCCAGATGTGGGTTCAGAAACGCTGGCTGGAAGGAGTTTTCCTTCTAAGTCAGGGCCGCCTAACTCAGCACAGCGGACTTTCCTGGAAAGGACACATGCTGGTCCCAGCCCTGGGGCCATTTCAGGGACATCTGTGCTCATGGAACTGTCCTGTGGGAGAGGACAAAGGTTTGTTCCAGAAGCCCTCCCTCCAGCCAGGACGCTGTTCCTTCTCCAACCTTCCCTGTCCTTGGGATGTCAGGGAGCAAAGGTGATGATCCTGGGACAAGAAAAGACAAGGCAGAGCTCAGAGCAGAGAAGATAAGGGAGAGAAAACTAGGCTGAGTGCCAGCAGACAGCCAGGGGAGAGGCTGGGAGAAGGGGCAGGAGCAGCTTCAGTTTGGGGATCTCTGGGAGCGACAAAAATGATGGGAGGCGGTTCGGAGACTAGAAAAGCAATTTTCTTTTTTCTGTCTTTTTAAGAAAGCTATTTTCAAAGGGTTTAGAAGGAAGAAGGGATGTACCTGGGTAGAGACAGTGGGACAGACGTAGCCTTAAGAAATGAAATTCTGGCTATACACTCACCTTTAGAAATGAAACTGTGCCAAGCCCAGCCCCAGAAGACCCAATCTTCAGTCTCATTCCCCAGGAAACAGACTCTAAGATGGAGGTTTGCATTCAGAAGGCTTAATGAGGAGTAGCTTTGGGAGTAATACCTCTAAGGGAGCGAGGTTAGCAGGCTGGGAGGAGGGGAATGTTGAGATGTGATGCTGTCACAACAGAGGTCTCTGCCATCCCACAGGGGCTCTGGAGCTGGGGTGGCTCTTTAGAGATGACCCGAGCTGAGGCAAGAGGGCCTGTGGGTCCCATGTTAACCGTGGGCTGGGTGTGGGCTACCCCCAGGAGGGAGGCGAAACTAGGGCGCAGGAACTCGTGGGGAGACCCTCAGCAGGGAGGCAGCCCTGCTCCCGCAGCCAGGGGACTGCGTGCCTCCTTGCTGAAGGAGGTCCGGGTGGCTTACTGCGGCATCCACTCCAGCCCACCCCGTAAACCACCGGGACCCACGGTACAGTTCCTCCAGGAGCTGAATTGATCTCTTCTCCTGGGGAAAGTTACAAGAGGAAGGTTAACGGAACAAGGTCCAGCCCCACCGCTGCAGCTGGTCCCGGGTAACATTCACTGTCTCGCTGCTCTGCTGTCCCTGCTGGAGGCCCCTCTCCCCTGACTAGCCCTGCTGACCTCACAGGGCATCTCACACCCTCAGTGCTAAAAGCCTGAGCCTCTGCTCACGGGGCCGCATGGGTCTGGGCTGCTCTGCTCCTCCACTTGCCATCAGGACAGGGGACGTCTCAGTGCCACTAGGTGCCCTGTCACTCAGCTGGGTGCCCCTCATCACGTGGCAGCAGCCTTTTCTCCTCCCAATGACCCATGTGCTGACTCCTTTCCTTGCCGGCTAGTTTCTTGGCACAAGGAGCCTGACATGAGAAGGTGGCCGCTATAACTGAAAGTTTAGTGGGACCCCTACTGTGTCCCCTGGTGGAAACGTCCCCTCTGAGAACCCTCTAGATCAGAGTCAGCAAACTTTTCCTTGAAGGGCCACAAAGTAACTGATTTAGGCTTTGAAGCCAAGATTGAGATCTTATGTGGATACCTATAGAACCACTTACATGTAATCATTTACAACTTTAAAACCATCCTTTGAAACCAATCCATGCTCATGGATTTAGCCCATGGGCTGTAGTCTGCTGAGCTCAGCTCTGAGCGCATAGAACCTAAAATTGCGTGGACACGGAGCACCGGCTCCCAGGAGCATCACTGGGAGTGAGGGTGGGCAGGGCCACTCCCACTTCCACCTGTTGGTCCCTAAACCTCTTGGGGACACAGTATCACATACTGTCGTTGAGTCTCGGTGCATGCCTGGTGCCAGGGGACAACATGCTCCAACCTTCAGCAGGCTGGCCACTGTCCTTCCAGGCTGGCAGCCGCTGGGGGGAGGTGCAGCACGCGGATACCAAGCCACTCCTGGCCTCCTCTGCCATCACTGGGTCCCGGGGCCTGACATGGTGTAACGCAGGGCGTGCGTTAGTCAGCTCAGGCCGCCATAACAAAGCACCACACACTGGGAGGCTTAAGCAACAGACACACATCGTCCCAAGGCCCTGCAGACTGGAAGCTCAAGATGCAGGTGTTGGCAGGGTCTGTTCCTTCCAAGGGCCGTAAGGGCGAAGCTGCTCCGGCCGCTCCCCTCACTTCTGGAGGCTGCTGGTCATCTTTGGTGCCTTAGTTTGTAGAAACCTCACCCCA
The DNA here is from genome assembly GCF_009834535.1 of Camelus ferus. Lineage (NCBI taxonomy): Eukaryota > Metazoa > Chordata > Mammalia > Artiodactyla > Camelidae > Camelus > Camelus ferus. The sequence goes on along the minus strand of NC_045696.1, from coordinate 10,498,274 downwards.
TCCCTGCCTTCGTCTTCACGTGGTGTTCTCCTGTGTCCAGATTTCCTCTTCTTTAAGTCACTAGTCATATCAGACCAGGGTCCACCCTAAGGGGCTCCTTTAATTTGGTTTCCTCTGTAAGGACCCTATCTCCAAACAGGGTCACATTCCGAGGCCCAGACTCTGGAAGGGGCACCAGTGCACCCCGACTGGAGCTGACACTTGTTTGGGGAATGATCAGCCGTACCTGTCCTGCAGGGCCTTGCCGGCACTGCTGAGGCCTGACAGAACGTTTGCTCCAGGGACAGAGGACCCCGCTGTGGGTCTCGGAGTCAGTATGTGGTCCTGAGACCTCCCCACGTGGAGCTGCTCCCAGAGTCCAGCCACACGCCTCTTCCCGGACTCCCTCGCCTTCCGGTCTCCCTTCCTCGGGCCCATGACCGCCAACCTCGCCATTAGGGCCCTGCCTGGGATTCCACAGATACCTGGCCTTGGGCTGCTTCTCTTTCCATACAGAGAGGATAGGTGACCAGACGCACAGCCCGAAGCTCTGCCAGTTGGAGGCGCTGTCCTCACCACAGCTGTCCGGGGCAGGCCAGGTTTGGTTTGCACCCACGTGCCACCCTGACCTCCCTGTGAGCCATGTTTGGCCTCTCCCTCCTGCGAGTCATAGGACTCATCCCCCACCAAGGTCAAGGTGTGAGCAGAGGCAGCAGGGGCGGATGAGGGGGGTCGGCTGGGCCACCTGCACATGCAGCCTCTGACCCCACCTTAGGACCTGGTGGGTCTGACAAGCCTCGTGATGGTTACTTTTAGGTGGCATGGTCACCTGGCGTCCTGTGGCCGGAGGTTCTGTCTCTCCCAGGTTCCCATAGCCCATGATCCAGGAGCTGTTTGCCAACAGGGTGCAATCCTCCGCTGCAGACGGCAGCCTGGCCGCAGAACTGTAGTGACCCGCACTGTGGTTCTCTTGGGATTTGCCATCAGCTCTACACAGTGTCTTTTCCCACCACAGGCCCTTCAGGGATCTCCCAGGTCTCACAGCCATTTCACATCTGTTGGGTTCAGTTAACACATTGTCATCTGGAGATGAGGCCAGGCCTTCGTACCCCGGTGTTAACCAGCATGGGATGTGGCCAGGGCAGCTTGCTCCAAAGCCCAGACCATCTGTGGGGCCCTTTCCTGCTCCGGGCCCCCTCAGGGCCAGCAGCCTTTTGTGTCACTCAGTCAGTAAACACACTGGAGTCGTGTTCCAGATGTGGAACATCCTGCCCCCAGAGCCCTAAGGAACCCACCTAGTATGGTGCTTCCTTCTTAGCGATGGGCGGTGAGACGTGATAATCAGTCCCTTCCTTTGCAGAGAATGTCCTGGCATGGCCTATTCCATGGGACCGCTAAAACGGATGTGGGAGGTCCCTGAATCTTCACTGGACAAGGGTCCCACCTTCTGAAGTACATATGTCTTACCCAGGCCTTGCCACTTCTTGCTTTCCTGGTCCTAGTCCCATATTGTCATGATAGCTGATGTCAGGCCTTGTCCGCACACCAGCCAGTCAGTTGCTCCAGGCCAGCTTTGGGGAGGACAAGTGCCCTTGGCTGAGACAGCTGCCTTCCTGGACAGGGACTCCACTAGGAGCCACTTCAGCTCCAGTGTGGGCAGCACAGCCTCCAGTGTGGATAGAAGGTGGGCCCCATGACCACAGGCAAGAGTTTCAGAGTAGCCAGAACCTTCTAACAAGAGTGCCCGTGAGACTGCAGCACCAGAAAGAGCCAAGAATCCTCCAGAGGTGGGCTTCTGAGAAGCCACGTTTGCAGCAGGGAGAATAAAGAGGTGCGGGCCCTTTGCTCTGGGTAGAAGGTGTTTTGTAAATGGAGAACAAAGAGGAAGCAAAACTGTTCACCTGCTATTTTTGCTTCTGGCTTCACCATCAAAGGGACGTGTCATCACACAGGAAAGGACAGACGGGGCGACAGCATGCTGCCAGGCAAATCAAAGCCAGAGACCAGCGTAGTTAAGGGGCCCATTGGAAGCAGCTCTTGCCCTCAAGGCAGGAAGACTTTGCAGACGTGACTGTGGACCAGCCCCTGTAATATCTGAGAAATACAGGTGGGGGCGCTGGAGAGGGGCCAGGGGAGTGAGGGAGAGGGAGGCGCCCAGAAACTCTGGAGCAGATGGGGTTCCTCACATCATGAAATTCTCCAGTTTGACTCATCATGTAGAGAATCCATTAACCATGGTCTAGAGAATGTACAGATGACATTAAGAGGGAGCAGACAGGTGACTTAAAGAATAACCAACTCAGGGGGGGAGAGGTTAAAAATGCAATGCTTTAAGGAATGTTTCTCCATCTCATCTTGAAGATTAAAAGCATTAGTGGACCTACAAGGATGAAAAATGGAGAATGTGAAATCAGGGGATATTCCAGGAAACATATATGGACATTTTCATTGTTGAAGTGTTGGAGTGACAAGGATAATTAGACTGGTTCCTGTCTGTAACTTGCCCGTCTGCTGACGGGACACACTGAAGAGTCAGCATCCGTAAAACGTGCTAGATGGAAACACAGCACCTAAGTTTTAAATTTGCTAGTAGCCAGGTTTTTTAAAAAGTAAAAAGAAACAGATGAAATTAATATTAATAATACATTTCATGCAGCCCAGTGTATCCAAAATATCATTTCAACATGTGATCAATTGTTGAAATATTTACAGTCTTTTTACATAAAAGTCTTCAAAATCTGGTATGTATTTTACGTATAGAGTCAGACCAGCCACATTTCAAGTAGTAGCCACATGTGTGGCTGGTGGCTGCTATACTGGACAGCGTGGGGCCCACTGGACACTGGGTAGCACCAAAGAGGGTCCCCAACTCAGTGTGAGGACACACAGGAGATTGTTTTTCCAAGACACATCTATCCCGTGCCTGCAACATCCTTGCTTCCTAGAGGAAAGGATGCCCAGGCTGTGTCAGCCACACAGCTTCTTGATCGTCCTGAAAAATCACCCTCTGGCTTACAAGAGGAACTGTGAGAGGCAGACCTGTGGTCACTTAGCAGATGAGGTGCAGATTTATTGTCGCAATATTAAAATTGTGGTAAAACACACATAACGTAAACTTTACCATCGTAACCACTTCTGTGTCCATTTTAGTGGTCTTCTAGTACATTCACATTGTGCAGCCATCACCACCATCCATGCACAGAACTCCTTTTGTCTTATAAGACAGAAACTCTGTATCCATTAAACAAAATTCCCCATCTCCCTCTCCCCGCAGCCCTTGGCAACCACCGTTCTACTTTCTGGCTGTGAGTTTGCCTGCTCTAGGTACCTCATGCAGGTGGAATCATACAGTATTTGTCCTTTTGTATCTGGCTTAGTTCACTTAGCATAAGCTTCATCCGTGTTGTAGAGCTTATCAGAACTTGACTACATTTCAGGGCTGGATAGTATTCCATTGCACGTATAGACCACCTTCTGTTCATCCAGTCATCGTGGATGGACACTTGGGCTGCTTCCATCTTTGGCTATTGTGAATAATGCTACTCTGAACACGGGTGTGCAAATATCTCTCTAAGACCCTGCTTTCAGTTCTTCTGGGTATATACCCAGAAGTGGAACCATCGGATCATATGATAATTCTATTTTTAATTTTTTGAGGAACTGTCTTATTGCTGTTGTCACATTTTTTTAAACAGCGTCTTCCAGCCAGGAGTTCTATATAAAATCATGAGCCCAGAAAAAAGAATGGGAAACTTTGATAATTAACTCTTTTTTTTTTCCTCCTGCAGTTTTTGGGCCATCCTCATCACAGCACACTTCTCTCATTCTCCTTCCTACTGTCTGATGAGAATGAAGTTTTTGACAAACTGAGTGTCATCACAGAAGTATCTGAAAGCCACAGGCAGAATCCTGGTGCCAGCTGCAGCCTCAGGATCCAGTCTGGGCAGGGACCCTTTGAACTAGTCTCCGAGGAGGGACCACACTCAGCTGGGCACGGTGACCCCCTGCTTCTCACATCTGCCTCTGAAGGGGATCAGAGCAACACACAAACGAGGACCGAGACCACCTGAGTAAACCCCAAATCGAGAACTCTCAGACAGTGGGGTAAGCATAAACAACCAAAGAGCTGAATTTTAAAGGCTCACTTGGCAAAAAGACTCCGTATTGGGAACTTGCTACTTTATAAAGGCCTTAATGCTTAAAAAAAGGAAGTAGTTGGCCACTGGAGGTATGGTTTTCAACCTCTTGTGTTCACTGATATACCAAAAAAAAAAAAAAAAAAAAAAAGGTTTTAAATGGTGGCAAGCAGAAATATTTAAAATGAGGAATAAAAACTGAGATACTGTAAAATCTGAGCAGAGTGCCAATAGACTGGTCCAAAAAAATGGCCTGGACTCAGAAGTAATTGTCAGCAAACACTGTACAGAGAGCAGACTTTGTGGATTCTCAGAGACTTACTTTCCTACATGGACGAGTTTTATATAGCACTATTAAAGTTTATTTAATCTGTGTGTATTAATGATACTGCATCTGTGTGACTGTCAGATTGAACAAGGTTCTCATGCGTCATGTTTAATGTCCATTCATTCAGAGGATGTTCCTCAGTCCCTGTCTGCGGTCAACCAGGGACTGTGCCTGGTGCAGGGGCCCCATGGCATCTGGGAAGCTTCAGAGAATAGAAGGCCCCGGGCTTTGAATTCCACCTCGGACACTTACTGGCCCATGACCGCTCGGTTTCCTCATCTGTATGTGGGGATGAAAAGACCCAAGGAGTAGTGTCACTCTGTGAAAAATGCCCACGCCTGCGCCAGCACAGAGCAGTCACTCAGTGAACAGTAGCTAGTCCTACCAGCAACATAATCTCATGGGTATGACTGACTGCACAAACCTAGGTTAGCAACAAATGTCCCTTCTTCTGGGCCAGATTGCCCAATAAAGCAGATTCATCAAAGTTCCCTAAAAGAGAGAAAAAGTACTTTTTGAAATAATTTGACATTTTTTAAATGAAACATCATGGGGGAAATAGACCAGAAGTTTCTTGACCTGTTCAGTATTTTTACATTGCTTTCAATAACGAGGTGAGGGAGCAAGCATTGTGTTTTGGGCTCTCGGTGTCCCCTGATCCTGGTCTGGGGCTAGTCTTACAACAAGGGAGAAAGCAATCCTCTTCCCCAGTAAATTCTTCTTCCCTGAAGGAAGAGGACAAGGACTGTGAACTTCTATGCATAGGCTTGGGAGAAGGAAAGGAGACACCTCATTATTCATCTGATCCCTGCCTAAATCCCCCTCATGTGTCTGTGGAATCTCCATCGTGCAAGTGTGAACCCCTCTCTGTTTTTAGGGGCTCAAAATGACACACCCTCCAGGTGGTCAAATAAAACTTCAGGGTTAACAGTTACAAATCGCGAGCCCGAAAGGAAAGCATCACAAGCGAGAGCCAGCAGAAGCCCCAGGCAGCTGAGCCAAACCCGCCCTGACTTCAGATCCTGATACGAACAGTCAGAGAATACACAGCATGCTGTGCAGTCAAATAAATGTGAGAAGATAACATCAGGACAGCACAAGAGGCTGAATGATTCACAGGAACCCCAAATCTCAGTGGCTCTGAAAACAAAGACTTCTTCTTCACTCATTTTATGTGTGGCTGGCGGTCAACAATGGGTCTCTTGTAATCTCAGTGATGCCTTAATTCTAGGATCTAAGCTGGAGGACATGCCGAGTGGGGAAACAACTGCCTGCCTGTCCCTGCTTAGAGCTCCTGCCTGGACTTGGAGCCTGTCCCTGCTTCCCACTTCCTTCAGCCAGAGATATGGCCAAGCCAATGTCAGGAGAGTAGGGAGGTGGACTCCTCCCCAGGGAGGAGCTGCGAGTCACGTAGGACCAGTCGGATGTATGATTCTCCCACAAGGAGAGAGAATAATGGGGAGCAGTCATTACAATCTGGAGAGTTAAGAAACGATCAAACAGATTTGGTGGCAGGGGTTGGGGGGAGAGGTGTAGGAGGTGGTAAATAGACATCTGGGAGATGAAAAATATAATACAGTTGACAGTACAGATTTGAGCTGTGCAGGTCCACTTATATGCAGATTTTTTTTCGATAAATACATACTACAGCCCTACACAATCCACAGACGGAACTATGGCTACAAAGGATGACTGTAAAGTTACAACATGGATTTTCAACAGTGCAGGGGGTCAGTGCCCCTAACCCCCCACTGTAATTGACATTTAAAAGTCAGAGGATGGACTTAACAGCAGATTAGGAAAAATTGAAGAGAAAATAAACTGGGCAGAAGGAGGAACATATTAGTCAAGAAAAGAAGCAGAGCCAATAGGATGTGTGCATAGAGAGAGAGAGAGACATTTATATTAGGGAATTATGGGAGGCTGACTAGTCTGAAATATGTAGGGCAGACTGACAGCCAAGAGATCCAGGGAGGGGTCCATGTTTCAGTTGAGTCCAAAGGCAGTCTGGAGGCAGAATTACCCCCTTCCCCTGGGGACCTCAGTCTTTTTTCTCTTAAAGCCTTCAGCTGATTGGATGAGACCTGCCCACATTGTCGAGGGTAATCTGTTTCTACTTAAAGTCTACTGATTTAAATGCTAATCTCATGTTTAAAAAACAAAAACAAGCAAGCTTCACAGCAACATTCAGACTGGTTTTTGATCAAATCTGGGTACTATGGCCTCACCAAGTTGACGCATAAAATTAACCATCACTGGGAGGGTAGAGCTGAAGTGATTATCAAGGATGCAGTACAGAGAAACATAAGAATGGAAACTATAAGAGGTTAATAAATAAGATACATGAGGATAGAGTGAGATGATCTGTTACATGTCTCATCACAGTCTCAGGAGGAGATGTGAGGAAAAAAAAGATGAGGCAAAAGCAATATTTGAATATCTGTAAAGATAATGGCTGATGAAAAGCACCACTCGAAAAATTCAAGAATTTCAACAAATTCCTAGCTGGATAAATAAGAAGAAATCACATCAGAGTCAAAGTGCAGGACAACAAAAACAGAGAAGGCAGATTACCTTCCGAGGAAGAACAATTACATTTCTGGATGATTTCTCAGCAGTATTAGAAGCCAAAAAGTGTTCGAATCTCTTCCAAGTACATCAGAAATCTTTGTCAACTTAGAATTGAATAGCCTGCAAAAAATATCTTTCAGGAAAAGGGATAAAATAAAGACAGACAAACAAAGTTGAGGGGTTTTGACATCAAAAACCTTATTTCAGGCAGAAGGAAACCATTCCCAGATGGAAGTTATGATATGTAAGAAGAAATAAAGGAAAGAAACTGGTAAATAGGTGAGTAAATCTAAACAACCTTTGGCTGCATACAACAATAATAAATATTCTAGGTTTAAAAAACAGCTGAAACACAGAGAGGAGAGCACTTGAAAATGAAGTGTTCGAAGGTCCTCTTGTATTTCAAAGAAGATGAATTTGAGACATGGATCAGTATATTAAAAACTTCTAGAGTAACCTCATTACTAGAGAAGTGGTTCTTAATTAAAGGAGAGGGCATTTTGTTTCACGCGGGACATTTGACAATGTCTGGAAACACTTTTGATTGTCCCAGCTGGCACTGAGGGAGTAAAGGCCAGGCTTTGCAATAAATACTTGACATTTTTTACCTCTTTTATTTTTTTATGGCCAAACTTCCCACATGACCCTCTGAAGCCATGTACTGAAACCCAAGGCTGACGGCAGGAGCCACACTAAGTATTCATCCTGGATGCTTGACAAGGTGGTGGCCTGTGCCCTGCTGGCACCCGGCGTAGATTCTGTGGCCTTGTTGAGTCTCTGGAGCCCAGCTGTGTTGAGGAGGATGTGGGCAACTGGCTGCTGAGACTGCAAACTTTGCAGCTAAGAAGTGAAAGAGGGAGGCACCGCCCTGGTGAGAAAATGTCCAAAAATTCTGAGACCAGGAAGGGATTCAGCAGGTCATCTTGTGGGCCACCCCGAAAACATTGTAGCAGAAGCATGGGTCCTGTTTGTTTGAAAGGCCCCCTGAGGGAAGCCAGCCTGGGCCAGCCTCCCTGGTCCCCAGCCCTCCCCTTGCCGGCTCCTTCTGGGCAGCCCAGCCTTGCAGGAGGCGCTCGCTGCACCTCTCCATGGGGCTCCTGCCCCGCCCCCCCGAGACCGGATCCGCCTCCGAGCACCCCGTTCCTTCTCACAGCTGTGCCCAGCCTCACCCTGACCAGTCAGTTCCAGCTTTCTGGAATTGGATTCAAGCATCACTATGTTTGAAAGCTCTCCCAGGTTATTCCAGTGTGCAGCCAAGGTACAGACCACTACTCTGTCAGAGCAGGTATGAAAGGTCCTAAGTACCTGTTAACCTGCTCCCCCGTCTGTCTTCTAGTTCTCTAGCTGTTAAAGGTGTCACGCTTGCTTTTAAAACCCAGCTAACAGGGTCCATCCATCACCCTCTGCTTTTACAAGAAGGTCAGAAGTTATTCAGGGTTGTGAGACCCTCTGGGACATATTGTCATGGCACAAACATTTGCCTCCAAGCACTGCTCCAGGCTTCCAAGCTGCTCACCACTGGTCATTTGGGAGACAGTTCTCCCCACTGCTACCCTTGTCTCCGTGCCAGCATCTAACACAGTGCTTAGTACTAGGAAGTGTTTGTGCAAATAATGGATAATAAAAAATGGTAACCTGAAGCCTTCTTGATTTTTTTTTTTTTGATGGGAGTACCAGGGATTGAACCCAGGACCTCATGCATGCTAGACATCTACCGCTGAGCTAGTCCCTTCTCCACTGAAGCCTTAAACACCTGACAGCTACACCACAGATCAGAGTCATTGACACATGCAGATTACACAGAGCTAATTCTGTTTAACAAAACACCATAAAACATATGCAAGAGAAAAACAAAATCAGTGAAAACATTCCAGGTAAAAGAAAAAGATTATATTGTATAAGGTCATCCTGACTACTTTTTTTTTATTGAAATATAGTCAATTTATGTGTTAATTTCTGGCGTACAGCATAGTGATTCAGTTGTGTGTGTGTGTATATATATATATATATATACACACACACATACATATATATATTCCTTTTCATATTCTTTTTATTATAGGCTATTACAAGTTATTGAATATAGTTCCCTGTGCTATACAGTAGGACCTTGTTGTTTATCTATTTTATATATAGCAGTTAGTATCTGCTAATCCCAAACTCCCAGTTTACCCCTCCCCCCTCCTTTCCCCCCTAATCTGACTACTTTTAAATTGAGTTGAAGTTGTTTTTTCACTTTCAGTTGTATATCAGAAGTTACTCAGAATTTTACAGCATCTCAATTCTAATCCCTATTTTTAATGTTTTTATTTCTTGTTACCAAAATGCAGCCCTTATTTTAGTTAGCAGCAGAAGGGTGAATTAGAAGTCATACCCTCAGTGGCAAACTTTGTTTTAATGTTAAAAGCCATCTTTGAGCACAAGGACCAAGGATGGAATGTTTTTACCAAATCAGTTTTTTAAATTTCACTCTTTGGCTATTTATAAAAGCCTAGTGCTACGGATTTTCTCGATCCAGTGTTTGGTCAAATGTTCTCAGTCATCATTTATTACTCTGACCATCCTTAGAGGATATGAGAATTAAGGGGCTGCTATGTCCCCCAATTTTTTTCTCAAAGATTGGCTCTACTGTTTCCTGTCTCCTTGTGGTTCTTTCTTTATATCTTTAGCTGTGGAAAATCTTTTTTTGCTAGTCTTCAGGTGGTTCTTGTCTATAGTTTCCTGCTGTGTTGGGGTCCTGACGCTACCACCATCAATAGGGGTTTTGTTTGCTGCTTTCAAAGTCACTGGAAATGCCGTTTAATTTATCACAACTTCATTCTTGCCAAAAGGTAAAGAAGAAAGAAAGAGAGAGCTGTGACAAGAATGGACCAAATACTGTGAAAGAAACTTCAGTTAAAAAAAAAATCAAAGGACAAAGAAGATGGCAGAGTAAGAAGACCCTGAGCTCACCTCCTTCCATGTACATACGAAAATTACAACTAGTTACAGAGCAACTATAGACAAGAACCACCTGAAGACTAGCAAAAAAAGATTTTCCACAGCTAAAGATTAAAGAAAGAACCACAAGGAGACAGGGAGGAGGGGTTGGGATGTTGTATGATGAAGACGCATACACTCTGTAGGCGATCCACAAACAGGAGGCTCAAAACAGCTGTAGAGACTCTACCCCAGCAGGGAGGGGTCTGAGCCCCACATTGGGCCCCCAGCCCAGGGAGGTTCCTGCACCAGAAAGATGAGCCCCTGGAATACCTGGCTTGGAAGGCCAGCGGGGCTTGCGTACAGGAGAGCCAGAGGGCTGTCAAAAACAGAGACTCTGTTCTTTGTGTGCAAAAGCTCACACTCTCCAAGACCCAGCACAGAGGGAGTAATTTGAAAACCTGGGTCATACCCACTTATTGAGCTTGGAGAACCTCCCAGAGAAGCAGAAGGACACTGGGATGCCCCTGGGGACATAAGTGCTGGTGGCAGCCATTTTTGGAAGCTCATTCTACCACATGGACACTGATGCTGGAAAGCACAATTTTAAATCACTTCCTCTAGCCTGTTAGTTCTGGGGGCCTACCTCTCCCACCAGCTGGTGAGCTTCAGTCCCACAGCCGTCCAGGCCAAGCAGCCAGCCACACCCACTACCAGGCCAGCACTGCCCTGCAGCCAGATGTCCTAGGACATGTCCCCACAGCCAGCTGCCTCGGGACCCAGCTTCAGCCACCAGCACATCAGCAGCCCATCCCAGGATCCCCCAGCACATACAGCCAGGCACCCCAGAACCCAGCCTCTGCCACCAGTGGCCTAGCAGACACTGCAAAAGGCAGAACCTCGCAGCCAACTAGGCCAAGGGCCAGCCTTACCTACCAGGGCACCCACAGTAGTTAGCTGTCCCACAACAGAAGGACCCATACAGCCCACATAGAGGGCAGCCCTAGAGGATATAGGTCTCATGACTGGAGAGGAGTGTGCTGCTAGGCCCCATAGAATGTCTCCTACATAAGGCCACTTCTCCAAGATCAGGAAATATAACCAAGCTACCTAATACATACAAATAAACACAGTAGGCAAGATGAGGCAATAAAGGAATATGTTCCGAATGAAGGAACAAGATAAAACCCTAGAAGAACTAAGCAAAGTGGAGATAAGCAATCTACCTAATAAAGAGTCCCAGGTAATTATCATAAAGATGTTCAATGAACTCAGGAGAAGGATGAGTGAATACAGTGAGAAGTTTAACAAAGAGTTAGAAAATAAAAATATGAACCAAAGAGATCTGAAGAACACAATAACTAAAATTTTAAAATACACTAGAAGAAATCAGCAGTAGATTAGATGATACAGATGAATGGATCAGCAAACTGGAAGAAAGAGTAGTGGAAATCACCCAAGCTGAACAGAAAAAAAGAAAAAAATTTTAATTGGGAAAGTTTAAGAGAACTCTGGGATGATATCAAGCATATTAACATTCACATTACAAGGGCCCCAGAAGAAAAAGAGAGAAGAAAGGGGCAGAGAACTTATTTGAAAAAATAATAGCAGAAAATTTCCTTAACCTGGGGGAAAAAAACAGACATCCAGGTCCAGAAAGTAGAGAGAGTCCCAAACAAGATGAACCCAAGGAGATCCACACCAAGACACATTGTAAGTAAAATTTAAAATTTTAAAGGCAAAATTAAAAAGGCAAAAATTAAAGATAAAGAGAGAATCTTAAAAACAGCAAGAGAAAAGCAACTACTTACACACAAAGGAATTCTCATTAGGCTATCAGCTGACTGTCAGCAGAAACTTTGCAGGCCAGAAGTAGCATGATATATTTAAAGTGATGAAAGGAAAAAACCTACAACCAAGAATACTATACTTGGCAAGGCTTTCACTCAGATTTGAAGGAGTGTTAAGAGTTTTATAGACAAGCAAAACTAAAAGAGTTCAGCACAACTAAACCAGTTTTATAAGAAATGTTAAAGGGACTTCTATATGCAGAAAAGAAAAGACCACAACCAGAAATAACAGAACTGTGAAAAGAAAAATCTCATTTGAAAAGGGAAATATACAATAAAGATAGTAGGTCAATCACTTATAAAGCTAGTAGGAGGTTAAAAAACAAAAGTAGTAAAATCATCTATAGCCACAATAAATAATGAAGGGATACACAAAACAAAAAGATTTGAATTTGATGTCAAATATATTAAGTGGGGAAAGGGGGATGAAAATGCAGGGTTGTTAGAATGTATTCTAATTTAAGAGATCATCAACATAAAATAATCCTATACCCTCATGGTAACCACAAAGTAAAAATCTATAATAGATACGCATACACAAAAGAGAAAGAAATCCAAACATAACACTAAAGATAGCTATCAAGTCACAAGAGAAGAAAGGAACAGAAAAGAACTACAAAAACAACCAGAAAACAATTAACAAAATGGCAACAAGTACATACCTATCAATAAGTACTTTAAATGTAAATGGAGTAACTGCTCCAATCAAAAGACACAGAGTGGCTAAATGGATATAAAAACAAGATTCATCTATATGCTGCTTACAAGAGACTCACTTCAGATCTAAAGACACACATAGATTGAAAGTGAGAGATGAGAAAAAAGTATTCCATGGAAATGGAAAGAAAGCCAAGGTAGCAATACTTATATCAGACAAAAAAGACTTTAAAACAAAGACTGTAACAAGAGATAAAGGACATTACATAAATGATCAAAGGATTAATCCAACAAGAAATATAACAATTGTAAATATATATGCACCCAACATAGAAACACCTAAATATGTAAAGCAAATATTAACCAATATAAAGGGAGAAATTGATAGTAACACAATAATAGTAGGGGACTTCAATACCACACTTACATCAACAGACAGATCATCAAAACAGAAAATCAATATGGAAACATTGACCTTAAATGACACATTGGACCAAATGAGCTTAATAGACATATATATACAACATTCCATCCAAAAGCAGAATACACATTTTTTGCAGGTGCACATAGAACATTCTCCCAAAATAGATCATGTGCTAGGCCACAAAACAAGTCTCAATAAATTTGAGAGAACTGAGATTATATTAAACATCTTTTCTGACCACAACACTACGAGACTAGAAGGCAAATACAAGTAAAAAGCTTCAGAAACCACAAGCGTGCGGAAGCTAAACAATATCCTATTAAACAACTGAAGAAATTAAAGGGGAAATAAAAAATACCTGGATACAAATGAAGGTGGCAACACAATGATCCAAAATCTATGGGACACTGCAAAAGCCATTCTAAGAGGGAAGTTTATAGTGGCTAAAGCCTACATCAAGAAACAAGAAAAATCTCACATAAACAACCTAAACGTACATCTAGAAAAACTAGAAGAATAAACAAAACTCAAAATTAGTAGAAGAAAAGAAATCAGGAAGATCAGAGCAAAAAAAAATAAAACAGGCTAAAAAAAATAGAAAAGATCAATGAAACTAAGAGCTGGTTCTTTGAAAAGATAAACAAAATTGATAAACCCTTAGTCAGACTCATCCAGGAAAAAGAGAGAGGGCCCAACCCAAATCCATAAAATCAGAAATGAAAGAGGAGAAGTTACAATCAACACCACAGAAATACAAAGGATCGTAAGTTATTACTGTGAACAATTTTATGCCAATCACATGGACAACCTAGAAGAAATGCATAAATTCCTAGAAACATAATCTCCCAAGGCTGAACCAGGAAGAAATAGAAAATATGAACAGACTGATAACCAGTAATGAAACTGAGTCGCAAATCAACAAGCTCCCAACAAACGGAAGTCCAGGACCAGGTGGCTTCACAGGTAAATGCAATCAAACATTTAAGGAAGAGTTAACATTTATCCTTCTCAAACTATTCCATAAAATTGAAGAGGAAGGAATGCTTCCAAACTCATTCTCCAAGGCCAGGATCACCCTAACACCAAAACCAGACAAAGAAAGAAAAAGAGAGAGAGAAAGGAAAGAAGGAAGGATGGATGGAAAGAAGAGGGAGAGAGGAAGAGACGGTAGCGGGGGAGAAAAGATAATTACAGGCCAATATCCCTGATGAACATAGATGCAAAAATCCTCAACAAAATGTTAGCAAACTGAATTCAACAATTCATTAAAAGGATCATACACAGTGATCAAGTGGGATTTATGCCGGCAATGCAGGGATAGTTCAATATCTACAAATCAATCAATATAATACACCACATTAACAAACTGAAAAATATGATCATTTCAATAGATGCAGAAAAAAACCTTTGACAAAATTCAACATCCATTCATGATAAATATTGTCAAAAAAGCATATATAGAGGGAATATACCTCAACATAATAAAAGTCATATGTGTTAAGTCCCCAGCTAATGTCATACTTAATGGTAAAAAGCTGAAAGCATTTCTCCAAGATCTAGAACAAGACAAAGATGTCCACTCTCATTTTTATTCAACAGATTATTAGAAGTCCTAGCCACAGCATTTGAACAAAGAAAAAAATAAATAAAAGAAATTGAATTGGAGAGGAAGAAATAAAACTATCACTATTTGCAGACAACATGACACCATACATAGAAAATCCTCAATATGCTACCAAAACACGACTAGAGCTCATCAGTGAATTTGGTACAGTACAAGGATGCAAAATTAATACACAGAAGTCTATTGCATTTCTGTACACTACCAATAAACTATCAGAAAGAGAAATTAAGAAAAACAAACTCATTTACAATCATGTCTAAAAATATAAAATACCTAGGAATAAATTGATTTAAGGAAGTAGAAGACCTATACTTGAAAAACTGTAAGACATTGGTAAATGGAATTGAAGACAACACAAAGAGATGAAAAGATATACCATGTTTAAGGACTGGAAGAATTAATACTGTTAAAATAACCATACTACACAAAGCAATCTACAGATTCAATGCAATCCCTATCAAAATACAAATGGCATTTTTCACAGAACTAGAACAAACAATTCTAAAATTTGCATGGGATCACAGAAGACCCGGAAGAGCCAAGACAACCTTGAGAGAGAAGAACAAAGCTGGAGATACCATGCTCCCTGATTTCAAAGTGCACTGCAGTCATCAAAACAGTTTGTTACTGCCACAAAAACAGACACATAGATCAATGGGACAGAAGAGACAGCCCAGAAATGGACCCGCACTTACATGGGCAATTAATCTGTGGCAAATGAGGCAAGAATGTATAATGGGGAAAGACAGCCTCTTCAATAAATTGTGTAAGGAAAACTGGACTGCTACATGCAAAAGAATCAAACTGGACTACTTTCTCACACACGCACAAAAATAATTCAAAATGGATTAAAGACTTAAGTGTAAGAGCTAAAACCATAAAACTCCTAGAAGAAAACATAGGGAGTATGTTCTTTGACATCAGTCTTAGCAGTATTTTTTGGGTATGTCTCCACCGGCAAGGGAAACAAAAGCAAAAATAAACAACTGGGGTAACATCAAACTAAAAAGCATTTTTACAGTGAAGGAAACTATCAACAAAACAAAAAGGCAACCTACTGAATGGGAGAAGTTATTTACAAATATTATATCTGGTAAGGGGTTAATATCCAAAATATAAAAATAATTCATACAACTCAACACCAAAAAAGTAAATAACCCAATTAAAAATAGGCAGAAGACAGATACAAAGAACAAACTAGTGGTTATCAGTGGGAAGAAGGAAAGGGTAAGGGGACATACAGGGGTAGAGGATTAAGAGGTTCAAACTCTTATGTATAAAATAAGCTACAAGGATATATTGTACAACACAGGGAATAGAGCCAATGTTTTATAATATCTATAAATGGACAATAACCTTTAAAAATTGTGAATCACTATGTTGTATACCTGTAACTTATATAACATTGTACATCAGCTACACTTCAATAAAAAATATAGGCAGAGGACCTGAAGAGACGTTTTTTCCAAAGAAGACATTCACACAGCCAATAGGCACATGAAAAGATGTTCAGCGTCACTAATCAGCAGGGAAACACAAAGCAAATTCGTAATGAGATATCCCTTCACACCTGTCAGAATGACTATTATACTTCAATAAATATATATATATATATACAAAAAAACACTGTTGATGAGGATGTGGGATAAAGGGGACACTTATACACTGTTGGATGGGGATGTAAATTGGTATAGCTACTGTGGAAAACAGTATGGAGTTTCCCCAAAAAATAAAAAATAGAACTACCACATAATCCAACAATTCCACTTCTGGATATTTTTCCAAAGAAACAAAAACACTAATTTGAGAAAATATATGCACCCCTATGTTCATCACAGCATTATTTACAATAGCCAAGATGTGAAAACAATCTAAGTGCCCATAGATAGATGAATAGATACAGATGATGTGGTATATATACAATGGAATATTACTCATCCATAAGGAATGAAATCTTATAATTTTTGACCACAACGATGGCACCAAAGGGTATTATGCTAAGTGAAATGAGTGAAAGAAAGACAATATCATATGATTTCACTTTGATGCGGAATCTTAAAAACTTAACAAATGAACAAACGTAAAACAGGAACATCGAAACAGAGGACGAACAGGTGGTTGCCAAGGGGAGGGGGCTGTGAGGATGAATGAAATAGGTGGGGGAGATTTAAGGAGTAAAAACTTCCAGTTACAAAATAAATGAGTCTCAGGGATGAAATGCACAGTATAGGAAACAATATTATAATCTTGCATGGTGACAGTTGGTAACTAGATCTCTTGGGGTGATCCCTTTGAAATGTATAGAAATATCAAATCACTATGTGGGGCACCAGGAACTAACACAGTGTTGTAGGGTCAATTATATTTCTTTTTTTTCTAATAAATTATTATTTTCCCTTTCTTTCTCTAGCCTTCCAGAAAGTCTATGTAGAACTTGGGGCTAGACAATATGGTCTTTTAAAAAGTGACAATGGATTGCATTTGCCAAATACAACAAATGCAGTTTACATTTGGATGGATTCTGTTTAAAACCAGAGGAAGTTTTGTGGCCAATCACAATGACCGGGAGAGCTGGAGCGGGGAGGGGTGGGGCGCTCCAGGAAGCTGTGCAGAGAAGCAGCACTATTGACATCAGTACAAAGAACACAGGAAGTTCACAGCAAACTCCAAGCTACATTAGTCCTGCCCTAGCAGTCTGTGTGTGTTGCAACTTTAGCACTTAACAAAAAATAAAAAAAAAAAACAATTCAGATGCAATTCAGATATCAAACAATTCACCCATTTAAAGTGTAGGATCTGAAAGTTTTTAGTATGTTCACAAATTTGTACAGCCATCATCACTATCTCATTGCAGAACATTTGCATCACTCCAGAAAGAGGTCCCTTTCCCCTTAGCAGTCACTCCCCATTCCTCCCTATCCCCTCCGAGCCCCAGAAAATCGCTAAGCTTCTTTCTGTGTCAATGGATTTGCCTCTTCTGAGATTTCATGTGAGTGGAATGATATAGTGTGTGACCCTTTGTGACTAGCTCCTTTCACTAGTGTGTTTTCAAGGTTCATCCATCCTGTAGCATGGAGGGACATTCCACTTGTTTTTATTGCTGCATACTACTCCATTGTGTGCATTTACCATATTTTGTTTATCCATTCATCGGTTGAGGGACACTTGGGTTTTTTCCACTTTTTGAATACGGTATGAATAATACTGCCACGAACATCTGTGTATGGCAGGTTTTTGTGTAGACGTGTTTTCAGTTCTCTTGGGTATATAAACAGGACTTGGAATTACCAGCACACATGACAAATTTATGTTTAAGTTGTTCTTTGATGAACTGCCAGACTGCTTCCCAAAGCAGTTCAGCACTTTTTTTAAAGCATAAGTTTTTAAAAAAAATTTTTATTTGTTTTTGTTGTGGGGGGGTAATTAGGTTTATTTATTTATTTACTTTGATGGAGGTACTGGGGATTGAACCCAGGACCTCGTGCATGTTAAGCATGCACTCTTCCACTAAGCTATACCCTTGAACCCCCACCTTTTTTTTAAGTTTGAGTTCTATATTTTTTAATATTTTACTTATTTTTTTCTTTGTTTGCTTTTCAGCACTTTTTAACATTGTCTCTCCACAGCGTTAGTTTCACCCTGTTAGCTATTAGAGTGGTGGGACCATATTCTAGTCTTACCCTTGTCTCCTTAGCACTTAGAACTACAAAGGGGCTGATGGATGGTTGCTGAGATGTCTGCTGATTTAAAGTTCTCTATTCTTCACAGCCTATTAGTCCGTGTAACAACCTTTACACTCACTGTGAAACAGAGAAATATCCCTTGGTAAAGCTTCTCATGCTTTTACTGCCCCCTCCCCAAGCCTAACTTCGTGTTACCTCTTCCTTAATGAATCTCTTCCTTCTTATAATTTCTGCTTCCAGCCCTTTGGAACTGTCAGGATTTCCTTTCATGAGCTCCATGTCTTCGTCTGGCTCATTTGTATTCAAGGGGAAAAATGATGGGGTGTTGGGGGTGTAGAAGGAGGACCTGTGTCCAGGTTTGGAAATAAGTGAGAGGGAAGAGGGGAGGGAACTCTCAAGAATTGAATCCTGTGGATTCAAGAGATATACACTCTCAATTCTCCCTGAAAAGGACAGAGAATAAACATTCAAAGATAGAAGTGCCTAGTTAGCTAGCTCTATATATCACTATTAGATAAACTTCATTACTACTTTTTCAACTAAAGGTCTCCATCCCCAGCAAATCTCCCGAAACTCAAAATCATTCTCTAGACCATGGTTAATGGATTCTCTACATGATGAGTCAAACTGGAGAATTTCATGATGTGAGGAACCCCATCTGCTCCAGAGTTTCCAGGCGCCTCCCTCTCCCTCACTCCCCTGGCCCCTCTCCAGCGCCCCCACCTGTATTTCTCAGATATTACAGGGGCTGGTCCACAGTCACGTCTGCAAAGTCTTCCTGCCTTGAGGGCAAGAGCTGCTTCCAATGGGCCCCTTAACTACGCTGGTCTCTGGCTTTGATTTGCCTGGCAGCATGCTGTCGCCCCGTCTGTCCTTTCCTGTGTGATGACACGTCCCTTTGATGGTGAAGCCAGAAGCAAAAATAGCAGGTGAACAGTTTTGCTTCCTCTTTGTTCTCCATTTACAAAACACCTTCTACCCAGAGCAAAGGGCCCGCACCTCTTTATTCTCCCTGCTGCAAGCGTGGCTTCTCAGAAGCCCACCTCTGGAGGATTCTTGGCTCTTTCTGGTGCTGCAGTCTCACGGGCACTCTTGTTAGAAGATTCAAGTCGCTCTGAAACGCTTGCCTATAGCTGTGTGCCCACTTTAAACCTTTAGAATGAATCCTCTTTGAGCTCAAAAACCATCGATAGGTAAACGTTATTTAGTTACACTCCTTCATCTTCATGTGTTGCCTCTTCCTCTGCTGTGCCTTGGTGGCTGCCTTAATTTGTTCTAAAACATTTGGAAATGACCTTCCCACAGTCTATGATTTCAGCACATCTTGGCTTTTCCATGACTGGGCCATGAGGGAAGCTGTTTCTCCACATTTTCCACGTGGGCATCCTGCATTAATTCAGTCGTGGACTTATTCAGGCAGTACGACGGGATGGTGTGGCAGAATGAAAAATAGTCCCCTTAAAGATACCCAAGTCCTGGGGAAAGAACCACGAAAAAAGCACGGAATAAACCATTGCCAGAGAGGAGGCGGGAACTCTTGGGGGCAACTAAAGATTAATGTTGGCAACCATAGCAAAAATATGGCCAGTGTTTGTCCCAAGGGTCCAGAGAATGGCAGAATGGAGCTGAAGGCAAGAAACTTACATAGGATAAAAAAAATAAGAAACAAGAAAGAGAAAAACAGAAAATAAATAAAGAACAAAGAGGGATAGAGAACAAACATTCTAGGGGCCCTTTGGAACATCCCAAAGTTGGTTCAAGGTACCTCTTATGTCTTTAGCTTTTCATTAGCTTTTTGCAATGGATCTTTCAATGAAGCTGTTTCGGAATCTTGAAGACTTTTGGAGGCTTCTTCAATGCCAGTTAAATCCCATTCTGGTTGTTGATTTGAGAAGCCTTACTTTCTTTTCTTTTTTTTCTAGTATATATATTTTTATTGACGTAGAGTCAGTTTACAATGTTGTATCAATTTCTGGTGTACAGCGTAATGCTTCAGTCATACATGTGAATGAAAAATACTGCAAACCATATCAGTAAACGAAGAATGCTGAAGCCATCAAGTCATCAGTCACCACCCCACCTAGAGGAGACAAGCCTGTAGCCCGGCCTCTGCAGCCACTCACAGTGGTGCACTCTGAGGGGACTCAGAAAAAGAAAGGACAAGACACTGGCCCTAGATAGCTAGGTGCTTGTCAAAGGAGTGAATTCAGTGAGCTCAAATGTTTGCTTCATCCCATACATAGAAAAGCACTAAATTCTTTAACTTGAGATGCCTGGTTTTCTTTAGATAACAAGTAATCTTTTATTGTTCCAACTACCCGGTCTCTGTTGTAAAGCTCCTATATATCCTAGCTCCTCCCCTAGCTCTTTGGAGCAGTCCCGCAGAGTGATCTGAGAGGCTGTCATCCCGGCTAGAGTCCTCCTGCCACATAAAACATAACTCTCAAAAAAAAAAAAAAAAAAAAAGATACCCAAGTGCTAATCCCTGCAACCTGTGAAGGTGACTTTATTTGAGAAAAAATAACATAAAATAAAATTATATACACACACACACACTTTTTTTTTTTGCAGATGGGATTAAGTTCAAGGTCTTGAGATAAAAACATTATCTTGGATTATCAGAGTGGGCCTTAAATGCCCTTACAAGTGACCTCGTGTGAGAGGCAGACGGAGACAGTGGACAGAAGAGGAAGAGCCCATGTAACCGCAGAGACAGAGACTGGAGTGCTGTGGCCATAAGTCAGGAGATGTCTGGAACCACCAGAACTACAAGGAACAGATTCTCTGTTAGAGCCTCTGGAGGAAACAGCCTTGCCAACATCTTGATTTCAGACTTCTGCTCTCCGGAACTGCGGGACAAAACATTTCTGCTGTTTTAAACCCCCCAGCTGGTGGTAATTTGTTAAGGCAGCCACAGGAAACTAATAAAGCAGTGAACGCCTCCATTGTTTTAACCTGACCAGTTATAACTTCTTTTTTGTTTTTTAATTGAAGTATAGTCGGTTTACAATGTTGTATTAGTTTCTGGTGTAATATAACCTCTTTTTAATGTTTAAAATGGGAAGGAGGGTGAACAGGTGATTGTTTGTGAACCTGATACTACCCTCTTCCCCAGCAGGGTACTTAACTGAGACTGACTGCCTGCCATCTTGAATCCTGAACTCTCTAGTTCAGACATGCTCAAGCCAATCCACTTCCTTGGGAAGAGAAAAACACAGAAAAAAAAAAATGATCTGTCTCCTGCAACGAAGACTGTACGTGATTTTCCTTCCTGAGTCAAGTTCACATTCTGTCTCCTGGCTGCCTCACCTCTGGACCAAGCAGATGCCAAACACTGCCTTAGTTTCTACATCCATCAGAACTCTTCATTCAACAGCCACTAACTAACAGGCTGGCACTTTATGAACTGGATTACAGCCCCAGGATTGTGACTAAAAATACGCCCAAAAGGTTAAAGCTAGGAGGGGTAAAACCTTTGAGCAGGAGAAATCGTGGCAAAGACCGACTCTAGATCGGATCAAACAATTCTACAAAAACAGGAAACACAGGGCAGCTGAGACTTCCGTTCATTTGAAGGGCGCTGAACTGCCCCAGTGGAGCTGGAGTAACAGCCAGTCCTTCCTTAGCACCCTCTGGATGCAGGCCCTGTTCTAAGCACTTTTGCATTTTTACTGAATTCCCACAAGAGCCCTTTGAAGCAGAGACTATTATTTGCCTCATTTTTCAAAGGTTGAAACTAAGGCACAGAGAGATTAAGTAATTTACTTCAGATCACACAGGGGAGAAGTGACAGCAGGCATTTGAACCTAGGTGGCTTGGCTCCAGAGTCTGTGCTTTTACCCACGTGACAGGCAGACTCTGAGATGGCCACCCGTGCTCCCCATCCCCTGGTATTCACACCTTTGAGTAATCGCCTGGTCTTGAGTGTGGACAGTACCGATGACTCAATAGAAAGTGACAGCAGGGGTGGGCTGCCGCTTCTGTATTTAGTTTATGGAGGATCGTGGCTCCCTTCTTGCCAGCACTCTCTCTAGGGCCTTCCCAGCATGTACACTTTGTGGAAGTGAGCTGCCAGGCTGGAAAGGCCCACATGGCAGGACCCGAGGGTGCCTCCAGTCACTAGCCAGCAAGGAACTGAGGTCCTCAGTCCAGCAGGTAAAGGACTGAGACCAGGCAAGCCTGAGTCCACAGCCTGAGGTCTTAGTCATCAGCCTTCCCTGCTTCTCCTGAATACACCCTGTTGTGATGCCTTGCAGATAAGAGGCATGCAGTTATTATATCGCATACTGCGGGGAGGCGGGGAGGGAGATTCCTGGCTATTTCTACACATAAACACAGAAACTCTTCCTTGTCCTCAGTTTAAGCCTCTCTTAACTGACCTGTCCCAGTCCAACGTAAAATTTACTTCAGACGTCTGCCATGAAGCTTACAACCTGTAGGGGACTTTCAATTTTCTTCCTCTGTTGTGTCTTAAACAATAGTCAATTGTTTTATTGCCAAGTGGCCTCGCATGTGTCTTTATGTTTTTACTCCATTTGAAAGAAACAAACCCAGAAATAGAAAGTGATTTATTGTGTTACGTGCTTTGTGCAAGAAAGACAATGTAAAACTCCACTCAGCAGTTCCATACGCAGCAGAAAAGTCCCAGCAGTTCCATACAAAACTCAGCTAATTGGACACATCTGTTTATCTCCGTTCTTCCCGTGGGAGGGCAAACAGACCTCAACTCAAATCCCAGCGGCGTTATTTTCCAACTGACTACGTTGAGGAAATGACTTAAGGTGCCAAGAGTCTGTTTCCAAGTACAGAAAACTCCAACCTAAATCACAGGAACAGAATAAAAGAGCACAAACCCACATGTATAATAATGGGAGAAGAGAAAAAGAAGACAAGAGATGTTGACAAATATTTGGAATCTGGAAAGTCAATAAAGGAACAGCACTTGGCAGAGTAGAGAAACCTAGAAATTAAGTAAAGAATACTGGCCCATGAGATGGCAGATAAACAACGAGGAGCCTCAAGAAAGGCTCCAGAAATGGATGTGCCAAGCACCCCAGGGGGCAGGACCACAGGATGAAGTTGAAATGGGGGAGTTGGTAGTGTGTGTAAGCAGTTTTTACTCACTCCAGGTCCCCCCCAACCCCAGCTTGCACATAATCAGCTTCCCTTCCTCAAATCCCACTGGTTTATTCTCTTCAAAAAAGCTGAGAGGTTGGGAGCATTAGGCTCTGGGCGAGTTGAGGGGAGGCACTGCCCTGAGGGGACTGAGCTTCACTCTACAATCCAGGAGACTCCAGCCCTCTTTCCTTCTCTTCTAGGCGGCTGCCAAGCAGGCAAAAGCCACCCCTGCAAGGTGCCCCAGGCAAGGGATCTCGCCTCTTAGGAAACCAGATATGCCCTGAGAAAGAAAGCCTGCTGAGACCCAAACCAGAAGTGGGGGTTCCCCTCCAGACCTGCTGCTCCTCCATCAGCGAGCTGCACCTGCACACACAGAACAGCCGCTCACCACTTACTACTCGTCTTAAAAGCGGACAGTGAGGGCACCAGACATAGGAGGAAAGACAGACCAACACTAATGGCGCAAAAGAAGTCGGAAGAAATGAAAAAGATGCACAAAGCTGAAAATTATGGTTTTAAATTTTTTTAACTTTAATCTATTTTTAATTGAAGTTTAGTTGATTTACAATGTTGTGTTAGTTTCTGGTGTACAGCAGACTCAGTTATACAGATCCACATATATATTCTTTTTCATATTCTTTTTCATTATAGGCTAGAAAATTATGGGGTTTTTTTTTAACTATAATGCTCTCAGAGATATACAAGAAGAAACTGCATCCGTGAAACAAAAAAGCGCAGTAGAAAGAGCAATCAGAGACCAAGAAAGAGCTCTTAAATTGAACAATATTTTAGATGAAATACAATCAAGCACATTAAAACATCTGGAATAGACGTTATGAATAGTCACACTGAAAGAAAAATTAAAATTATAAACGGATTCACATCCAGTTTGGTCACATTTTGCAGCAAATAAGGGCAGGCAGGGCTTTGCACCCAAAGGAGTTCTAGTCTGGTTTTGCTACCAAAGGAGTGACAGAAAAGTGCTTTTGGTTTTCAGAGCTCTTTGGATTTGGAGGATTACAAGGGAGTGCTCATGACAGGTATTTATTGCAGAGTTTTTGTAACAACCGTGTCAAGATCACAGCAGAGTCGCAGCTTTGATAGTCTTGGCTTAGCCTAGACTTGAGGCACAAAATCGCTGTGCTTGTGATTGCAGTCAAGGTCAGGTTCCAGTTAATTCTCCACACTTCTCAGGGCAGCCGAAAGAGATGTGCTTACCTGCTTCTCCCCCACCCCACAGTGATCTGTTGATTGCTTGAATTTTCCAAGAAAATGGGAGTTGTGTAGAAGAGCGTCTGTTGAAAATGAGAAGTGGTGGGGCAGAGATTCGCAGTGCGTGCAGAAATTTTCCAGTTTCTGCCCAGTTGAGGTTAGACAAGGAAGTGTTGCCCTCTGGGGCCACGTGATCCTTCAGATCTAGCAGAACGAGATCTTCCCCACCACCACTGAGTCTTTCTGAAACAGAAAATACAATAACCACAATGGTCGGGGGAAAATGACCTTTATTGAACACCTTGTGCCAGATACTGGTGTTGGGGCTCAGGGAGGGTCACCCCCAAAATATACCAATGGCATATTGATTATTTTGGATTGAAGTTGCTTGAGAGGCAGCTGATACAGGAAGGAAACTGATCTTCCTCTGTCTCTCTGAAAGCAGGAAATAAATCTCCCATGCGAAAGATGTACTCCCTGCATCTGGAAAAAGGACACCTTTATTGCCAGAGACAGGAAATACAGGACCAAGGAGTAAACAAAGTTTGTTACTTCTTTAATTTACCCAAGCCCAAACTCTGTATAGATTTTTCACTAATTAAGCACCCAAAACCTAAAATTCTTTGTCCTGTCAATTCCTCACAAATGTACTATTTCTTTATCTAAAAAAAGTATAAAAATTGCCAGTTTTGGCCACTTCTTAGGTCCTATTTCTATGAGAACTCCATGGGTATGGATTAAAATTTGTTTCTTTCCTCCTGTTAATCTGTCTTGTGTCAATTTTATTATTAGTCCAGCCACAAGAACTCAAGAGATGGAGAGGAGGAAATTTTCCCCTTCCTGACAGTTGGCAATCCAGCAGGACTGGCTAAACCCTTCTTCTCAACCCAAGGTGCCACAGCTGAGAGCCTCTGGGACAGCTGACAAAGGCCAGCAGAAGGTCAGATTTCTTACCACATCAGCCTCCCAGATCTCTGCCTACAGGGTGGAAGGGAAAGTGGTAAGAGCCCCTTTTCTCTCTCTGTCTAAATTTAGATTAGCAGGAGAAAATATTTTTGGGAGCCAGTTCCTTGTGACATAGTGACTGGCATTTGGTAAATACATACTCTTGGTTTTTACTGATTCTTTTCTCTCAGAGATGGTCACGGGTTTTCCTTACTCTGTTGTGTCATCTGTCAGAAGGAGGAAGAACCACAGGGTGGAACACGGGCGTAAACCCGATAAGCCTGCTGTTGGAGCTGGCCTCACAAACTGGTGAGTTAACGGTTCTCACTAGACCAGCGTTTACTTAGACAAACTTGCTGTGGATCCTCTATGCAAAAACCAGATGAGGTTTTTCCTTCCATGTTGTTCTATGTCCTGGCTTTGCATCCAATAAAAATATTCTCTCTTGTCTCTACCATCCAGCAGGTGCATTTACCAGAGTGCATCTTGTGGCCAGTTAAATAGACTGGGGTTCTGAGATAGATGGTCACAAACAGTACACTCTTGGCCTGGCTGTCCCAGCTCTCAGGGGAGTTTGTCATAACAGGTCCCAGTCCATATGAAGTCTTTATTTTCTCAACCTTTGTTGCTTGTTAGTGCTGGGAAAGTCCCATTTCTGTAGCAGCTGCCTGGTGTCACAGGCTAGTGGTCTGTAACTGGAGCCATCACACATGGGAAACTGGAGATGCCATTTTCACTACACCATCCTTACCTGTGCAACAAAGGCCTTTGCTTTCTTAGACTATTCTTGGGAGGGGATTGTTGGATCATGGGGACTACATCATCTGTGCCCTCTTCAGGGACACGTCTTGTGTCCATAGTAAGAATCTGTTCTAAACCTGGAAAGTTACCTCCAGGTCTTTCCATAAAAAGTCACCTCCAGGTCTTTCCATAAAAAGTCTTATTGGATTGAGTCACTATTGGAATAAATATACTAATGAAATCCTACTTGTCAATGACCAAACGATGGGTCTTTTGAATTGGAAAAACCTCTATATTTGAAAAAAATGTTTGAATTGCTCTCATCTCGAGTAGCTGCCTTACTGGCATTTATGGGAGGTTCAAATTGAAAAGAGAACTCAGAAAAGCATAACGGCTAAACTTAGAGATTTTCCTTAATAAACAGAAAGAATAGAAATCAGATTTAGAGCAAAAATTTTAAACCAAATCTGACGTAAATCCCACCACTTCTCCCACCTATTCTCTTCTTTGTCCCCAACTCCCTGTCCCTGACCTTCTAGAAGATTTTTGCATCTCTGGGCCCCTGGTCTAACCCCACTCCCTCAAAACCCAGTTAACCCAACTCCATCCCCTTAGCCAATCCTCTTAAATCCTAAAGGTCCTCCAACTCCCCCTGAAAGCCCCTGAAACTCCCAGTTGCCTATTTTAACTTCAATATCTTTACAAGACTTACAGAGGGCACTCCAGCCCAGCTTCCAAGTGAGGGGGATACAGGTTACTTGCGTAAAGTGCTTAAAGTCACGGGGTGAATTTAGCAGAAACATGTGGGACTTCATAGTCCCTTAGAGTGACGCCTACTCTCTGGGACTCTGTAATCAGACTCTGCTAGCTTCAGGCATTCATATGCAATGTCCTTTGTGGTGTATCCTAACTCCCACTGCAAATAATTCTTGTCCTTTGGACAGCAGAAGGTCTTTTAAATTATAAAGCTCTTTCCATCCACTCTCAGAAGACCCCGCCAGGTTTAGAAAGGAGTTGGAAAGACTGGTGGCTATTCACACCCCGACTCACAGGGACCTGGATTGACTGTAAGGGGCACAGTTGACAGCCATGATTATACTGCAGTTTTGAGACAGGCCAGCAGATCCCTCGGGAAAACTCCCCTCCCAGGAGAGACATGTGACCAGATCCTCTCTGGAGAATGACCTGGAAGTAGCTCAGCTGGAGGCTGATATCCAAGGCCTGATGGGAACAAGAGCAGAGGGCTTCCCCCCAAATGAATTAGTCTGAAGTTGAATTATGCACTCAGAAGAAGGGAGAACATCCAAAAGCCTTTGTTGAACATGTGAACGAAAAATACTGCAAACCCTATCAGGAAGCAAAGAACGCTGAAGCCATCAAGTCATCAGCGGCTGCCACACCCCCCCCCCCCCCCCCCCCCAGTGAAGACAAGCCTGCAGCCCGGCCTCTGCAGCCACTCACAGTGGTGCACCCTGAGGGGACTCAGAATAATAAAGGACAAGACACTGGCCCTAGAGAGTTAGGTGCTTGTCAAAGGAGTGAATTCAGTGAGCCCAAATGTTTGCTTCCTCCCATACCTAAAAAAGCACTAAATTCTTTAACTTGAGATGCCTGGTTTTCTTTAGATAACAAGTAATCTTTTATTGTTCCAACTACCTGGTCTTTGTTGTAAAGCTTCTATATATCCTAGCTCCTCCCCTACCTGTTCGGAGCAGTCCCTCAGAGCCATCTGAGAGGCTGTCATCCCGGCTTGAGTCCTCCTGCCAAATAAAATGCAACTCTCAACTTTCAGGCTGTTGCTTCAGTCGACACTCCCTGGGCCCCAGCACCCACAGGTTTATTTTTCCCCTCCCGAGGGAAAATTCCCCCTCAGATCACAGGGTCAATGAATCCTCTGTCCAACCCTAGAGCCTACCATTAAACTTAAAATATAAGGTCGGGAACTGGATTTCTTAACTGACACTGGTGTTGTGAAGGAAAAGCCGGGCTGGGCTAACAAGCTAACTAACTCACAAATCTAAGTGTAACAAGTGTCGGATTACTGATCTAAGTTCTGCTGGGCTAAGTCGTAAATCTGAGTTAATTAGTGTTGGTTTGCTGATTTCCTGTTCATGGTTTTTTTTTGCTAGCCAGCTGGATTTTCAAAGAGACATATCTGGCCTTGAAATGTTGGTTTGCTGCCTCCCTGCCTCTACTTTTATGATAATGATGCTGCTAAAGCTGTTCCCTGCCTAATGGCCGAATACCCCAAGCTTGTAATTAACCCTGTAAAACCTCATGCACACGTCTTGGAGGTGCTCAGAGCTTCAGAGCAGAAGCCCCTCTGAGCCCGCCAGCATAATACATCTGAGTACTCCAAGTCTCCCAGGGGTGCTTGTTTCTTGGCTGGCCTGTCGTTTCCGTAAAGTGTAACATTCTCCATCACCCGCTCAGAGGATGTGTCACTACCTTGCCACCTCTGAGTCTACTCAGGCAGCTAACCTCACTGTCCATCCCTCAGCCCACCCCAGTATCTTTAGGGCCTCTTAACATCCATCATGCTTCTATTTTCAAACTCCTCCCTAGCTAACCTTTGGAGTAGAGATTTGCTATAGAAATTTAATGCTGCTATACAATGTAATAAGAAGGGTGTTTTTATTTCCCTGGCCTCAGATCAAGCCCCAAATTTCCTCCTTTTCTTATTAGAAGAAACTCATCCTGATTTAAAGTCTTCTGGAAAAGATGAGTCTTTAAAAAACAATCTCAATTAGTCTCTGGGCCACAGCCGGGAATGCAGTGGGATTAAGGCTGTGTGCAAGGCCTGGGAGAAAAAGAAGCCAGTCTGATCAGTCATACCCTCCCTCCCGGAAAACAGGGCGCGGAATTAACCCTATAATGGACTCTCTCTTGCAGCTGGGTGTACTCGGCTTTATTTCCTCACCCTGTGTACTCCAATCTTGCCAGTAAAGAAAGGAAATTTTGACTTAGAACCAAATCTATTGATTTGTACAAGATCTAAGGGTTAGAAACTCTTCTGTAATTCCTCAGGACCCTGGAGTCCCTAATTTGGCTATCATTCTTACCTCAGTTCCTGCTGATTCAGCCTGGTTTACGGTGATTGTCCTCTGCGAGGCTTTCTTTTCAATCCCATCTGTACCCTGACTTACAACTTCTTTTTGCACTTATATTTAAAAGGAGATAATTAGCACAGGCTCATACCTCAGGGATATCGTGAGTCTCCCTCAATAGTCTCCCAGGTCCTTAAAGCTGACGGATTTGTTCAGTATGCTGACAACCCTTTACTTTATAATCAAACTAAGCTAAGACAATGTCCAGGCTCCCTCATTCTCCTAAAGGCACCAGCTGAACTGTTATGGAAACGACAGGCCAGCCAAGAAACAAGCACCCCTCGGAGGGTTGGAGTACTCAGATGTATTACGCCGGCGGGCTCAGAGGGGCTTCTGCTCTGAAGCTCTGAGCACCTCCAAGACGTGTGCATGAGGTTTTATAGGGTTAATTACAAGCTTGGGGTATTCGGCCAATAGGCAGGGAACAGCTTTAGCAGCATCATTATCACAAAAGCAGAGGCAGGGAGGCAGCAAGCTGATATTCCAAAGCCAGATAGGTCTCTCTGAAAATCCAGCTGACTAGCAAAAAAAAAACATGAGCAGGGAATCAGCAAACTGACACTTATTAACTTAGATTTACGAGTTAGCCCAGCAGAACTCAGATCAGTAATCTGACACTTGTTACACTTAGACTTACGAGTTAGGCCCACCCCGGCTTTTCCTGCACAGAACAAGGCCCTAAAGCCCCCAGATCTAAACTTCAATGGGTGCAAACAACTGTTAGCTATGTAGGACATGAGATTACTTAGGACATTCACCCACAAAACGCCTCAAGGCAATTATATCTATACCCGTCCCTAGAATGATAAAACACTTATGTACATTTTTAGGGGCAGCTGGCCAGGGCCACCAATAAATTGCTAATTTTGCAGTCCTTGCTAAACCTCTGTATCCACTCCTCTGAAGCCATGAAGACATTAGCTTCCTCTGAAGCCTTAAAACTGGCCTTGTCCACACCTCCAGCCCTGGTTTTGACAAAGCTTTTCATCCATACTGCGAAGAAGATAACGGGATTCCTGCAGGCATCACAGGACAGACTTTTGCCTCTCACATGCATCCGATAGCATATTTTCTCGTGCCAATTAGACCCTGTGGCATTATGTACAATGGCCCCATGCTTACTTGTGGTGGCCACAGCTGCCACCTTGACTGACAAAGCCAGTACTCCTGTAAAAGGCTCCCGCATTCATTTTTTTTTCCCATGGTGGAAGGTAATTCGGTCTGTTTATTTATTTTTAGAGGCAATACCAGGGATTGAACCTAGGACCTCATGCGTGCCAAGCAGTGCTCTACCACTTGAGCTATACCTTCTCCCCTGCATTCATCTTGATGTTCCCCATGCTGTGTCTGCTGTCTTACCAGGTCACGGGATACAGCATCTCCCTACATGGGCAACAAACCACCTACCTCTGAGCGGGCTTTTAACACTAACCCTTCCATCATCTTCCATCACGGTCATACGCTAAAACCAGCTACTTTACACCTGCTCCTGACGGTGGAGAGCCCCACTCCATCCACATGATTGCCTTGAAACTATAGAAATGGTCTCAAAGCCACAAGAAGATCTCTTGGACATCCCTGACTTACTTTTATTTTGTGATGGCTCTCAAAATTTCCAATAATAACTGGCTATGCCATAGTTTCCCCACCTGAAATGCTTGAAGCATAATCTTTGCCCACCATACAACCAGCCCAAGCTGTTGAACTCATAACTCTTACGAGAGTGTGCACATTAGCAGAAGGGAAAGCTGCCACGATTTACACAGATTCCAAATATTCTTTTGGAGTCTGCCATGCTGTTGGCTCAATCTGAAAACCTCATGGATTCTTAACCTCTGCAGGTACTCCTGTTGTGAATGGGCATGTAATTGTTGCCCTATTACAAGTTCTCCACCTCCCTTCTAAAATTGCTATTGTTCACTGCTCAGCCCATACTAAGAAATAGATGCTCTATCTTTAGGGAATGATAGGGTTGACAGAGCAAAACAAGACCTCTTACCCTTTCTCCACCTAATTTTTAAACGTGCCTTCATCCCTGACTGATACTAGTAACTATCAGGCCAAAGCCCCACAA
Source organism: Camelus ferus (assembly GCF_009834535.1). NCBI lineage: Eukaryota > Metazoa > Chordata > Mammalia > Artiodactyla > Camelidae > Camelus > Camelus ferus. Next base: position 10,466,906 of record NC_045696.1, on the reverse strand, counting down.
TCCGAAAAAGACAAATGGATACAAAATGGCGCCAGTTATCAGATGGGCCAAATGGACTTCCTGGAGATCCTTTTCTTTCCACTTTCTGGCTTGCACTTACCTCCCGTCAAACAGGATATATGTGTTGATGCGGGAATAGTTAAGGAACTAAACAAACTGGTTTCATCCTACCATTCACAAAATTTCTGGCCAAATTACTTCCCAGTGCACTACTTGTAAATCTCACCAAACTTCCGGAAGAAATCAGTATACACCCCAGGAAGTCCTCCCAGACTTTCACTGCCCTTCATGGCAGAGCAAGTGGCCTGTATAGATTTGCCTCCAGCTTTAGGCTACTCTCCCTCTTTGTTATTGTCTGTACCTTTAGAGGATGGACTGAATGCTATCTGACCAGGTGTGCCAATACCACAGCAGTGACAAAGAAATTAATAACCAAGATTATTCCTTGTTTTGGCATTCCTTTATGAACTGAATACCAAGGAATTCACTTTACAGCAGGGATAAACCACACGTTTGCAAAAACTATGAGGTACTCCTCAAAATTTCATCCTTAATCATCAAGGCAAGTGGAACATAAAAAATCCAGACATAAAAAGAACTTTAGGAAAGATCTGTCAAGAACTGGACTTAAATGGCCAGAAGCTTTGCCCCTTGACCCCTATAAAGATCCAGAATATGCCAAATAGGAGACATGGATTGACCCCTTTTGAAATAGTTCTTGGACACCCAGTGCCTTTGGGTATCCCTGAATTTTCCATTTCTGGATTAAGTGGATATTATGGGAACTTCAATAAACAATGTGATGCTCTGGCTTCTATATGCACACGTTAACTAGTGTGCTTGAAGTGTATCAGCAACAGGTAAAAGGGGCTTGGCCTCCACCAGCTGCCACACCCGCCATCCCTACTGAGCAGGAGGCCGGGTTTACAGAAAGGGCTTTAGAAGAAAGCAAGTGCTGTCAGCTCGCCGGGATCCATGCCAGCCACACCAGAACAGACCCAGAACATCACTCTCAAGGCAACTGGGGACAGTTCCCACAGGCGACCTTAAACTAGAGATTTCAAGGGTCAATAAAATTCTACTTGCATTGTTAGATAAATAAACTAAGCTTTACTAATATTTGATATGTGATCTAACACCAGCACCTTCACTTACTGCCAGTGTCAGAGGGTCACGTCACATTCAGTGCTGCGTGACACACGTGAGAACAGAGTGGCGTTCCACAAGGTGGAAATGTGCAGTGGGGCTGCTACTTGGTCACTTTTGGAAAATGTGACTATGTCTAGCTCTTTATTTGGCCCAATGAAGTGTGTTCAGTAATTATGTTTGCTGTTTTTAACCAAATGCTCAGAAAATGGATTTGACAAGGTTCTTGTAAATAAACTGAGATTTAAAAGAGACTATTGTCTTTAATACTATTTTGTATTTCATTAATAATTTTTATACTGATTACATGTTGAAATAATAATATTTTTGGTTGCATTGAGTTAAATAACATTTATTTCACCTATTTATATTTACTTTTATAATGTGGCTACAAGAAAACCAAATTTGTCTGCTCTCTAGTCCTTAACTGAATTCTTTTTTTTTAACATTTTTTTATTGAGTTATAGTCATTTTACAATGTTGTGTCAAATTCCAGTGTAGAGCACAATTTTTTTCAGTTATACATGAACATACATATATTCATTGTCACATTTTTTTTCGCTGTGAGCTACCACAAGATCTTGTATATATTTCCCTGTTATACAGTATCATCTTGTTTATCTATTCTACATATGCCTGTCAGTATTTACAATTTAATACTGTTAACACAAGTGAATAACAACAGAATTGACTCTTGGCCTATTGCTAGTATGAACTTTTTTTTTTGGCACCACGTTATGATGTAAAAACAATGACAATCTGATCAGAACCTTCAAGAAGTCAGAAAGTGATGAAAGAAAATCATCACAAAGGCTGTGAAATGATTTTACACTCATTGTCATTAAATATTCATCTCCTCCTAAATTATATTGAGCCTTGGGAGACTAATGACAGTAGGAGGCCATCACACTGGGGAAACTGTGAAAGCAAACCTTCGCAAGAGTGTTTAAGTCACATGATAATTATCCACTCCAGCTCTTTCTAAAATGTTCCTACACTTGATGACAATGTTTAGAAGCTGTTTTTGATGTTCTTACTTAATGAAAACAATCACACACACACACACACACACACAAAAACATGTCATGAGGAAACACTTCTTTTTGCCTCTTTATGATGATAAAGCATATTCCGCTGTCCAAGGATGGAGAAAATACAGCTGAAGCTTTGAAGAAACAAGAGTTCAATTTCACAGGGTGGGAAGTTTGCCCTGCATCTACACAGCAACATGCCAGAGACATGGCTGTTTCTACCAAGCCCTCTTCAAAAGTGAAATACAGGAGGAACTACTTTTCTTTGTTAACCACCAAGGAAGAGACAAGATATATGTGCAACATCAATTTACTTCTTTAATTAAAACAGAAAGTTTTAGTGTCCCAGTTTTGGCTTTTAAGCACTATTCCCCACTGGAAGAAACCTGGTCCTGTTGGAGAAATGGCTAATTTCAGGGCTGGGCAGGAAAAGTATAAAATGAGCCTAGGACATCTTATGCCTGAAGATAAAGAAGTGCTTAAAGGTTAAAAAAAAAAAAAAAAAAAGACAGGATATATCCAAAGGAACATGCCCCAGCTTGAAATGGCTCCCACTGGCCAAAACTGGGACAATTTGAGCATTAAAATAAAAGACGGTGTATCTTCTAGTAACCTATAAGGAAAAAGAATATGAAAACATATATGTATGCTTATGTATGACTGAAACATTATGCCTTACACAAGACATTGACACAACATTGTAAACTGACTATACTTCAATCAATCAATCATTCAATAAAATAAAGAAGGTGTACAGGTGGAGTATAGGGGATTTTTAAGAGCAGTGAAACTATTCTGCATGATGCTGAATAGTGGTAGAAAAACAACATTATCTATTTGGCAAATCCTATAGAATTACACAACACAAAGAGAGATCCCTAATGTAAACTATGGACTTCAGTTAATCATAATGTTTATCAACAGAAAGTCATTCATTGTAACAAGTATACCATACCATTGCAAGATATTAACAATAGGGGAACTTGATGGGGAGACGAAAGGGGATAGATAACTGGGAACTACTGTCTATACTTTCTGCCCAATTTTTTCTATAAATCTAAAACTGCTCTAAAAAGTGAAGTCTATTAATACATTTTTTAATAAATAAAGCTATTAATGAACTATAAATAATTGAATAAATTAAGAAAGCTATTAATCCATACTGATAATAAACAGAAAGAAGAGAAAGCTCTCTCCTACAATATGTGGACCAATACTGACCAATATTTGCATTTGGAGAGGCAGGGTTCATACTATCATAGGAGACTGGTTCAGGCAGGGATCAATGGATGCTAATTCTAGATGTAAAAGTCTGATGAAGAGCTGGGTATTTGCAGGATCTCTCCACAGATTAGTTGCAAGGGGAAAATAGGAACAACTGAGTGGAGACATTGAATAACATCTTGACCATCCATTCAAAACTAGCATCACCAATGAGGGACAGAGGAACATTGTTTGCCTTCAGATGGGATAGCAGAGAACACACACAATTTATGCAGTATTCCAGACAGGAATGCATAATCTGATTCTAATCATGAGGAAACATCAGGCAAGCCCAAATTGAGAAGCATTCTATAAAATAATTGGCCTATTAAAAAAAAAAGTTGGTGTTGTGAAAGACCAAGGCCACAAAACTGCTCCAGATTAAAGACAGCTAAAGCAGTTCGGGGAAAAAGAAGTTTGTATGTGTGTGTGTGTGTGTGTGTGTGTGTGTGTGTGTGTGTGTGTGTGTGTACACAGAGATAAAAATATGGCAAAATATTATTAATTTGGTGAATCTGGGCAAAGAGTATGCAAGGGTTCTCTTAACATTTTTGCAACTTTTCTGTAAGTTTGAAATTATTTTGAAATAAAAAGTTTAAAAAAAATATGCTTTAGGGAAAAACTGCAAGTGTAACCTCTGGATCATTGTAACTTGAATGGAAGGGGATTCTGGGTTAAGGGACAGAGCTAGCACCACACAGGAAAGTAATTCATGCATCATCCATATACACACTATTACAGCATGTAGGTTGAAAGTGAAGTGCATAAAGTGCTACAGGGCGTCACAATTAAATTTTTAAAATTCAATTCAATTTTATTAAAATACAATCTAATCTTTACAATTATTGTATTAAGATGGGAAAGGCCATGAAAGTCTTCTGTGCCATGCAAATACTGTCAACTTAAAAACGAATTGTGTATTTTCTCAAAAGATGCTTACTGACCTTCTCTTTAATAAGTGGATAACATTAGCAAGTGATGTAGTGCTAATTAAAAATTGGCACTTGCCATCTAACTCTGCTTAGATTAAATCATGAGCCGTTGCAACCACTGACCAACACACCCTGAAAGGAGTTCAGGATGGAAGTCAGGAATGAGGCGCTCTGTGCTCTGGGAAGACTGGCTGAACAGGCCTTCAGATAGTTAGGTATTTTCAGGGGAAGATTTTATGATCCCAGTTCTCGTGTCTCCTCATATCTAGAAAAGCACTAGAATCATTAACGGTGATGACTGCTCCTCATGACTAGCAGCAGCCTCTGCCTGAACATGTGCTTGGCTGCACGTCCCCCCCTTCACTGAAATCACATATAATACTGAGCTTTCCCCCTGCCTCCTTGGTACAGTTTCTCAGAGCTTTCTGGGTTGCTCTTTCCCGGGCTATAGTCATCATTTTGCCCCCAATAAAACTTAACCCACAACTCTCACATTGTGTGATTTTATTTCAGTTGACAGTAACAATGTTGAAAAACAAAACAAAGCATTATATCTCTCAAAATTGCTTTTATTGTGAGCAAATGAAAATCAAAAGACACTATACAGGTATAAACTATATACAATTCTTTTGGAATTGTATATTTGGAAGTATTTCCATTTGAATTTGATTTTTGTTGCCAAAAATGCTATATGCATCTAAAAAGCCTCTAGTTGCCCACCTAAGAAAGTGGGGGAAAAAATACTTAAGACATATTCTGAATGAAATATTTCAGTCCATGAAATGTTTTGGGCCCACTGTTCTAAATATAAAAATATAACATATTCCAACTAGTTTGGAAGACAACTTTTGGACAGTAGGAAATAAAAATTACAATGAAAACCGTAAGTCAAAGAGTTGTTGGAAAGGCTTTTTATGTATGATTCAGCACATGCAACCAAGAGCTTCCTTCTTCCATTTGGATCCACATTCTCCTGGGGTTATTTTTCCATTGATGATGTCGTTAAAGCACTGACATACTCAGAATCAAACCTAAAATTTTATGAATCACTAAGTAATAATCTTAAGTTTTTAAAAATGAGGCCTAAAAACTGGACAGATTTACTAAAAATCATCGTTCACTTAAAATGGGTGAATTTCATGGTATATAAATTAGTCCTCAAAGTTGTTTATAAGGCAACATTGAAGTACATCGGTCTTTACAAATACTCATTATACCTTATAATTGATAATTAGTTTAGTTGTTATAATTAACAGTAAGCGTTTGACTGCTTATTTCATCTTTCATTATCTTTTCCCTTTTGTGTGTTTTCATAATGTACATAATCTATTACTAATATACTTAAAGTATGAAAATGAATATACTTATGTATATGCATGACTGGGACACTGTGCAGTACATCAGAGATTGACACATTGTAATTGACTGTACTTCAATTTAAAAAAAATTCATTGCAGTAAAAAATAAACTAAAACAATTTTTAAAAGATATTTAAATAACCATTTGAATGGTGGACTCAAATTGTTTACTGGTAACAACGGACGCTCAAAAGAGGTTACAGAACGCTGTTCTGGAGACCACCTCCAACCCAGAAACTCACGACCCCCTCCAAGGGGCCCATACGCCCCGGGCCAAGTTGCCCCGAAAACGAACGCTCCATGTGTCCCGGTTTGACTCGAGCCTACCCCACGTTCATCGCGCTCTGCATAAAGGAAACGGCCTGGCTCTCCCGGGAGCTTCCTCATTCTTTCCTCCCTTAATCCCCAAGCCGCCCCAACGCCGCTTTTCCAGGCTCCCGTGTCCGCGAGCCGGGCGGGGGAAGGCGAGAGCCCCGAGGGCCCGGCAGTGCCTCAGGCTGCAACTACCCGGAAGGAGTGCGGGGAACTACAGACCGCAAGGGCTGCGCATGAGCACTGGCAAAGCTCCGCGTGCCTCCAAGGGTCAAGGCCTCGGGCTAGGCGTGGTCTTCCCGGAACGAGAGGACGGAAGGCTACTGGGCAGTCCCTGACCGAAAAGAGGCGAAGGGAGGCGGCGGCTGGGCGGCACACCGCTGTCCCACTCGCGTGCACGGGAGCAGGGGGAGGGGACGAAGGCAGGGGGCGGGGCGACTGAGGAGGGGTGGGGCGCGCACGGAAGGGACGGCGCGTGCGCGGGGGTCGGGTGACGAGCGCCGAGGGGCGGGGCAGGGCGACGCGGAGGGGGCCGGTGGAGCGTGGAGCGCGGGGTCCAGAGTGGTTTGTGCGCCAAAGCTTCCCTAGCGCCGCGCTGCGCTACCTGAGGCAGCCGAAGATGTAACTGGAGGGGTCGACGGCGGCCCGCGGACTATGCTCGCGCTCCTGGGCGTGGCGACCCTGATGCTGGTCGCTGGAGCGCCATGGGTGTTGCCCGAAGCTGCAGGTCAGAGATAGGGGTCCGCGCGCAGGATCGGGGGCGAGGCGCGAGGCTGAACGGCGGCAGCTTGGGAAACCTGGGCATCTGGAAGCGGGTGGGAGGGACAGACTTCCTCTCTGGTTGTCCGTGGTCACAGCGCTCACATTGAAACCGACTTGGGCTCGAAAATCAAACGGGAGAAAGTGATGTTCAAGATCTTTCCACGCCTCTTGCTTGGGGGCGCCCTCCTCGCTATCCCTCCTGCCCTGTGACTGTTCCCGGGGCTCCCACCTCCGCGGGTTCTGGGTGTGCGAGACCCTTAAGTGTCGAGTTTGTTTCCGATAAATCCGACAGCTCGCCTGGACTGTTTGATAATAAACAAGCTATGCTGTTGTTCCTCAATTTAGTAGACAGTTACTCCGTCCCGCTTGGGAGCGGGATAAGGTTTGCAAGGATTTCTCTGCCCTCAGGAGTCGTGCAGTCTAATAAAAAGTGGTAATAAAAGAAAAATACGCAGCCAAAATACAGAGGCTGGGAGCCACCAGTCTAGTTTGCTGGCTTTCCTAACTTGGCAGAGGTGCGTGGGGAATGGCAACTATTATAAGGTTGACTTTGCAGTGAGAAGGGGTACCCAGAGACAAACAGGGCCATGCAATGAGCAGGAATCCAGGGGTTGGTAAGGCCACTTAGTGGGCTTAAATACTTTACTATTTGTTTAGAAAAGCATACCCTGGTTTTCTGGGGTACATAATATCTTGTAAAAAAAAATAAATAAATAAAACAGCCAGTTAGTTATTTTACCAGCATAGTGGGTTTCTTCCAGAGTAGCAGAGGAATTGCAATTTAGGGCAAGAAAGCTATAGGCAAGTACAAGAAGAAAAAGAACATTACTTTATAGAGAAAAAGGAGGAAGGAAGTTGGGTGGGATGGTTTTGAAAGACATCAAGAGTTGAGATGGCCGGCCTTTCCCGTCCGCCGGGCTTGTTGCTGGAATAGAATCCTTCGTGTCGGATCTGTAATTGAGGATTACTGAGGCTTCTTGTTGAGCTGCTGGCGCTTCCTGTAATTGATGGTGAGTGGAAGTGCGTGAAGGCTCTGGCCTCTGGCCTGCTGTCTTCATTTTAGGAGTCCAATACGCTATCCATTGCGCGACGGAGACACCCTCCTGTCTTCATTTTAAATGACGTTTCCTTTATCCTGTTTCACAAATGTTTTCTCATACTCTTCCACAAACATGGTATATAGTATAGTATATGGGTACTAGGATCCTGGTGTAACCCCTGGTAATTTCTTTGGAGTCTTTTGTTCATGAAAATTTTGCATTAAACCTATGTTTGCTTTTGGATAAAAAGAATTTCCCCAGAATTTTCATGTAAAATTAACACTCCAGGAGGGTGTTCATTAAGATCATAATTTTAACCTAGATTAGAGGAGAACTGAAATAAACTTTATACACAACTGGCATTTATTGCCTTCTTAACCGTGGTGCCACACACTATTCTAAATGTTTTAAAGGTATGAACTCATTTAGTTTTCAGAACAAAGCTGGGCACCATTATCCTCACTTTGCAGGTTAGGCAGACTGAGGCCATACAGCTAGCCACTGGTTTAGGGGGAAATCAAACCCTGGGAATCTGGCCTCAAAGCTCTGGGGGCTAACACTAGACTTTTTCTAAAGGTCAACAATTTAGTTCTTTTTTTTTATTTTTAATTTATAATTTGTTTACTTGTGTCTTATTTTCTTGGGGGGGAGGTACTTAGGTTTTGTTTTTTAAGTAAGGTACTGGGGATTGAACCCCAGGACTTTATGCATGCCAGGCATGCACCCTACCACTAAGCTATACCCTCCCCCTACAATTTAGTTCTTGATTATCCTATATGTTAAGCTTAGGTATCTTTCAATTAACTAATCTACTTTTTTCTCAAAGGAATAATAATATTCAAAACTAAATGAAATGGTAACTCTAACCTGAGATCATAATGTTGCCCTGTTTTTCAAAGTCATCAGAATATTCATGCTTTTTTAAATATGTGTGTGTGTGTGTGTGTTTATGCTTTATTTATTTATTTATTTTCCCCTTAATGGAAGCACTGGGGCTTGAACCCAGGACCTCATGGATGCCAAGTGTACGCTCTACCCACCTCGCCTAAAATATTCATACTTTTAAAGCAATTCTGGGATCCTAGTCTAAGAAAACTATCTAAACTATAGGAGGAAATTTATATTTGTATGGATGTATGTTTTTGGATTTATGTCGTACTTAAAAATATAGTAAATCATTTCTTGTCATCAATATGAATGTGAAAGGTTGGAAGCAACCAATTGTATAAATAGAATTATTGAATTAAGTACCCACTTATATATTTTACATGCTAAAAAGGTGAACTAAATTATTGTCAAAGGGATATTGTTAATACTAATGGAACAGAATCCACGACATCTAAGATCCTGTTTAATAATTATTTCCAATGTGTTCATTTATCAGTTGGTTATTTGTTTGTCTCCCAAATGCCAAGATGCTTCTAACTCTGGAGTTTCCTTACCTTAATAGCAGAAGGATTGCGTCCCTGAGGAATTACCTGGCTCTATCCCAGGCATCAGATTTCTTTGTTCTTGCTCAAGACCCAGAATTACTAGAGTTAGAATATTCTAGGCTAGAGACTACAAATGCCATCAGACCTTTTTGTTAATCCTGTAAACCCAATCACTGTTCTTTGGCTGCATGGGATCTATAAACTTCCAACAACTGGGATGGGAATTAAGTTTAGAGTGGCATAAGGGGAAGTATTCTAGTCAATGATGGAGTCCGAGAATGCGAGCGCAATGCAGAAAGTCAAGGCTGGGGAGGCTCAATGAGCACCTCACCAAATTAAAATAAATAATTTAGAAAATATTTTCTCAGATGTCTCCCATGTTGACTCCATACTGTAGTATCTCAAACTGGAAAGTAGAGGAAGCAGCCCCCATAAAAAAAGATCTACACGAGGACCCCTGGTGTAGAAGGTCTGCAGGAAGATAACATGCTTGCCCTGCACAGAAGTAAAGGCTAGAAACACTGGAGGAAAAAAATAATAAATTTAAAAGCTGGTCTTTTAAAAATTGTAATTCATCAAAATCAATCTTTTGTGATATTGAGAAAGTTCCTGTGAACTTAGCATTACTCTGAGGACTCTGAAAAACGTAGATTAAGTATGAAGCTATGTAGACCCTGCCTTAAGGAACTTGAAATCTGGTTGGAGGTTTGTGTTTAACATAAAGAAGCAATTTTTTAAGACATTTTTTTCTTGTTTATTTATTTATATATGTGTTTATTTTACAATGTCATTTTTTTAATTGAAGTATAGTTGATGCACAATATTATATGTTATAGGTATAGTATACATTATAGTAATTCACAGTTTTTAAAGGTTATACTCCAGTTAGAGTTATTAGAAGATATTGGCCATATGCCCCATGGTGTACAATACATCCTTGAAGCTTATTTTATACCTGGTAGTTTGTACCTCTTAATCTGTCACCTCCATGTTGCCCCTACCCCTTCCCTCTCCCCACTGGTAACCACTAGTTCCTTCTCTACATCTGCGAGTGTTTCTTTTCTGTTATATTCACTGGTTTGCTGTATTTTTTTAGATTCCAAATGTAAGTGATATCTTACAGTATTTGCCTTTCTTTTTCTGACTTATTTCACTTAACTCCTGGAGTTAAGCTCCACTGGCCTTCAAAACCAGGTGTCCTGGGGTCTCCTCCCAATGCCGGAACCCCGGGCTGGGGAGCCTGACGTGGGGCTGAGAGCTCTCACTCCTGTGGGGTGGGCCTCTGCAACTTAACTGTTCTTCAGCTTGTGGGTCGCCCACCCCAGGGGTATGGGGCCCGGTTATATCCCGAGCATGCCCCTCCCATCATCCCGCTGTGGTCCCCTTTTTATGTTTCCAGTTGAAGAGGATCTTTTTTGCTAGATTCCAGTCTTTGGTTTTTTCAGTGGTTGTTTAGCAGTCAGTTGTGGCTTTGTTGTAGTTACAAGGAGAGGCGAGTTCTTGGTCCTACTACTCCGCCGTCTAGACTGGAAATCGCCAAAAAAAACTTCATTCCGCAAGTTTTGAGAGCCTGCTCAATGTCAGGTACTGGGCTGAGTGCATGTACTTAATGTGAAGTTCAGTGTGCAGATTCATGACACGGCGGAAAGGAAGAGTAAGGTCAGCATGAGCTGCACTATTTGAGGAAGGTTTTCTGTTAGGGAGCGGACTTTAGCTGGGTCTTGGAGGATTTGGGTGGTCAGAGAGGAAGAAAAATTCGGATTGGAGGGGCCAATGGGAAAAATCAGAAAAGAGGGCGTCCAACTGGTGGAAGATTTGTGCTAGAACTATAAGAAATAAAGGGGAAAGGGATGGGGGAAAGAGATTCATTAGCAGTATGGGACTAACAGATACAACCTACTATACATAAAATAAGCAAGAATATACTGTATAACACAGGAAACTATACTCAAAATCTTATAATAACCTGCAGTGGAAAATAATCTGAAGTATATATATATATCTGAATCATTTTGCTATACACCTGAAACTAACACAGTATTATAAATCAACTATACTTCAGTTAAAAAAAAAAAGAAATAAGAAATAGGTCTTCAGATGGAAGTCCTTAAAAATACAGAAGGGTTCAGACTTGATATCTTCAGCAGTCAGGATCTTCTCAGATTCCTGTAGGGCTTGGCTGACATGATAAACCTTCATACCTCTACCTCTCGGTTTTATTGTGTAAATATTTTTTCCTGTGACTGTCTGTCACCTTGCAAACCACATCTGTTCAGTTCTCTCTCAGAGTATATCCCTCTCTGAACAGAGAATGTGAAACCAAATGGAGGCTGTTAAACAGTTGACCCATATATCCTTTATGTCATTGTCACTTTCAAGACCAAAGAAAAATACTGTTTTCATACAGAGACTTGTTCTAATTAAAACACATGTTTATCTTTACCTTTTTATGATCTATTTTTTCTGCCTTTATTGAGATATATTGGCATATAATGTTTGCTTTTTATAGATTAAAAAAACTCTGCCTTTTTCCAACTCTTGAATGCAGAGTTAGAAATAAATTAGCCCCCTCCCCGTGCTGAGAGTAATCACTAGGTTTTTGGGTTTTGTTTTCAGATTTTTAAATAGACTTTGTTATATTTAAATGTATTCATTCTTCAGTCAATGATATGAAGGAAAGAATAACATTTTTAAAAATGTCTATAGCATTCAGATGTAGATATAACTGTCTTTTTTGTCGTTGCCTTTACAGAAGGAACAAATCTGAAACCTCCTGAAAATGGAGAGGTCTCCATCATTGATGACAGTTTCACCCTGAAGTGGAACAGGAGCGGTGGATATTTCAAGAACGTGACTTTTTCAGCAGAGTATCAAATGTACGTCACTTTACTTACTGATTTGCTGAATACTTGTTATAATTTTAACCCGATTTTTTTTTTCAGATTTGGGAAACTTGAGTTTTTCCACTTTTTAAAGAAAATGTATGGCTACTTTGTATATTTGTAACTTCATTTCTACAGAGACTTAGTCACAGTCATCTTTGGGCATTGAAGCAAGAAATTTGGAGTGTGAGGATAGCAGACAACTTCTGTAGCCCACAGCCATGCCTTCTCTGTTCTGGATGCTCCAACTTCTTCAGACATAAAGTAGGATCTGACCTAGAGCATGCCTTGAGGATATGAGAGAGTGCCCCCTCAAGGCCTAGCCGCAGTTTTGGTATCAGCTGCCAGGCTTTCTTGTATCCCCATCATACACAAAATTTCCATTTTAGATACACGTTATAAACATCAGTATATTGAGCCCTGTGTTCCCACAGACCCAGTGTTTCTGGAGTTTCTGCCTCCTCCCTAGTGCTCACTTTCCAGTTACTGATTGCCAAGGGGACGGGCAGACAGGGAGTTGAAGAAGAAAGTTTACAGGAGGAAATACAGCTCAGGAAGTACAGTAGTTCGCTTTGGGCATTGGAGCCCTGTCTGCTAACCATGATCCCTGTGCAACAAACAGCCTAGGGATGCAGGCAGTGACGAAACGGGGCGTAGAATTTCCAGGACCAGGATTCCACTGCATCAACCACAGCCCTGTTGTTCTCCAGTTGACTGTTAGTAGTGTGTGTGTGTGTGTGCAGTTGATCCTTGAACAATGGCAGGACTTAGGGTGCCAACCCCCAAGCAGTTGGAGATCTGAGTGTGACTTTACAGTAGGCCCTCCATATCTGCGGTCTGCCTCCGTGGATTCAACCAACCTTAGATCATGTATTGTAATATGTATTTATTGAAAAAAAATCTGCATGTCATTGGACCCATGCAGTTCAAACCAGTGTTGTTCACAGGTCAACTATATGTGTGTGTGTACACGCACACACAGTTTTTCTCAGAATTGATAATTGAAGAATTTTCATCTTTAGAGATTTTCTTTAAATTGAACTTTGAGTTTTGTTACCAATTTTGTTCTTTGCCTTAGTTCAGAATGTTCTTATTAAACAACTGTTTTAAGTATAACAGATTATTTCACATATCTTTATTTAAAGTTACCCTCAGAATGAAGAACAGAGCCAAGACCGTGCTCTCGTATTCTTGTTCCTTCACGTGTCCTATTGTTTATACTAAACTCTCCAGTGCACAGTAATCTTTTACGCTTCCATTCTGACTTTAGTGTCAGATGCACTGTTTCAATGCGTTCTGACTCTATTCACTTCTAGCTTTATAGATGGTTGCCTTGTAAGAATATGCCAGGCCACAAGTTTAGGGAGTCAGAGTAGCAGTTAGCGTGGTGTAGTGTGGCAGTTAGCGTGGTGTAGTGTGGCAGTTAGCGTGGTGTAGTGTGGCAGGGACTTGAGCCAGGCTGCTTGGGTGTAAATCCATCCTTTGCTACTTTTTCTCTTTATCACAGTTTCCTTATCTGTTAAGTGAAGATAAAAATTAATCTGACCATATGTTATCATTCAAACCAGGATACTTCTGAGAGTGAAAAGAAGCACTTAATTTTAGATAAGCTGAAGCAATAAGCTTAAACCAGGACAGTGGCAGGCACACTGGGCTGGGACACCCCAGTGATGAAGCATCTAACTCAGCAGGTTGTGAGCGTCGCACAGTTGTGTATAAGTGTGCAGAACAGTGGTGCGGAGTACGTGATCGGCTGAAGTGTAGTTAGTGTCAGCAGCAGACAGACACTTTGCAGTGTAGTCTCAGAACGTAGGACAGACGCCACTGGTGAGAAGTAATACACAGACGCATAAATCAGCCGCTGGGGTGCCAGTGCATGTCGAACACACGCTGTCAAAGACATCAGTGTTCGTGACTTACGTCTCAAATTTATTATGCTGTGTGTAGTTTTCATTCAGCAGATACTGAGTGCCTTTTATGCCAAACACTCTGCTGGGTACTGGGAATACATTAGTGAACAGGGGAGACAAAGACAGCATGAAGTTCTGTCCTGAGATGGCTCTTATGAAATGAATTTCATATTGGTTACATATTCATTTTCAGGTTATATTTCTGCTCTAATCTAAATATTACATATGATAAAGTTTTTTTTTAAGAGCATTTGGAGTGGGGCATGCCACTGTGCCTCCTGCAGCAGGAAGGGCAGATGTGAAGCGTGCAGATGGGCTGAATCCATATCAAGGCCTAGTTTTAAATTTTTTATAAGGTTTTCTGTTCATAATAGGAGCTGTCCAGATAAATGGACCAGAGACACATTACTGGCTTTTTGTCTGTAGTTCCTTTTATTTTGACCCTCCATGCCCCTAATTTAAAGAGGTTTGTGTACTGTACCCACTTCCCAGGCCTCCTTACATCTCTTATTAATTTCTCTGGAATTAAATTTTCTAATAAATGACATTTGAGAAAAACAAAATCTGAATTTTGGGCTTAGATTTTTTAAACCTGGACTTTTTAAAAATAGACTGTGATGTGGAGGAGTTTCTCAGGAAGATTTGCATTTAAATTAAGGTATTATTAATGCCAACTCTAATCTCAGAGCACAGATAGGTAGAGTAGAAGGGGAAGCTGGCCAGGATTGAAGTGTCCCATATGCTAGTGTATGTTATTGCTAATTTTTTAGCAATAATTTTTATTGTTTCCTTTTTGAAAAATAAGGTAGACTTGAATTGGAGTCAACATAAAAATTATTTGGATATCATCCGTAGTTTATATCTTAATAAAAAGCACCTTACCTTTTTATTAAAGATGTTGTAGCATCTTTAAAATGAGGTCTGCAGTATTACCAAAAAAATTAAAGTTAGCTGATGCTAGAACTTTGAATTAGTCCTGACAGAAATGCCTTCTCAGAGGATAGTTTTTCTGCCTGGTGTAAGGCAGACAGAGCTTATCATAGGCAAAAATTTTGAAACCTATTATCTGTTTTCTGTCCCTCACCTTCACTTCAGCCTCCTCTTCCCCCTCTGTAGCAACATGACCTCTCTGTTTCAGGCACTCCATGCCGACTGGATTTCTTCATGTGGTTAAAGAATCTCATCAGTCACTTAAACCTTTTTTTTTTTTTCCACTTAAACTTTTTGATGGACTAAATCCACTTTGAGAAGTTTGTTAGTTTATGTTAACATTTTAAGTTCTTTGTCTCTAATGATGTAATAGAAGGAATTACGGTTTGTAGAAGGAATGGTCTGGTTTTGAGGAGAGCAGAGGAAATTCTCAAAGCATGCCGATTCTGAGGTCTTTCTTTGGGCTTGTAAATCTATTCGTAGGAGGAGGTCAGAAGGGAATCATCAAATCCAGTTCCGAAATTTTCAGAAAGGAAGAGAGGATCCCGAATACAAGCAATGGGCCAGAGGTTGTGCAGCTGTTTTTAACAAAGGCAGCACTAATCCACTTTTACCTTATGGGTTCTTTGTTTCTCTGCTTCTTTGAAATCCTGATGCAGCCACCCACAGAATTATAGAACTGTATTAAAAAGTTAACTGTATGTCAGAATTATTCCATTGTATAAATAATAACTTGGTATATATGCATTGAAAAAGAGTGGAATGTTTCCCACTTTAATGCTGTCGGGACCTTAACTCAAGTAGAAGAAATAACTGCTTATACTTGCTTTATAATGATGTAAATAGCAAACATGTTTGTCACTTTTTTGTATTTATAATGTTCATTCATTCATTCACTTTTTTATTTTAAAGACCAGGGATGGGTAATTGGAGAAAACTGCTTGGGTGTCAGTATGTTACTCGTACCGAATGCAGCTTTTCTTCACTCCACTTAAGAAGTGTTTACGAAAATATTAAATTGCGCATAAGAGCAGAAAAAGGAAACAGCACTTCTCAGTGGCATGAGGTTCCCCCGTTTGTACCATTTAAAAAAGGTAAGAAAAAGCTGCCAGCTGAATTACATTGTGTTCTTTATTAAATATTACCAGAACAGCTCACTTCCCAGGCCCGTTTATTTGCATACTATAAAATCTTCCATCTTTAAAAAAAAAAACAAAAAACAAAGATTCCCTAAAATCTGTATTTCCCTCCTGCTATGGCCACATTTCCCTGCTCTCCCTAGAGTGGTGGTTCTCAAAGTGTGGTCTTCAGGACCCTTTCAGGAGGTCTCTAAGGTCAAGACTTTTCCTAATAATTCTAAGGCTTACTTGCCTTTTTCATTTTCATTCTCTCTTGAGTGCACACTGGCATTTTCTAGAGGCTGTTTGCTGTGATCTGATGACTGACTGAATGCAAAAGTAGGTATGAGACACATCCGTCTTTATTAAGCCAGACATTAAAGGGACTTGAACAAAATGTTCAAACAGCACCAGTCTTCTCACTAAATTTTTTGGTTTGTTTTAGCAAATGTAGTCATTTTTATATCACAAATATTTTTTATCATGTAATAGGTTTATCATTACTATTTTTTAATGAGTTAATAAATATTTTAATTTTTTATCAGTGTCAATGTTTAATATGCTAGATATTCAGAGACATAGCCCATATAAACAAAAGCTCTTCCGGACCCTCAGTTTCTCTAAGGGATCTTGAAACTAAAAAGTCTGAGAACCACCGCCCTATACCGAAACACACAGAACAGTGATCTGTACCCCTCTCTGTACTCTTTCTCCCCCTCCCTCTTCCACCTTCTGCTTCAAGCTTCGTTCCCCATCACTGCACTGAAACCACTCTTGCCAGGGTCACTGAGACCTCCACAGTGCCAGGTGGATTCCCAGTCCTCTTCAGGCCCAGTCCCTCTGTGGCATGGGTGTGATTACCACTCCCTTCCTCTTGAAACCCTGCTCTCTAGGGCACTGTGCTTTCCTGGCTCTCCTCTTGCTCCTTGGTTGTTCCTTTGCCTGTTTCTTCTCGTCCTCCAGACCTTTAAATGTTGGGAAGCTGCAGGGCTCAGC
This sequence comes from Camelus ferus, assembly GCF_009834535.1. Classification (NCBI taxonomy): domain Eukaryota; kingdom Metazoa; phylum Chordata; class Mammalia; order Artiodactyla; family Camelidae; genus Camelus; species Camelus ferus. Next base: position 10,449,793 of record NC_045696.1, on the reverse strand, counting down.
CATGGAACTTCTCTCTACCCGCCCTCCCCTGGGAATCGTATAGCTCTCAATACTGTCTGTCCTCTGGACTCCCCACAATTGTATCTCCAGGCCCCTCCCTTCCCCTTACTTTGACTTGTATCACCAGCTCTCCTCAGCCTCTCTGCTTAGAGGTCTAAAAGTCAGCTCAGATTTGAAAGAGCCAAGCAGAGCTCTTGATTTTCCCCCTCCGCCCTGCTCTTCTTGCAGTGTTTTCCATCTCTGTTAATGACATCACCTACTTATTCGCTCTGGCCGAGAGCCCTGGTGTCACCTTTGACATCGCTTCCTCACATCCCCCATCCAGTCCATCAGCAAGTCCCGAATGATCAGCCTTCAGAGTAGAACCTGCATTGGGTCCCTTCTCACTTCCACCCCAACTCCCAGCCTTCGCCAAGCCACTTCCATTTGTCATAGACCTGCGGTAGCTTCCCCGCTTCTGCACACATTAACCCAGGTGGTCCTTCCAAAAAGTGAATCAAATCTCGGCACTCCTCCAATCGCATCCTCCAGTGCATCACGGACTCAAAGTCCTTCCCGTTGGCTGGGTTCCAGCTACCTCTGAGCTCATTTTCAACCACTCGGCCATTCGAGCGCCCCCTAGTGTCTCTGGAAAACAGTGAGCCCGTTCCCATCCCAGGGTTTCTGCACTTGGTGCCCCTCAACCTGGGACACTTCTCCCTTAAAGTCGTGAATGACTGAGTCCCTCGCTTTGTTCAGGTCTCAGCTCAAACGTCTCAGGGGGCCTTCTCCTCACTAACTTAGCTAAACAGCTCTTGCTACCATTCTCTGTCCCTTTATGTTAATTCGTTTTTCTTATAGCATGCATGACATACATAATTTGTTTTGAATTTTTTTTTCATGTCCTTCACTTCATGAGGAACTTTCTTTTTTTCATACGCCAGGCACATAAGTGCTTAGAACTGTATGAATGTTTTGGCTTGTGTTAGTGAAGTTCTATAGTTAATGTTTTGATTTTTACAGCTCAAATTGGTCCTCCAGACGTACGTTTAAAAGCTGAAGATAAGGCGATAATAGTAAACATCTCTCCTCCTGGAACAAAAGATAGTACCATGTGGGCTATGGATCAAGTCAAACTTTCTGTATAGCTTGGTTATCTGGGAAAACTCTTCCAGTCTAGAAGTAAGTGTTACTTTCACTTTTGTTTGATGTGAGAGGGAAAAAAATGATGTGAATTGATTCTAAAATTTGACTTTACACTTTTTTAACAAACAGGCTTCTGTTTTTTTAAATTATAGGAAAGGACTGAAAGTGTTTATTCCAGAGATAAAATTTATAGACTCTCACCAGAGACTACTTATTGTTTAAAAGTGAGAGCAGAACTGCGTTCATCAAGAAAATTCGGTGTCTATAGCCCGGTGTCTTGTATAACTACCACAGGTGAGGAGGGAGTTTTGCTTTAGATTCAATAACTATATACATAGATTGGCAATCTATTAATTTTGGCAGTTTTTCCATCGTTGCTGAAGTTTATATGATGGTTTTATAGATATGAAGACAAGCATTCTAACAGCATTTACATAAGCAAAAAGGTGTTTTGGGGGGTTTTGTCGCAAATTAATAGTGATGAAAATATTTTCTAATGACAAAAACTTTTTATTCAGAATCCACAAAAAGGGGAGGGAGTTGCCAGAGAATAGTTAGTCTTCCAAAAAGCATACCTTTAGAGATGAAATGTTAAAATATGAACGCATACTGATACATTTAATCAGTGACATCTTGCCAACAACTAAGGTTAAGGGAGGGAGCTCGGATTTATTATTTTAATTGTAAATTTAATATGCTTTGTTTTTAAAATCAAACAGTACAGAAAGGCTTAAAGTAAAGATTTCCTCTCCTGCCTTCTTACCCCCAGTTCCATTGATCAGAGGTAAGCGTTGCCAGTAGTTTGTGTGCAACGTCTCACACTTTTTTCAGGATTTATACAAACGTATTTGCAGAATTGCAGTTGGGGGGAATGTGCCTTTTAAATTAAGAAATAGGGTCCTGCTAGATTTATTTGAAACTTGCTTGTTTAACCTAATGTAAGGAGGCTCCCTTTTTCATGTTGGTACATACAGATCTGTCACGTTCTGTTAAATGGCTGCCTAGTATTACTGTGCGTATATATGCACCGTAGCTTATGTAGCTGTTACCTCATAATGAATGAAATGCAAGCCTTTTTATCTTCTTGTCCAGGCTGTTAAGAATTCTAACCATGTGTTATCTCCCTAGAGTAAATGTGTGTGTTTTTCTGTGTATTCTTTGTCTTGCAGTGGAGCATAAACTGCCTTCGCCAGAAAATATAGAGATCAGTGCTGAAAATCAGATCTATGTTCTGAAATGGGATTACACATTTGAAAACATGACCGACATGACCTTTCAAGCTCAGTGGCTCCAGTAAGTTCTATTCCATAAACGCCCCCTTGCAGTTTATTTGGCCCAGTTTATTACGTTTCTTTTCACTCTGCTTCAGCCACCCGCAGCCCCTTGCACACATGAGGACTGATGGAGAGGTAGTTAAGACGTACTGGAAATGGGGTGCTTAATTCTAGTCCCAGCTCTGCCGGTAACTGGCTGGATGACATCGAGCTAATCGCTTACCCTCCTTGGGCCTCAGTTGCTTCATTTGTTGTAAATTGAGTGTTTTCTAATAACGTCTAGTGTTCTTGCTGGCTCTTTTTCTTTTTTTCAAAGGTGTGATTCTAGTTGCATGTGTTACTTCCTCAGTCTGGAATAATTGGCATGTGACCCCAATCTTTACTTCAGAACCCACTTCCTCCATGGGTCCTTGAAATGACCTCAGTCCAGTCACTCTGTCTTATTCAAGTTAGCCCTCCCATCTTCTGGATTATTTTAGAAGTTTTGGCAGATTTTTTAGTGATTACTTTAGTGGAGAATTAACAAAGTTGGAGAGAACTCTGTAGACTGGGTAGAGACTAACCAAATATGAGTGAAGTCTTGGCACCACGTAGGTGGAAGAGGACGGCATATAGTTTATATTGACTGGAAATCGTAGGGGATAACTAGGAAGAAGAGAAGAGGAATGTGGAAGGTGAAGTGCATTATGGGGAGAAAGGGGTGGGAAAGAAAGAGACACTGAGGGCAGAGGACTAGAAGGACCAAAGGCAAGTACAGGTGAGGCAGGAAGGGAAGAGTGAAAAGAAAGACTAGAAAGAAACAAAAAACGAGGGGGAAGGGAAGTCGATACTGTGACTGATTTCTCTCCATCCTTTGATGTTAGTTTTGAACTAATAAGTTTGTATAATAAGTGCATTTGTGGGCATCCATGCCGCTACACATATGTGTGTACGTGTGTGTGTGTGTGTGTGTGTGTGTGTGTATAGACCGATCAGGAAACTGTGCAGGAGGTTTTATGTGTACTTCACTGTCAGAAGTACATTAAATAATAGGGCCCCAAACTAGACAGGGATAGTGCTTTCTGATGGCTGGTCTCTAAGTTTCTTTTGGGTACTTAGCACACTGTACAAAGCACTGAAGGAATTGTAGAGAGACAGCAGAATAAAACACATGGTTGTAGAAATCCGAAGAAGTCAGTGCTGATTCTGCGTAGCAAAATGTCATTTAAGACTGAGGAGTGGTACCCAAATTATAAGAAGTCAAAAACGGGGTGGGAGGAAGGGTATGGTTCAAGTGGTTGAGCACATACTCTGCATGCAAGAGGCCCAGAGTTCAATCCCCAGGACCTCCTCCAAGCAGAAATAAATGAATAAACCTAATTACCTCCCCCTCATAAAACAAGCAATGCATAAAGGTAGAGGGGGCTGGGGAGACCGAAGGAGCCATTTGGAAGGAGATGCGATGTGAACGAGGCCATGATTGTTGAGTCAGATGTTTTTAAACGGCAAGAGAGGGCATCCAAGGCCGGGCTACACACAAGGTGGAGCTCAGGATGTGGAGAGACCAGAATTAGGTGGGCGTAATGAGGAGGTATTCATTTTCCATTGCTCTCTAACACACTGCCACAAACTTAACAGCTTAAAAAACACCATTTATTATCTCTCAGTGACTTGGGGTCAGGAGTCCAAGCATGGCTTAGCTGGGTCCCTCCCAGCACAGGGCTGTGACTGCAGGTGTCAGTCGGGGCTGCTGTCTCCTGAGCTCATGTGGTGGTTGGCAGAATCCATTCCTTGAAGCTGCAGAAATCATGGTGGCCTGCTTCTTGGAAGCCATCAGGAGAGAGAATCTCTGTCCTCCAGACCCTCTTTTAAAGGGCTCATTGGATTGGGTCAGGACCCAATAGCCTCTCATTTGATTAACTCAAAGTCATCTGGTTTGGGGCCTTAATTTCATTTGTGAAATCCCTTCACCTTTGCCAAATAGTGTAACCTTTTCAAGAACTCATGGGTTCTGCCCACACTGAGGGGACAGGCATTTTGTCAGTCTTGGTCCCAGAGATAGGAATCTTGGAGGCCATCTTGGAATTTTGCCTACAAAGGAGGAAGACCTGCTTTGAGAGCAGCAAAATATTTGGGCGTGGAAGAGCAACGAGAGAGAAAGTCGAATAGTAGGACAGAATAAATTAGGCTTAGCCTCAGACTATCCTATAGGCAGGTGGGTGCCATTGGGAGTTTTGTGTGGAGGGGTGGGTGCCATGAGGCCTGTATTCGGGGAAGGTGAAGGTATGTGGTGTGTGTGGTGCAGTGGACTAAGGAGACACCGAGGACAAGGAAGCCAGTCAGGAGGCTGTTGTAGATCCAGGCTGGAACTGAGATGCTTTGAGCTGTTGGTTCTGAGCAGCTTCCTTAACCTCTTCAGGCTCAGTCATCTTCTGTGTAGACTTGGCTCTTATAACACTGTGGTCTGTATGTCTATTACAGCACTTACCCACTGGGGTGCTGGGACCCGTTGAGCAGCTGGCTTACCAGAAGGGAGGAGCCTTATTTGTAGTGTTTGCCAGTTTTCATAATATGAATACTCCCACCATGGTCACTTTCAACTGCCAACCACCATGTCACTGAACACGGAGTTGGGAAGACACCCAGTAAGCACTCCATCAATGGTGTTTTTTTGCCGTGTAGACACAGTAGACATAAATAGCCTTGCGCACAGATAATAAAGCAGTAAAATAATGAGGACAAGGTGAGATTTGAGTATTTATTACTTTTCAATACAATGTACTTATTTGTAAGTTTCTGTAACTTAATTTTTTATAATGGCCGTATTTAACAACTAGCCACCAATATTCCTGAAAATTTAGCAGTGGATTTTGTGAGCGGGTACGAGCCAGCTCTCGCACACCACCAGTTCATCACACTCTGGAGCTTTTGTGAATGTCTCTTCCACCGTATTGAGTTTCCTGATGAGGGGGAGGACTATTTCTGTCCCTTAGCCCCTAACAGAGTGTCTAGCGTACTATAGGTACTCAGTAAATGTTTACTGAATTAATGTGTTCGGAATTTTTAAAAAAAGTTTTTTTGTCTTAAAAGTGCCTTTTTAAAAAAGATTCCTGGGGACCATTCAGACAAATGGAAACAAATACCAAACTGTGAAAATGTCAGAACAACCCGTTGCGTCTTTCCTCAAAGTGTTTTCTCAAAAGGAATTTACTCCATCCGTGTACGAGCAGCGGATGGAAATACTACATCTCTGTGGTCTGAAGAGAAAAAATTTAATACCGAAATGCAAAGTAAGCCAGTAGTTTTTACTTTTACATTCTAATTCTCCAATTTGGTGCAAATTCTTAGGATTATTTTTTAATCGGATTTGAACTGTGTATCTTTACACATTTCTTCTAGCTGTCATATTTCCTCCAGTCATTCACGTGAAATTCATTGGTGAGGACTCACTGCGCGTCTCCATCGGGGCTCCAGAAGAGTCTGAAAACAAGTCTGGGTACCAGCTTTACCCGCTAATTTATGAAGTTGTTTTTCGGGAAAACACTTCAAATGCTGAGGTAAAAAGACTGCAATAAAAGTTTGTAATTTAGAGTTCTAACTGTGATTTGGGTAAACAAAGCTAGAAGTTAAAATTGTAGGGAAATTTTTAAACTTGCAAGACAATGTGATTAACTCAGATATTTACCATAGAAGTGAGCGTTTTTCTGAGTTTCACGTGATAGTTATGATTACCTGCATCTGGGCCCAAGTTAGTTTTTAAAATTCAGATCCTGAGCTCGTTCCTACTCAGAATCTCTGGGAATAGAGCTCAGTAATTTGTACTTGTAGCATGATTCCCATGGATTCATGAACCAGGGTTTCTCAACACTGTTGACATTTGGGTTGGATGAGTCTTTGTTGCGGGAGCTGCCCTGTGCATTACAGAATGCTTAGCAACACCTCTGGCTCACCCACTGGGTGCCAGTAGCCCTCACTCCCAGTTGTGACAGACAAAAATACCTCCAGATAGTGGGGAACCACTGAGAGGGCAACGATTGGCTTTTGGGGAGCAAAAGTATCTTAGCTGTTACAGTGGTTGACCTTCCAGGAGGAAAACGTGCCTCCCAAGTTCAACTTTGCCCAACAAAATCTTACTAATCGAGGAATCAACTTTGAAAAATCTTGTGCAGTTGAGTTGGTAAATTCTGTAACTTCATTTTCTGTTGGAAATCTAAGAAAATTCCGGTGACCTGGCTGCTTTCATTTTATCTGAACGCACTGTGACCATAGCATAATTTAGCCCTAATGAGTATTACGGCCAGTTCTCTGTTGTCCCTAGGTAAGAAAAACCTAAATTTGTGTCTCACACTGCCAAATCATGTGACCTTAGGCAAAGGTACTTGACCTTTGAGACTTTGTTTCCTCTTCTGTAAAGTGCTGGTGGTCATAGCAACTTAATTTTTTTGAAAGGATGTTTATAAGGTTTAAAATGAGGCAGTATATATGAAAATACCTACCACATTGCTTGACAAACAGTAGAGATTCAGTAACTTCTAGTTGCCATCCCGTCCTATGCTGGGTAGTGCATCAATAATTACAATGGTAATAACAACTCAAAGTTTATTGAATAAGTATTTTATATGAATTGTCTCAGTCATTCATCAAAACAACCCTGCCAGTTTGGCTGATTAAATTACCATTCAGCAAATCCTTGGGATGGAGTATTCGTGACTGCTTCACTGATGCTGGGCTGTAGACAATGGAACATGAGTGGACGTGGTGTGAGCAGAGGCCTTAAGTGCATGGTTTGGCTTAGCTCTTGTGCCTCTCCTGTTTGCCAAGAGGAAGGCAAGCTTCATGTGGTGTCTGGGCCACGGTGCATGAGAGACTTGTGGAGCAGACCTAAGTCTGGTCCACAGCCTCAGTTAGAGCTCTCCCAGACAGTGGGGACACTCACAGGGAGAAGAATTAATAGGTTTGGAGCCACAGACTGTTTTGTTACACAGCATTATTTTGTTGTACTTGTAATATCTTGTTACACAACATCATTGTGACAATAGCTGACTAATACAGGTGGGAGTAATAATTTGTCCTCATTTTATAGATCTGGAAATAGGGCCCAGAGAAAGTAAAAAACTTGCCTAAGGCCACATAGCTGTAAGGGATATCTTGATACAGGGGGTTTGAGGCCAGAACTCCTGCTCTTAATCATTCTGCCACTAAGCAGAGGTCATACAATGGCAATGAAGCCAAATCAGCATGTACTTATAAAAAGTTTTGAGTTGTCTTAGGAATACATCATATTATTTTTTTGGCAGCAGCAGTTTTAACTTTTGAGTTTGGTTATAAGGTGTTGTCCAAAACAGATATTTCTTAAACATACACCAACTAAGTGTTTGGGACAGGCCGATCTTAGATTGAATATTTAAGGAATTCAGAAAATAGATATTCCCTGTATGATTCCACAGAGAACTGCATTTTATCAATGATTTACTTATTTTTTATAGAGAAGAGTTCTAGAGAAGAGAACTGATTTTACTTTTCCTAACTTGAAACCGCTGACGGTATATTGTGTCAAAGCCAGAGCACTGGTTGAGAGCAACAGGTGGAACAAAAGCAGTGTTTTCAGTGACACTGTGTGCGAGGAAACCAAACCAGGTCAGGATCTTTTACTGTATCTTTCCTTCTTTAATGCCATAAGACTTAAAAATAATCAATCCATTGGAAATCGTAAAGTAATTTCCTTTTTACTGCAAAGCTATAGAGAGAGACTGTTTTCTCAGACTGTGTGAGTCAAAAGTAGACCTTCAAGCTGAGTCTTTCAGTTTTAGAAAATATTTTTAATACTCAACCGTGTTGTGTTTTTTGTATCCTTTGTGTTTCGTGCATAGCTGCATAATTATTTTCCTTTTATGATTACTCTTAGCATTTAATGAGACTATTTTTATTGTTAAATGTAATCATTGATGTAATTATCACTTGGGAATCACTCAGTTAGTTCAGCTGCAAATTTTTTTATGTGAGAATGGTATAGTCCCGTTTTGGATTTTACAGTGTCTGGTGTTGACTTGTAGACGCTGAGTCACAGAATGTTTTGGATTGTGTGTGCTGGCTGTGTGTCACAGAAGAGGTGCTGGAGAATACTTCATGTGGTTGGAGCTCCGTGTCATAGTGTTTCCTTCGCTGAGGGTCTCTTATTTCAGTTCCCTGGCCACTCTTTACATGTCAGGGCGGTTACCTGCAGCTGCTCAGTGCTACCAGCAACATTTCTAAGGGTACTATTTAATAGATTTTGTATTTCCTTTCACATGGCTGTATTTCTTTCACATAGACTGTCAGCACTATTAATGTATTGTGTGTCAAAACCTATACTGATGCTAAACACCATTTATTTGTTTTTAGGAAATACTTCCAAAGCCTGGCTCATAGCTGGAATTTGCACTGCAGTGTTTTCTATCGTCGTTGTCATTTACGTTGTGAAAGCCCTCTTGAGATGCGTCAGTTATGTGTTCTTCCCGTCAAGTAAACCTCCTTCCACTATAGATGAGGTATGTTGCTTTTCTTTGTCAACAGATTAGCTGGATTTTTCTTTACAAGAACAGGAAATATATTTGATTTTGACAGACTATAAATGTTTTCTTGATATTCAAAAAATAATACAGACTAGGGTTTTTTTCTTCAGAGTTTCACAAAATTAACTTTAGAAAGTCATTTAATAGGATATAAACGGAATAGTAAGATGTGTCCTCACGCCCATGTTGTATCTGGCAGCTTGCTTGCTGTGGCATTTCTTTTAATCATTGAAAGCCTTTTTTCACAGAAAGATTCAAACACTGTCATCAGTGCAGAAACTATTCTGGACAAAAATCACAGAAAAGGAAATAACAAAACATGGGTTTCCTCTCACAGCGCCTCAATGTTTCGGCTGGCGCTCGTGTGAGGCTGGCACAGTCAGTGACAGCCCTGACTGGTGGAGACCAGGGCCCAGAAATCTCCCTGGGGGTGCGTTCACTTGTGTGGGTTCCACTTACCTGCCTTGTTTTGGGTTCCCCTGGGCTTTGGAGCTCCAGACAGGAAGGTGGATGGTTGATGAGCTGTAGTGTGTTTGCACTTCCTGGCTCCATGAACTTGAGCACATCTCCTATGCAAACTTGAGCACGTGCCCTTAGGCTGTAGAACAGAGGAGCTGACCCCACCTTCCAGTGGAGTTTTGAGGGCACAGGAGGTAAACCAGAAAGGCCTAGCCTTACAGTGCTCTGTAAATATGAACTGTTTTACTCTTTTATGTCTGACTTCTTTAATATCATTTTATCTACCCTTCTGTTATGCAAAGAACTTAAAACTAGCTAATTATTCTTAATGGGACAGGGAAAATTAATTTATCTCTTGTGCTTCTTCTGGACATTTATGGATTGGATACAAAATTTTTTATCATTTCAAAATAAAATGTCCCCAATCCCAGTGCTCTCCCTTCCCTTCCTCACCCCTCCTCTTCCACCCCCGCCCCTGATAGCACAGTGCTCTTCACATAATTACCAAAAACGTAATATTAAGATGGATGTGAACTCCCTAAGGATGGTTTTATTCTAAACACTATAGTACAGTCAGTTTGCTCTTAGCTCGCTTTTTAATATGCATGCCAAAAAAATAGGCCTCCTAGATTGTAGATGTAAGAACCTGAAGCTCATTAGAACTAGAAGACTGACTTTTGTTATTTTAAATAATCTTGTTTATATGTTTGCCCTTTTAAATTAGTGTTTCTCTGAAAAGCCACTGAGGAACCTCCTCCTTTCCACTTCTGAGGAACAAACGGAAAGATGTTTTATAATTGAAAATACAAGCACTGTTACTACAATAGAAGAGACTGATCAAATTGGTGAAGATTACAAAAAATACAGTTCCCAAACTAGTCGAGATTCAGGAAACTATTCTAATGAAGATGAAAACAGTGGAAGTAAAATAAGTGAAGGACTTCTCCAAGAGGAACCTGTGTGACCGGAAATGAACTCTAAAATATTAGGGAGTCTAGTGGGAGTTGTAGTGGGAGCCAAGCTCCGAGCTCCTCTCAGTAACCATCAAGAGACTATGTGCTTGTGGGGGAAGAGAAAATCATCTTCCGATCATAGGTCCTAAAAATACAGGAAAGCACTTAACTACTTAAAATGAATTTGGAGAAGAGTTTCCTACCGTCTTTTCCTGTGTAAAGTCTTGAGAGACCTGTCATTGGACCTGCCTGGGATGAAATGAGTTAAACCCAGAAGCTGCCCCTGTCCTCCGGATGACATCTGAAGTCCCCGTGCTGTTTTGTGGGTAAGGGTAGGGTTTAGGGTTTGTGTTCTCATCGGCTAATTCTCTCACAGTGTTTTTCAGGGGTTATTTAGAACCTTGGGTCTTTTCTTTGGACACTGAAGTGTAGGCCCTTTGGAAATGTCTTTACAAAAGCCTGAATACCGCTATCACTTGGTTTCCTGAGAAGTTGCTTATTCTGAAAAACAGCTGCAGATACCAGAAGCATGATCCTTCCAACTTTGTCAGGGGAATTCTCTCCGTTTATCCCAAGAACATTAGCTTCTACATCACAGTTATCTATCCCTTATACCGTTTAGGATTAAAACCAGATAGTATTTTTAAAAAATTAAAAATTTAAAAAAAAACAGTCTTTTACTATGTGTACATTAAAGACTTCTCGATTCAGGACATTAGCACAATTGCTTCTGATTAGAATGTATAATTACTAAAATTACAGAGAAATGGGAAACTCATTAGAGAAGTTACTGATCCCTTTTAAGATATGGAGTATGTGACATAAGTCCACAGTGTATGCAAGAGGCCTGGGGGCCAGAAAAGACTGGCAGACTAGACAGAGTGAGAAGCAGAGTAAATCAGGAAGAAAGAAGCAAGCGACTTGTATAATTAGAACAATGTCGTGTCTAATCAACTTTTGACCATCAGCGTACTGTGGGGCGGTTTGTGTTTATGGCTTACGTGTATCATTTCTAACCCCAGGCCAGCTTCTCCACACTGTCTGACGCTGTTCAGGTATCCCTTCTGCTCAGCCCACGTGCACTCAAGAGAAAGCAAGTTAGGGGGAGGATATATATAGCTCAGTGGTAGAGTGCATGCTTAGCGTGCACGAGGTCCTGGGCTCAATCCCCAGTCCCTCCATTAAAAAAAAAGAAAAGAAAAGAGAAGAAAAGAAAAAGCAAGTTATTTCTACTCTCTGCTGGAGAATCCCTGGGGGACCAAACACATCTTTGATCTTTCTGGCCAGAGGCATCCGGTTTAAAGCAGATCTTGGTTGGCTCTTCACTTGTAAAGGCCCCGTCAGTGGGAATTTTCCTCTTAAGGGAGGACATTGGGAACTTGCCAGGGCCCTGCCCTGCCCTGCCCCGCCTGGCTTTTCAGACTGTCCTTGTGATGGGCCTGTCAGCACTCGGAGCCCAGGATTTACTGCAGGAAAAGGGCTGTGTCAGACTGGATGTCCATCTTTGCCTTGTCTTCTAGACTGAAAACTGAAATTCCATTCTTCAGTCTCTTCCCCATGTAGCTTAATCAGGCTATGCTCACTTACAAGGTGGTATGTATTTTTCCTGAAGGATAGTATAGTGCCTCAGTTACAATATTGATAGTCCTTAGGCTGGATATAATCTAAGAATTTATGTAAAAGATTTGTATTATTACAGCCAGCAATAACATTTACTATTAAAACATAATATAGATGAATATGTATGTAAATGGTGACTTGGGTCTTAGACCTACACATACACACACGATGTGGACCGTTTTCCAGGAGTACAGCCATAAAGTACTTACTAACATAGATTCTAATTAGAAAATTATAAATGCTACTCCAGAAATAAACACTTCAGGGTCTGACCAGAAATTTGTAACCTATAAAAAAGTTATTTTTAAAATATGATTTAGAGTTTGTATCTTCCCCTTAAACTGTGACCTTCAAAGCAGCCTCAGATTGCTGTTAAAAATTTGGAGAACTTACAGCAGCTTTTCCTTCCTCCCCACCTCCTCCTTACGTAACCCTTGGACTACCTGGCATCTTTGTGTGTGTTTCTTGTGGTGTCTGCCCCGCCTCCCCGCCCCAGGAGACCGGAAGCCCTGAGAGCAGAGATTTCCTTTTATTCATTTCTGTAGCCCGAGCACCCTTGCACGTAGAAACACAGACAGTAATAGTTCTCAAATGACCGAAATCTAAAAGTTGAACCAAGTAGGTGTTTCTGACACTTTGTATGTCTTGTTGAACTGGAGAAGAACATACCCGTATTTCCAATGTTTTTATTCAGTGAACTTTTGTATCTTACTTCATTTGCGTTTTTGTCTTAACCCAATTTGCTATTTGTTAAACAGTTTTTTACAATAAACACTCAGGCCAGAAGCCTTGGATTTTGTGGTGGTTGTGCTTGAATTGATTAAACTTCTGTGCATCACAGCTACTGCAACGAATGCCTTCACGAGGTATTCATAGCAGGGCTGCTGCCCACACCTGGTGTGGCCGTGTCCGGGGTTGGGATCCTGAAGGACTCACCGCTGCTGCCACCGCCCCATGGAGCTCCCAGTCAGGGACCCCGCTTGCTGGCTCTTTGCCTTTTCACCTCTGCTTAAGACTTGGCTGGAGCACAGCCTTGACTTAATGGGTTTGCGGCAGTGTCGCAGACCCTGCTCTCTCAAATGTTCCTTCTACCATCATTTCTTCTCAGGATAAGCTCTTTCGAAGGACACTCACCAGTCGCACGTGTAAGTAGATCTGCCATCCAGACATTTGAGTCTGAAGTTAAAACACCATTGACATTCAAGCTGGGAACCCTTCTAGAAGAGTTTGTGTTTTTAGTAAGCTCCCTCAAATGTTTTTTTCCAAAATGTACGGGGAAGTAAATATTTTAAATTCATCTCTGATGCCCAAGAAATGCCCTGTTACTTAACAGTAATAACAGACACCACTAACATCCAGTTTCTTCACCTGAGGGAGACAAGGCAAGAAGAGAGAATTTGATACATTTTTCGTGCAAAGGGGATACCAGTTTCCTGCCCTCTCAGTGTTCTGTCCCTGCTTAGAATTCATGTTTTAACAGGAAATGTCTTCTGGATGAAGTAATTGACACAGACCAAGAAAAGAAAAAGTGAGCAGAGCAGATATTCTGGCTTAGAAAAAGGTCTTGGGAAGAGGGAGGAAATGAAAAAATGACATCTTGTGATAGCAGACTTAAATTGAACATTTCTTCTCACAGAGACTCTCACCACTCCCACCCCCGACTCCCAACCCTCCCCCACCAAATTTCCTAAATCCATCAGAGAGGAGGGAGCTGAGGAGAAAGTGAATGACTGAATCAGAAAAACATTTTCCTATCTCTCCAGTAGAAAAATGGCCCATTTTTCCAAAAGACTGGAATTAGTCCTTAAATATGTAACAAATATAGCGTGTCTTTTTGCATACTCAACTCTATTGTCCGTTCCCAGATTTTATAACGCTTTAATACTCTGGAATTTAACATTTTAAAAGATACGGTTATGAGTTTTTAAGAACAAAGGTGTGTCATCCACTCTGCAGTCTTCCTAGAAGACCACCATGTACACGCATAGAAGTTGCCTTTGTGCCCATATGTATATATACGTCTGTCCAGCTCGCTCCCGAGGAGAGATTTTATAGCATTTGCCAACATAGATCCCCCTCTGCTAGGTGGCAAGCTCCATGAAAGCAAGGACTATCTTTTCTTTTTTTAACTTTGTAGCTGACACTTGGGAAGTGTTTAATAAGTGATTAAGCCGAGCGTTGAATTACATACTTCGACTGGATTCGCCACTAGAGGGAGGCAAGTCGCCCTATTTAGGTTCACAACTAGCTGGTATTTTGGAAACAGATTCCTGAATGGCTGTGTCATGAGGAAACAACGCGTAGCTAAGGACTATGTATACCGTTTAGAGTGTCTAGATTTAATGTGTAGCCAAAGGCTGTGTATGCTGTTTAGAGTGGCTAGATTTAACAGAAATACGGGACACCCAGTTCAATTTGAATTAAATTTTAATCTCAGGTAAACAGTAATTTTTTAGTATAAGTGTGTCTCAAATATTGCACGGGACATCACTAAAATTTTGTTGTTGTATAATGCTTTGAATAGTCTGGCATTTTACTTAAAGAAAGAAATGGTTATGATTTTTTTTAATATGAAAGTATATTGTTCCCTCTTCGAAGTCTTCTAAATGACTTCTACCACGTAAACATGGAGAAATCTTTGTGCCCCATCTAATCTCAGATGAACTACAAAAACCTTTTTAGCGTATGTCCCATGCAGTATTTGGGACATACTTACACAGAACATTATCCATCTGTTTATGTGAAACTCACATGTTACTGGATGTCCTGTATTTTAATCTGGCAACCCTGGTAATGTTAGCTTTAAAAAGTACTGTTAGGCCCTCCCAACCCCCCAAAACCAATATAAATAATGCTTCATACAGAAATTTATTCTAGCTCCATTACATGGAACCTGTTCTTGTTACAACTGCAAACAATGGTTAAGAGAGTTAATATTGCAAGCATTATATAGCCAGAAAAATAAATTCCAACCTAATTCTGTCCCAAGGAGGCGGCGTTGAGGGAAACATCTCCACGCTGTGGGGGTGCAGGCCTTTCAAGGGAATCTGGCCTCCTGCCAACCTCCCCTCATTGGTCAGCTGGTTCTGCTCACAGTTACTCGAAAGCTTACCTTTCCCACTGGACTGTGAGCCAACTTGAGCTCAAGGGCTTTGTTCCTTTGATCCTCAGGCCAAAGAGTGCCTGACATATCGTGAGGAGTTGTTCAAAGAAAGGGTCTGTTGAATTGAAATGGATTCACTGTTTTCTTTAGAGTTATTTCCTTCAGACCACTCTCCAGGACTAGGATTACTGGTCAAAAAGCAGGAATATTGACAACTCTATCTACTGCCTTGCGTGTATTTGTGTTTCTTTCTGGCCTCCTAGACTGCCCTCCTTTGAGGCAGGGACAGCCTTTTACTCTTACTCTTCTCAGCACCTCCATGTACGGACCTCTTACTAGGAGACCAGTAAATGCAGGTGAAAAAATGGACCTCCAGGCCCCCCTCCACTGCACTCTTTGCCAGCTGAGGACAAGGACCCATGGTGCATCCTTTTGCTCAGACCAGAAACTTACGAGGAGTCTTTGACCCTCCCTTCCTCCACACCTTATCCAATCCATCCTCAAGTCCCGTCCACTCCATTTTCTCAATCACTCTTAACTCCTTCCGCTTCTACACCCATTGCCCCCACCCTGGTCTATGTTGCCATCCCACCTCCTCCCTGGTCCTGCTCCTTGTCTGTCCTTCTCCAAGTCATTCTCGTCACAGGAGAGTGGCCCCTTGAAGACAATACTTGGGACGTATTAGATGTCTTTCCGTTGCCCTTGGATTAAGCCCCAAATCCTAACATGTCTCCTTTCTCCAGCCCAACCTTCCCAGCTTTACTCCTGTTCCTTGAACTATTACTCTCTAGGTTGTGTCTCCCTGCTGTAGCCCCCCCACCCCCCCACTCCCTACTTCCACATCACCCTAGAAAGTACTCAGATAATGAGGAGGGTAATAGCTCAGTGTTAGGGCGCAGGCATGGCATGTGCAAGGTCCTAGTTTCAATCTCCAGTACCTCCACTAAAAAAAGAATAAGAAAAAGGAAAGGAAAAGAGGAAGGAAGGAAGGATAGGAAAGGGTAAAGAAAGATAGAAAGGAAGAAAGGAAGAAAAAGAAAGAGGAAGGAAGAAGGAAAAGAAAAGAAAGAGAAAGAAAGAAAGGCAGAAACAATAAAGTCACGACCGCCCACCTGCAGCCCCTCCATCACCACCTACACTCCAAACCCGCTACGACCTACCTCAACCAGAGAACGAAGAAAAAAGAAAGAGGAGAAAAGAAAGAAAGAAAGGAAGGAAAAGAGAAAGAAAGAAAAAGAGAGAAAAAGGAAGGAAGGAAGGAAAAGGAACAAACAAATAATTATTAATTAAAAGAGAGGAAAAGTACTCAGATAGTGACGTTTCCCCTACTAGACTGCCAGCTCCTCGCAGGCAGGGACCTGACAGGCCTGCTCAGTACAACGATCCCAGTTCTCAGCATCCTATCTGGTACAAAGTAGAGCTTAACACATGTTTTTAGATGAATGAATGAATTACATGTCTTTACTTGGAACTGTGAATCCACCAAAAGGCCTGGAATGAAAGAAATTGGAAAATCCAGGACAAAGCAGTCCAGGGAAGGGACAGGTCTTGGTGTCTATTCTTTTTGATGTTGTTGTAAATGGAATTATTTTCTTAATTTAATTATCAAATTGTTCATTGCTAGTGTAAAGAAACAAAATTACATCTATCTGTCTATCTCTTGTATCTTGCAACCTCACTGAATTTGTTAGTTCTTACAGCGCTGTTTGTTTTGTTTTGTTTTGTTTTGTTTTGTTTTTTTTTTGGTGGCTTCCTTAGGATTTTCTATATACAAGATTTTATCATCCGTAAATACAGATAGTTTTACTTCTTCCTTTCTAATCTAGATGCCTTTTGTTTGTTTTCCTTGCCTGACTGCCCCAGCTAGAACTCCCAGTACAAGGCTGAGCGGAAGTGAACAGTGTCCTGTTCCTGACCTTGGGGAGAAAGCTGGTGGCCTTTCTCCATTCGCCGTGGGACTTTCGTGGGCGCCCTTCATTAGACGGAAGAAGTTACCGTCTATTCCTAGTTTGTTCCGTGTTTTTAGTTTTTATCATGATAGGGTGTTAGATTTTTGTGAAATACTTTTTCTGTGTCTACTGAGACCATCTTTTTTTTTAACCCTTTATATTATTAAAATAGCATATGACATTGATTGGTTTTTGTATATTAAACCAACCTGCATTCCTGGGATAAATCTCACTTGGTCATGGGGTATAATTCTTTTTACATGTTGCTGGATTCCACTGGCTAGTATTTTGTTGAGGATTTTTGCATTTATATTCATAAGGAATGTTGACTTGCAGTTTTCTTCTGATGCCATTGTCTGGTCTTGGTATCAAAGTCATACTGGCCTCGTAGAATGAGTTGGAAAAGGTTTCCTTCTGCTCTATTTTTTGGAAAAGCTGATGAAGATTTGGTATTAATTTTTCTTTAAATGCTTTGCAGAATTCACCAGGGAAACCATGCTGACTTGGTCTTACATTGTGAGAAGCTGGACTGTAATTGGCTTCTTTGGTGTTTCCCAATACTGACCATTTTAAAATTATAATATTCCTTAAGTACGTGTGAATTTAAAACTGAATATAATCTTCAGTTTGTAGCTCTCATACAACCACAAAACCAAATCAAATTTATAAGTGAATTCTAATCAAAACTGTAAAACAATAAAATTAAGGCAAAAAACATTAACCCAATATTTAGAATAATGTTATTTGTTAAAATTAAATTGCCACTGGCAGAATGAATCTAAAGTGAAGGTTCTTATGAGCTCAGCATGGCTTGTCTCCCGTGTACCCTATAATGAACCAAATTAGTATGTAATTACTTTTTTAAAAAATCAAACTATGATGAATCTCTGATTGTATAGTACATAGTTAATACCACTTAACCATATTTGGCAAGTTTAGAACATGTTAAGTCTGTCTCTGTTTATGTCCCATTACCTGGATATGGTCAAAATAGTGCTAGCACACCCCAAGGAAACCCTAAGCACAAACACATGATAGGTTCATTCTGATGATTCCAGAATTTGCTTATATATGTTTTTTTAAAGATTACCACCAAAATGAAAGCAAATTCTTAAATTTCTGGAAGATACTTAGTGTGCCCCACAAATAAGTCTGCAATTTGGGAAACATCGGCTTGGAACTTTTTTTTAATGGTGTGCCTCAATCCGTGCCAAAGAGCTCCACAGTGAATCCTTAGGCATGATTACCCTCAGAAGATAGTTACTCAAAGTATGGTTATACATGTAGCTTCTTGAAGTTCTTCCACTTATAAATATCTCATCTTGAACAACAAGGAAAGAAAAAAAAAAGTAAAAATCTTGTGCAGGTCACCATGACCTGACCCAGAAATGACTTGGTTGTTGGTTTTCCTAAGCAAGAACAAAGCAGTTGAGCAAATACTTAGCCACCACCTCCTCTACAAAACCACTTTTGCCTTTTAATGAGTAGGACTTTATAGTGAATGAATCATTGAGAAGGAAGCCCCACATCTATAGAAATAGCCTTGGAGAGGATGGGAAGCAGTAGACCCTGCTTCACAGCTGAGTTGGACCTGACCCCAGCCCTGGCCCCAAGGTATGACCACTGCACTAACCCTCCTGGCTGAGTTGACTCTGACTCATCCTCTTACTCTCATCTTTTGAACAAGATCCTAAAGACGGGGGTTACAGAACAGTCAGAGCTATGATCCAAGACAGATGACTAACATTGCAGCATCTCCTGGCCCATCCGCCCCAGGGAGAAGCCAGACCATGCTGGGTACCACATTGAGGTTATGGCCAAAGTGCAGTGTGGAACAGTGTTTGGAATCACTTCTTCCATCTTTGTCTACTGAACCCAATAAATAGCCTTAAAATGACCTAAAAGATCTCCTGTCACTACAGAGCATCGTGTAACATGTTCACATCAATTGACTCATGTGGGAAAGTTTTGCGGGGACTTGAATGCTTTCCTTTCATCTTAATTCAACTAGTTAACTCAGGAGCCAGATGGAAAAATGGTCAAGCCCTATAAGAAATTGAAAAAAACAAAACTAACTTTCCAAAATGGTAGGCAAATTTGTTAGGTATACTCTAAAATTCTCTTTAAAATTTCTTCTCAACAAACCAAGAAGCTGAGTATCTCCATATGTTTTATTTGGAGGGCTTATTTTCGGGCCAATTTTTATGACTGAAAATTACTCCATTTGCATCTCATTGAAATCTGTTCCAAGTTATGTTAAGACTTTTTACAATGTTTACTGCACGTTCTAACTGCACAGCATGCTCGAGGAACATGAAATAGCTTTCTAATAGAGGAATTAAGGAATCAGTTCCTTAATTTTCACCATCTGGCATCTCTTTTCTCCCAACCACATCACACATCTAAGATTCAGGCAGTCCCCAGAGAGCTCACCGTAAGAACTGCTATCCTGTCTAAGCATGGCTGACAGTACAGTAAAGCATCAAAGAGAGCTCATCTAATCATCCACTTTTCTGAACATAGAAAGCAGCAGATGGCTGGAGAGGCTGTGGAGAAAAGAGAACCCTCCTATATGACTGGTGGGAATGAAGTTTAGTGCAGCCATTATGGAAAACAGTATGGAGATTCCTCAGAAAACTAAAAATAGATTTACCATATGATACAGCAATCCCACTCATGGGTATATATCTGGAGGGAGCTCTAATTTGAAAAGATACATGTAACCCAGTGTTCATAGCAGCACTATTTACAATAGCCAAGACATGGAAACAACCTAAATGTCCATCGACAGATGACTGGATAAAGAAGTTGTGGTATATTTATACAGTGGAATACTACTCAGCCATAAAAAAGAATAAAATAATGCCATTTGCAGCAACGTGGATGGAACTAGAGATCATCATTCTAAGTGAAGTAAGCCAGAAAGAGAAAAAAAATATCATATGATATGACTTATATTTGGAATCTAAAAAAGGAGAAAAGAAAAAAGAGGACACTAATGAACTCATCTACAAAACAAAAACAGACTCATAGACATGGTAAACAATCTTATGGTTATCGAGGGAAAGGGGGTGGGAAGGGATAAATTTGGGAGTTTGAGATTTGCAAATGTTACCCACTATATATAAAAGTAGATTTAAAAATTTTTTCTTCTGTATAGCACAGGGAACTTATATTCAATATCTTATAATAACCTTTAATGAAAAAGAATATGAAAACAAATGTATGTATATGCATGACTGGGACATTGTGCTGTACACCAGGAATTGACACAATGTAGCTGACTGTACTTCAACAGGGAGTGTTTTCCCTGGCTCATCACAGAAGAGGAAGTCAGAAATCCAAAGCATGAAGATTCAACTCAGCCTTTCTGGAGAGAGGGAGCCCCATCGCAAAGAATTTGGGTGGCCTGTCGCCACTGGTGGACAGTCAACATGGAACTAAAGTTCAGGTCCTTAGAACTACAGCTTCAAGGAACAGAATTCTGCCAACGACAAGAACAGGCTTCAAAGGGGGTTTTTCCCCAGAGTCTCCAGACAAGCGCTCAGTCCAGACAACACTTTATAATATGCTGAGCAGAGCACCTAGCCATGCCTGCACAGTATGGTCAACAACCTGCAGGCTTAGAAATTGGGAGAGTTCATCTTAAATGACCAATTACCTATGGGGGTTGAGTGCATATTTCCCCTGAGCAAAAAGTGTTCATTTGACCTCATTAAAATCATAACTATGTAGAAAATAATAGATGAGTTTTGACTTCTTTCGAGAGAGAGGAACTGGTAAAATGAAGCATTTGTCTTGCATATTTGTTTTCCTCAGAAACTGTACTGAGGTTGTACCCAAAGCTGTTCTCTGTAACTGGCCCTGTAGCAGCTGTGACTGGTATCCACTTCCTGTAACTCACATCTCGATGACAATAACCGTCAAGAATGAATATGTGAACTGAAGCCTGCGTCTTCCTAGTTCTGTTGCTGTCTGTTATTTCAGGGAAAGGAAGTTGAAAAAAACAAACAAAAGAAAAAGGAGGCCAAGAGCATTCATCCATCCTACAAACCTCGATTGGTTACTAAATGCCCATACTGTGTAGTCGGGGCAGACCACGTTCAAGGATCATCGACATGGGCTGATTATAAACTTAGGATGTAAGGTTGCTTTTGTGTTGTCCATTCAGTTTTAAACAATTGTCACGGAGAAATGTGAATTTCTCTAATTCTTTGGCCTGTTAACCCACTTCCTCAAATGTAGAGTGTCTTTTATTTTGAAAATTTCCCCTCGACCAAGCATGCAGTTATCTAGTTACACTTCCTCTAATGCAGGGAAGCTTATTTTTTTAAGTGTGGAACTTAAGCAAAAACTCAACTGCCATAAGAACAGATAAACTACAGAGTTCACCCGAGAGCATGGGAATGGATAATTTAGAATTCTTAGCAAACACTTCTTTCTGATGTGACGCAACATTCGTTCAGTTTTGCAATTAGACACCAAACTGTGTGTCCAAGGGACAGGGGCTTCACGGCCAGCAAAATCGGTTCAAATCCCACCTCTGCCACCTACTGGCTGTGTGAGCTTGGGCAAGCAGCGTCACCTCAGCCTGAAGCCCAAGAAGTACTCAGTAAGTAGGAGCGATCATTAATTACACCACAGGTGTAATATAATCCCTCATACGGTAATAAATCCCTCATACGGCAGGTCACACCATGGATGAGCTAAGATAAGCAATTACTGAGCTAAGCAGTGATGGACGTACAGTTTGCTGGACAATTCATGGTTGCAGGATTATCTAGAAGATTCTAGAATCGGGTGCTTCAGCTGATTTGAAACCAAATCACCATTTCCACCCCTGCGTCTTCCCCATCACAATAAATAGCAACTGATTTCCTCCATTTTTCAAGGCCGAAAACCTTTTGCCACTCTTGACTCCTGTCTCCCATTCTATCTGCTGGGAAATCCCATCAAAACATCTCGTATCTGACCACTTTCACCTGCCTCTGCAGCTACCGCCTGGTCTAAGCCACCATCATCTCCTGGTAAGATGATTGCAGTCGCTTCCTAGCTGGTCTTCCTTCCTCCTTCAGCCGTTTCCCCTCAATCAATTTTAGGTGACTGCTAGCAATGTAAGCTAGATCATGCTACACTTTGACACCAAACCCTTCTGTGAGTTCCTTCTCAAAGTAAAATCCCAAATCTTTCCAATGATCTACAGGGCACCTCATCACCCCTCTGGTTTCATCTCCCCCTCGCTTTCTCCTCTCCAGCCACACTGCTCTCCTTGCTATTGCTCAAGAACACTAGGCATGCTCCTGCCTCGGGGCCTTTGCACTTGCCAATTGCTCCGCCAAGCATGCACTTCTCCCATGCTTATCCCCATGGCTCACATACAGGTTCACTTCCTTCAGGTTTTTACTCAAATGTTATTTTCTCCAAGAGGTCTGTGTCCTGTTCACTCTATCTTAAATTGCATTCCTACCCTTGCCAACACACACACATACACACATTTCCTAACCCACTTCCCTGATTTATTTTTCTTTTTAGGAAAAAAAAATTCTCTTATGTTTCTTGATTATTTTCTGTCTCCCTCACTAGAATGTACATTCCACAAGGACAGGAATCTTTGTTTTTTCCTTTTAATCTCTTTTAGTCACTGGAGTATCCCTGATGCTTAGAAAGTACTGGCACGCAGTAGATGCTCAGTAATATTTTATGGTTAAATGAATGAATGAACAAATGAGTGATTTATTCACTAAATTACAAAGTGTTAAGAAAAAGTGTTAAGCCCTATTTCTGGACTTTACTCGGAGTGACATACTGGAGGGGAAGTCAAGTGAGGAGAGCTAAACCTTCTTCACAGAGATTTCAGGTTCCTCCACGCCTTTGAAAACCTGAGCAAACGCAGGCAGCCATGGTCACTGTCATTCTCCAGACATCATGGCTTTGACAAGAAGGTTAAGTTAAACCCTTAATGAACTCACATGATTAAAAATTAAATTTTGACCTTCCAATCCGGGTGTTGTGGACTGAGTGTTTGTGTCTCCCCAAAACTCATTTGTTGAAACCTACCTGCTATATGATGGTATTAGGAGGTAGAACTTCGGGGAGGTAATTAAGATTAGATGGGGTCATGAGGCTGGAGCTCTCATGAATGGGATTGGTGCTCCTATAAATGTCACTGGAGAGCTTGCTTCCCCTCTTTGCTCTCATATGGGTGAGGACACAAGGAGAAGTTGGCCGTCTGCAACCCAAAAGAGAGTTTTCACCGAAACTCAATCCTGCCTACATCCTGATCTTGGACTTCCAGCCTCCAGAACTATGAGAAATAAATTTCTGTTAATAAAGACACCCAGTCTACGGTGTTTTTGCTGTATCAGTCCAAACTGACTAAGACGCTAGGTGAAACTGTTTTTTTCAAATGAATATCTCAAAAGGAAAAATAATAAAGGTTTAAAGGAAGTTAGCCAAGGAGACCAGCTTTTCATCTGCTACAGGCTGAACTGGGTCTCTCCTCACCTCCTAGAAACGTAGATGTTGAATTCTTAACACCCAGTACCCCCGAATCTTACTGTATTTGAAGACAGAGCCTTTGAAAAGGTAATTAATTAAGGTAAAACCTTAATCAATGACCTCATTAGGGTAGAGCCTAATCCGATATGACTGCTGTCTTTATGAGGAGAATAGGGAACATCTAAAAAAAAATACCTTCACAGAAACCTCTGGACTAATGTTTGACCAAATATCTGGATACCATGGCCAAACCAGGTTGACACATAAAATTAACCATTATGAGATGCTTGTTAAATTATCCCATAGTTGATTGATTCATTAAAATGAGTTATTGGCTTAGTTTAAGCTGTTGTCACTGAAAGAAAAAACACACTACTTTAAAATACTTTCAAATTTCATGGTTTTTAAAAAATAGACATCCATTTTTTTCTTTAACACTAATTGTACTTGAGGTATTTTTAAGAGCGAAACAAAAATGAGCAAATATTCTGGATTGTGGTAGTGGTTGCCCAACTCTATAAAATTACTAAGAATTATTGAATTATAACTTAAGATAGATGTTTTATGATATATAAATTATACCTCAAAAGTCTACTTTTATTGAAATATAGTTGATTTACAATGTGTTAGTTTCTGGTATATAGCAAAGTGATTCCATTTTATATATATTCTTTTCCATTATGGTTTATTACAGGATATTGAATATAGTTCCCTGTGTTATACAGGAGGACCTCGTTGTTCATGTATTTTATATATAGTAGTTTGTATCTGCTGGTCCCAAGCTCCTAATTTATCCCTCCTCTACTCCCTTTTCCCTTGGTTAACCACAAGTTTGTTTTTTATGTCTGTGTGTCTCTGTTTTATAAAAACAAAGGTTCATTTGTATCATATTTTAGATTCCACATATAAGCGATATCATATGGTATTTATCTTTCTCTTTCTGACTTACTTCACTTAGTATGATAATCTCTAGGTCCATCTGTGTTGCTGAAAATGGCCTTATTTCATTCTTTTTTATGGCTGAGTAGTATTCCATTGTTTATATATACACCACATCTTCTTTACCCATTCATATGTCAATGGACATTTAGGTTGCTCTTATGTCTTGGCTATTGTAAATAGTGCTGCTGTGAACACTAGGGTGAAGGTGTCTTTTCATATTAGTGTTCTCTCTGGATATATGCCCAGGAGTGGGACTGCTGGATCATATGGCAACTCTATTTTCAGTTTTTTAAGGAACCTCCATTCTGTTTTCCATAATGGCTACACCAATTTACATTCCCACCAACGGTGTAGGAGGGTTCCCTTTTCTCCACAGCCTCTCCAGCATTTGTTATTTGTAGACTTTTTGATGATGGCCTTTCTGACCAGTCTGAGGTGATACCTCATTGTAGTTTTGATTTGCATTTCTCTAATAATTAGAGAAGTTGAACATCTTTTCATGTGCCCATTGGCCATTTGTATGGAGAAATGTCTATTTAGGTCTCCTGCCCGTTTTTGATTGGATCAAAAATCTATTTAAAAAACAAATTGGGCAATAGATCAACTGTAAATCATGTAAAACATGTTTCTATTTCATGAAAAACATCCAAACAAGAGAGAATTCCAGGGCTGAGACAAAACTAGACTCCACAGTATTTCAACATAAGTAGGATAAACTCTGGGGACACTTGGAAAATAGTACTGTGGACAAAATCCTGACAGTCACAGAAAATCATCTTCTAAAAAAATAACTTTTTGTCTACTTACAAAGGAAACAAGTTTTTTGTTATAAAGTTGAATGACACCAAAAATGTCCACTGCTTTGGGAAGAAAGGGACTAAAAAGCATCTTTTGGATTTAGCCACAAAGAAGTCATGGTCCCCTGGAAAGGGCTGGGTCTCCCTTTGTGCTAGAATGACGTCCAGACTGGGCCCCCAGAGGTGTCTGGAGGAAGGAGCTCCCTTCACAACCCCTCGACAACACTTCCAGAAGACTTGGCCACCATCTGCTCACATCTGGGTCCCTCATTTTCTCCCAACAGTCACATCATCCTCAACCTGCCTTTTCCTTATTTAGCCTTCTTCTTTCCACCTGGCACCTCTGTCTTCTCCACCTTCTCCAGCTTTGCCAGTGTTTCTTATTGTTTTTAGGACAAGTGAGGTCTTTTTTTTTTTCTTGCTACCAAAATTTCCCACCCTCACGACATGACTGCCCTCCTCACAGTCTCTTGACAGGTGTCAAATAAGACTCAATCGGCAAATGCCACCGCCTGCTTAACAGCCCTTCTGAAGGGCTCTGGGCTATGTGAGGACATAGACACAGATGCCAGTCACAGTTACTGACTCACTTGAGGCTCAGAGACCCGCCTGTACAGACTGCACCCCCTGATGGCAGCTCCTGGAAGGAAGATGAACTGGAGGAGGAGAGAGCACTGCCCCGTGAGAAATGTAGAGGTCTGGTTGGTGGGTCAGGTGACAGAGAGGGTGGCAGATGCCAGAGATTTTGGGAACATGCCCTTCCTGAACACCCCTTGGGCCAACTTCTCAATCACCTGCTTCCCCCACTACCCAGGAGCTATGGGAAGGTCAAAGCAGCACTGATAGAACCGTGGGGTCCTCTCTCCAAGGCCCAGCCAGGGAGTCCAAGATGTCAGCAGCACAGTGTGGGGCAGGACTTGGAGGGAGGGCCAACAGCACACAGTAGGGCTGCTCACAACAGACGCAGCTCTGATGACACATGTGAGCCCTCCGTCTCTGCCTTCTCATCCTGTCTTCCCTTCTTTCTGCATCCAGGAGCCCTAAAAGGAATGGCTAGAGGAAAAGAACCCTCGAAATGCCTGGACTCCCAGCAACATGAGACAAAAGGACATCTGGATTGTAGAGATTCCAGATTTGCTATAAAGGTGACACAGTGGCTACACACACACACTGAGTGGAGCCTGGACATTGCAAAGATGCTAGTGTACGGGAAAACAATTCGTTTTCATATATTTATCAGTATCTAGCCACTTTAGCAAGCTAACAGATACTAGTAAAACTTTTAGCTGAGTCTCTTGAGTGTTCCAGAGCAGCAGTTGTCAAAGTGTGATCCCAGAAACCCTTTCAGGAGGACTGAAAGTTCAAAACTATTTTCATAATAATAATCAAGAGGTTATTTGGCTTTTTCACTCTCATTCTTTCAAGAGCGTGCAGTGGAATGTTCCACCAACTGCATTATGTGTGACAGTGCACCTGCTGAGTGCAGAGCAGACACAAGGACCCAGCTGCCTTCCACTCGGCCAGAGATCAAAGAGATCTCTAAAGTTACAAAAGAGTAGCATTTTTCTTATCAAATGCTTTTTTGTTTGGGAAAATACAATTATCTTTCATAAAAAATATGTTACACTAACATGTAATTGGTTTGTTACTTCTGAATAAATTGGCAAGCAAATTTTTTAACATTTTTTTCTCAGTCTTAATTTCTAATATGGGAAATATCAGCACAGATACAACCCAAATAAACAAAAGTCTCTTGGGGTCCTTAGGAAATTTTAAGAGGATTTAAAGGGGTTCTGAGGCCGAAAGGTATTTGAGAACTGGTATTCTAGAAAAAGTATTATACTGAATACCAATAGTGGTGATTTTGTACGCTCATTCCGAATAATTTTACCTCTTTTTTAGTTTTTTATCTTACTTAATCAGCCAGAACTTCCAGAACCATGTTAAATAATGGCCAAGAATGAGTGGGGAGCTAATGTCATTCCTGGCTGAGACAAAAAGCCTTCTAGCATGTCCCAAAGCTGGGTCCTGTTCCAGGAAATGTTGCTAAAAGAGCAACAGTTTGGGATGTACTGCTCTGATGTTTCAGAGTTGTTTCAGGATAAGGAATTTTCTTTTGGTATTAAAAAAAAAAAGTAGCTTTTGATTGCTAGTTATTATGATTCTGAGCAAATCTTTTTACCTACCTTTACCTCAGTATTTCTCATCTGTAAATGAGGCTGGTGGACCGAATCGGTGCTTCTAAATCATGGTTGGTTGACATTAAAATTACCTGTGAAATTAATGAAGGAAAGCTTTCTATATAGAGGAATTCCAGCCAATAAAGGAAAATTAATGAAAGAATCATAATATTAGCATTTTGCAACCCCCTGTATAGTTGACTCAGGAAAGGCTCATCAATGGATATTAAAACCATTCAGTTGGGGAGTGGAATATTTGCACCAGCGACCACATACTACTCCACTGATTGCTTACTCATTGCAGTGGGGAAATGGACCTTTACAATGGACACATCCAGTTGTCACCACCTGCACTGAGTGGTCACTAAAATTGAGACACACAGACATTACTGGAGCACTGATGTGATGTTTAAGTATGAAACATTCTCGCCAAAATGTTTAACTTGAACCTAAGTGAGCCTGTAGCTGAGGAATAGATCCTAAGTCTTGTGGGGCATAAAGCTTACAGAATCTTGGGAATCCCTTTTTAAGAAAAAGATTACAAAATCAGGTGCAAACATGAATGTCTGTACAGAATGAGAAGATAAAATTACAAGTTACAAGCCTCAAAAAGGAATAAAATAGTATGGACATCACAAAACCCAGGAAAATAACATATTTATATTAATTAACTGCCTGACACACATCTGTAATGCTTTGCTCCTCTGTTTTTGCCTGCATGCTCTTTGATCTGTTATGTAATATTTTCTACAGAAGAAGGGTTCTTATCCTGGCTGTATGGTCAAAGGTGTGTGTGTGTCCCCACCACCCACCCCAACTGACCCAGAGACTCTGGAGACAAGCCTGGGTAGTGGCAGTCTTTAAACAGACCCAGGTGTTTCTGAAGTGCAGCCAGAACTGAGAACACTGAGAGGGGCCGCCTCCAGGCCTCCCACACCCGCAGTTATGACTTGTTCTAACTCACACAACAGGATGGCAAACAGGAACTTGGCAAGAGACAGGAAACCAAAACCCCAGGGCAACAACCAGCTCGGTGACCCAGAAAACCCGCATTTGGGCAGAAGAGACTAAGGGGGCTGAGAGCACAGGTCGTGTGGTCCTCCGTCTGGCTGTGTCTGCCTGGCTTCTCCCTCCTCACCCTCCCCGGGCCTCGGAGACTCCTTCACAAAGAGCTGGTCTTGTTGCATAAACAGAGCCCACGGGTAATGGGCCCACCAGGTTAAACTGGCATGACCCCAGGGGGCACTGCGGGAACATGTGACTCGAAATTGATCTTCTGAACCCATTACTTTCCCTCCCAATACCCCACCTGCCAGCCCCTGGCATCCATTGATCTATTTTCTGTCTATAGATTTCCCTATTCTGGACATTTCATATAAAGAGACTCACACAACATGTGACCCTCATTTAGCACAGTGTTTTCGAGGCTCGTCTGTATTGAAGCAGCATGTATTAATTAGCACTTTGTATTTTCTCTCAATTGCTGATCACTTTCCATTATATGGATATATCACAGTTTGTTTACTCATTCATAAGTTGATGGACA
Source organism: Camelus ferus (assembly GCF_009834535.1). NCBI lineage: Eukaryota > Metazoa > Chordata > Mammalia > Artiodactyla > Camelidae > Camelus > Camelus ferus. The sequence continues at coordinate 10,420,817 of NC_045696.1, read as the reverse complement.
TTTGGGTCGTTCCCACTTTGGGGCTGTCATGAAGAGTCCATTAGCTGCCCACTTTACATTCACACGCAGCCACTTCCCGGAAGGCGCTGCACGATGAGCTGGTTGTCGCGTCCCTCACAGGCTGACCCAGACTAGCGCTCTTCCCAAATGACTTAGGCTCCGGGACCACGGGTCAGGTCCCCTCAGTCCTAACCCTTCAGGCACCCGGCCCTTAGGGTGAATCAGAGCCCCTGTCGTTCTTTCTTCCAACAGTCATGCTCCAAAAACACGGAACATTAAAGAGAAATAGTAGAGAGTCCCAGCCAATCTTTCTCGGAATCTCCTTGGCATCCGTGTAAATTAGTCAGTCTATTTGCATCTCCCAGGTTGCGGCATCTCCTAATTTCACCCACTGACTGTATCCAAGCCCCAGGTTCTGGTCCAATCCAGACTGTCCTGCCAGGCTCCACCCACTACCATTAGCATAATCCTTGGCAGGTTGCCTTGCCTCCCTGTATCTTGCATCCCGACCACAACATGGACCTCAAAGGAGATTCCAGTTTCCACTACAGAAGGAGAAACTGCTCCAGCCTCTCATCTAGTGCCTGGTTCGGATTCACTGGTCTTAAAATCTGGCCTCCTGCCCTGTCACACTTCTCTGTGTGACTTTGAGGGAAGACCATCTCAGGGTGAGAGAAACTGGGATTGTCCCCAAAACTGGAGAGACCATAGCCTTGACTTCTACAAAGTCATTTAACCAGAGCACAAGATAGAGTGAGCTACTCATCCCAGTTTACCCGGGACTTCCCCAGTTTCAGCACTGAAAGTCCCTCATCAGGGGAGACACTCCACCCCTGACTAAGCAGACAGTCACCCTGCAAAGCCTGGTATATTTTGGCCACAACTTTGGCTAATAAAGACTGAAGTGTGATGAAGCTAGAGGAAGAGGCACGCTGTCCACGCAATGAGGAAATCAATGGGGGTCGTGTAGTGCCAGGCGGTTGTTGGCCCAACAAATATTAAGACCCCCATTTCAGAGATCAGCAAACTGTGGACAGGGGTGACTTGTCCGCATTGCAAAGCTAGTGAGAAACAAACCCTTGAAAGGAAGGATGCAGAGTCCAGCAATGGGCAGGGCTTGGTATCATTTTGAACTGTTGGTTTTTCTTTTTTTAATTTAGATAAAATTCACATAACAGAAAATTAACCATTTTAAAGTATATGTTTCTGAAAATCAGCCCTTGACACAAGGATTTGTTAAAAAAAAAAAAAAGCAAAAACAAAAAAAGAAAAAATAATGAAGTGTATGTTTCAGTAGCATTTAGTATATTTCACAATGTGGTACAACCACCACCCATATCTAATTCCAAAATATTTTCATCACCCAAAAAGGAAACCCTGTCCCCATTAAGCAGTCACACCCCACACCTCCTCCCCGTCATCTCTGGCAACCACCAACCTACTTTCTGTTTCTATGGATTTGCCTGTTCTGACCATGTCACATAAATGGAATCACACAGCATGTGACCTTTTGTGCCTGGCTCTTTTCACTCAGCAGAACGTTTTCAAGGTTCATCCATGTGGTAGCAGGTGTTCCATTTTACGGCTGAGTACTATTCCATTGTGTGACTAGACCTGAGCTGAGCTCAGACTTGCCCTGAGCCCCTCCAGGAAACTAGTGAGACCTCAGCAAATGCTTGTTCTGGCTGTGGTTTTCTAACTCACCAATAAACTGTGAAAACGTTCTCACTGTAAAACAAAACTCAGAACCATGCTCATCAAACGGTGGAACACTGGTGCTCAGGATGTGCTGCAACAGTTAGGAAGCAGGGCTAGGTCTGCACGTGGGGAGAGCACGTCACCGGCACGTGGTCTGCTTCTTCAGTCCCTCCTCTGCAGGCACCTTCTCCCTGCCTGTAGACACCCCCAGGCCTCCCTCTACTTAAAAAAAAAATAGACACCGATTTCCTTTGGCCCTACCACTTCCTCGGCTCACCGCTGGGCTTCATCGCCACACTTTTCTCAGCTTCCTCACACCCACTCACTGGTTAATCCCTCTCGATTCGGCTTCCCTGCCTGCTGTTCGCTGAAAGCCACCGGCTTCCCCAGCAACCTCACCCCACGCTTTGGTCCAGTCTCCCCCATCTTGTTCCTCTGCAGAGGTGGACCCTGTTGACCAGCCCCCCTCCTTCTAAGCACTCTCTCTGCCTTCCTCCTCCTCTGCCTTATTTGTGTTCCCATCTCCCTGTCCTATTTGATTGCAAGATCCTGGAGGCAGAGACTATGATGTCACTTTATGCCCTTTGGAATGTCTCATGCCTTATCAGTGCTTCAATATTTGTTGATGTGAAGTCACTTGAGTTGTTCGTGTACATTTATTTCCAGCATGAGACAGGGTCCACCCATCCCACTCTGAACCACCCTGCCTCTCAGTGACGTGATCGGGAACCTCTCAGCTGCTCTTCTATGGGACTTTAGAATGTACCAAGGAGACTGGCTCACTGGGGTCTGATTTCTCCACACTCTGAGAGGGGTTTTTAGCACATCAAAGAGCATACGACCTCTGTCTAAGAAGAACCTATTCGATTTTTACGCGGTACTGGAGGTAGTCAGAAGGCTTCGAGGAATAGTTTCCTGAGTTTCTTGATGTCTGCAGTGCTTACCAGTACTTTCACACTTAGCTAAGTAACCTTTGATACTGTGTGGTTATAACATAATAACCACATGTCGCTTTGTCTTCTCCATCAACGGCGAAAAATCCGAAGGGCTTTAACCACTGGTAAAAGTTTCTTCTCACGTTAACCACATAGCAGCAAGTATTATGTGAACCAGATGGCTATTTTCATTAAGCGGGCTGAGTACAAATTACAAGCCAATTGCAAGCCGCAGGTTCTGCTGGGTGTAGGCTAGCCGAAAGACATCACCCCAGGAAGCGGACTCTCCTCTAACATCTCTTCCCTGTTGGTTCTAAACCAGTCTCAGCGCTGACACTCCTTCCAAGGTCTGTCTGATGATGCCATCAGGAAAGTCCAATCTGTGTTTACCTAAGCATGCTCAGGGCCTCCCCAGGCTGCAGGCACACCTTCCTGTGCCTTCTGACCTTTCCCCAGCTCTAGCGGACGTGCTCCTAGGAGGGCAGGTCCTGCCCAGTGGGTGTGTGGGGCAGGGACTGGCCACCAGTATCAAGTGTCCGGGGGCTTCTCCAGGATACAGCTCCCCTCTCCTTTCCAAGGAGAAGCCCAGACCCTCCCTGTCCTGAGGGTCTACCTTCCCCAAGGGACTCATTAGTCCCAGCCACTTCACTGCCCCACAACGCTACATCTGGGAAACTTGTCCTAACTGGGGCAGCTCCCCTAAGTGACCCACCATGTCCTTGGCCACCAGCTGAGAGACTTGACTCCTCTCCTTTAGCAATCGTCTCTCTCATTCAACTCCTTCTGTCCCACGTAGGGGAATTGCTGAAATGCTCAATAATTTCCAGGCCTTTCGCTGCCATTGTTGATGGTGAAACTGACCCCGGAGTTACACTGTGAACCACATCCCAGGGGACCCCACACCAGCCCCAAGTCTCCGCACCTTTTCAGGGCCCACCCCTTTCAGATGACAGCGTGACTCCAGAATCTTATTGCTCACACTCAACGTCCCTCTGGGGCTGCCCCACCAGCACCAAGGGGAGGTTACTAAGCAACCAGTGCCTTTAACTGGCAGCCAAGCCACCCACTCTTAGTCCCGTCCTGACCCTGGGAGAGGGAGGGGCATCTATGCTGGCAAATAAATTTAGCAAGAGCTATTAGAGATTATTTTGAGGAATACAAAAGAGGACTTGAGTAAACAGAAAGATCAACTTTGTTCTTATAAAATATGTCAATTATCACCAAATGATTTTCTAAACTCAGCAGTATTTCAATTAAAATGCCAACAGGAAAAAAAGGACTGAGATTCTAACTGTATTTTTTACGTAAATATGAATTACAGACTGGTCAAATACAAAACTTCTTCTAGGAAAATATGAATGAATTTGTAAACAATGCTAAACTACAGAAGTCCTTTCTTTCCAAGGCAAAAAAAAATCAGAAGCAGAAACGGAAATAATTAGCAACTTGATTACATTAAATCATTAATTAATTGATTAATCTTTTAATTTCTATATGGGAAAAATTACCACAAACCAATTCAAAAGAAAACTACAATTTGGAGGACACATTTGCAACACACATGACCAAGTAGGGCTAATATCACTAAAACCAATCAATTTAAAAAGGGACAATAACCATCCCCAAAAAGAGGCCAAAGATGTGATCAGACAGTTTATAGAAAAGAAAATTCAAATGTTCTTAAACAAACAAAAGGTGGTCAATCTCATCCATGGTCAAAAGACACAAATCTGATTTTTTTTTTCTTACCAAATGGGCAAAAATTGCCTAGTTTAACACCTGGGTGCTAGTGAGGTTTAGGAAAAGAACATGCCCAGGACTGCCTAGAGGTGACCGAAGCCCATTCCCCTCCGTGGGGCTCCAGGCCTGGCCTGTGGCCCTGCAGGGATTCTGCTTCCTGATATCCTTTCATACTCTCGTTTTCTGCCTGAACTAGCTGGGGTGGGTTCCGTTGGTTCCTGTTTAGACCAGTTTAGAGCCTCAGTTTCCTCTCAGGTAAGAAAAGATACCAACTTCCTCTTTACAAGTTGGTTGAGAAGATTCCCCAAGATACCAAGAGCTGATGTATGACAGATGGGAGTGGCTCCCAGTGCAGACGCACACCCCTTACCTGGAAACCTCTGGCCAGGTGTGTTTTGCATCTTGTGGTTTCAGAAAGGTGATATGCTGCAGGTGATATCATGCATCACCTCCAACAGCGTATGGGCCAGCGCCCTGCAATTACACTAGTTATCCATCTCAAGGGTAATGTGTAACTTTCAGATTTAATGGCATAATTAAAGACTATATATAGCCTTATGTTAACTCAGATTATGGATTACGAAAGTTTGTGGTTTTCAGAGCTCTGGGTTTTGGAGTTGTGGATTGGGATTGTGCACCTGTATTATTTCCCATGGCCTCATTATTCTGTGATACTTGGTCTTTTAAAAATTCTTCAACGCCATCCTGAAATATGACGTACCCAATTCTCAGTGGAGACAACTCTGGCTCCTTGGCGTATTTTCTCTTCTTATCAGCCCCAGTGACCTTTAACCAGCAGGTAGGGTGAGCCCCAGTTTGCGTGACATCACCGGGTTGTTGGTATGGCCAAGCCCAAAGTGGAGTTTCCCCAGGCCTTGGAACTACTTTAAGGGATCAGAGCCACTAGCTTTGAATTGGGGTCGCTTTTTATAGGGGTCCTGGTCTGATTGCCAAGGGAAAGATTGCTAAATCACATTAAAGATGGAATATCTTTAGAGTTAATATTCTCTCTTACTGAGGTTTTCTAAAAGGTGGAATGACTCCTGGCATATATAGATTGATCTGATGCCTTGACAATCATTGAATAAGCATCTTGCAACTCTGTTTTAAGATCTTAAACATGACATACAATTTTTGTTTCCTTTTTTGCAGCTTGACTGAGGTATAATTGGTATGCTTTATCCTGTGTATATCTGAAATGTACAGTTTGATGAGTTTTTACGTATATGAAACCATCACCACAATCAAAACAATGAATTTCCATTACCCCCAAAGTTTCCTTATTGTGCACAATTTTAAGATAAAGTTTGTTGAGATTATAAGGAAATTAAAAATCTCCCCCCTTATCAAATGCTTGTAATCTAAGCGTCCGTCTTTTTGATCTGGTTTATTTTTAAAAAGCAAACAAAACTCAAAAAGAAAAAGGTCTAGGTTTCAGCAGCACCAGCAGGAAAACATACAATTAATTCTACCCTTTCTGTAATCCTATATCTGCCACTTCAAAAAGAATCCAGTGTAATGTAATGTGGTACCCTGGACTGGCTCCTGGAACAGAAAAAGTGGAAACTGGTAAAATCCAAATAAACCCTGAGGTCTAGTTAATATTAAGGTGTCACTGTTAATTTCTGGGTTTTGACAAATGTAAGATGTTAACTTTAGGGAAACTGAAAACTAGATGAGGGGCACACAGAACCGTCTGTATTATCTTTGCACTTTTTCTGTAAATCTAAAATTATCCAAAATACCCACTTTATATAAAAAAGAATCCAATGACTGTTATTTTCTCAAAGAAAGTCATGTTTTATCACAGGTTCTTTTTAAACATAGAAGATTGTATTATATCACAAAATAATGGGCAGGCCATAACTCATCCATTGCAGTTTTTAAAAAGTAACAAAACAAGTTTCACTTTCTAGGGCTATCTTTCCCTTATAATGTTTTGGGGTTTTTTTTTCAATCTTTCCTCATGCTTTCCATTGTCACTTTAGGGGGTCCTTTACCTGCCAGTGACAACCCTGTCTAAATGCAATGTTGGGCAGAAAGTTCATATTTTCACGCTCAGAAATAAGACTAATCTGCTTTCAAGCGAAGAGACTAAAGAAGAATTTAATTCACGGACTAGAAATAATCTCTTCTGTTTTGCGTTTGCCCTGATGTTGGTATTGCTGTAGTTCAGAGCGGGAGATGAGGCGTGGGTAATGTTTGTGAAACATGTCTGTAAGGAAAAAAAGGGGCTCTCCCTTTCCCCCTGGTGGGGTGGGTGGAGGGGGGCAAGGAGGTGGGGCGAGGCTTTGAGTGGCAGGTGGGGGGGCGTGGCGGGGAGGACCCGGATGTGGACGCTTGGGTCCCCTAGGGATGCCGGCCATGGGCACGGCATCTCCGCTGTGTTACACAGCGCGCTCCACGCCTGCCGGCACGCCTCACGTTTCCTGGGCTTTGTCCAGCTCTAGAGCCCTGGAAAGTTGAACATGGGGCCTGAATTGATTTGATTTGATTTAGTTTGATTTACATGGCAAAAATGGTTCCATGGTTCTGTTTCCGGGTGTTGTGAAACTAGCGATAGAGGCGCCCACCTTTTTAACAGACTCACTCTTTCTGCTGATGAAAAGATTTATCTGGGTCAGGAAGTGCAGAATATTTTCAGTAATTAGTTTTGCCCGCTAGTCTTCTCTCTGGCTTCCTGTTTAAATGACACTTTTTTCTTGTAGACATTTTTTTTTAACATTTTTTTATTGATTTATAATCATTTTACAATGTTGTGTCAAATCTTGTAAACATTGATTAAATTATTCATGTCTGAGGGTATGTTGACCTTTACATTTAGTGACAGCGCTGGGACTAGAATAACACTTGGCACATGGTGAGTGCCGATAAATACCTGTTGAGGAATGAAAAGGTAAATGGGTTCCTCTCTGTTGATACTTGGCTAAATCAGCACTTCAGTGCTAGCTGCCTTGGTTTGAATCAAAGTTCTTTAGGACTATTCATTTCCCAGACAACGTGAGTAAGTTCTATTTGGGAGACAAGAGCATCGCTCCGGTCCAGCGCCTCACAATAAACATTGCACTTCCCTTCACCACAACCCAGCGTCAGTAGGTTGGCTTTACCGCCCTCTGGGGAGCGGACCCAAGTTTGGTTCCGTAACAAGGACACAGTACTGAAAACTTGACCTTGTGCTTTCTAAACATGCTTCTCTGTGCCTGGACCCTTTCTGTTCTCGCTCTCACTAACAAATGTACCGAAGTGAATTTGTGTTTATTTTGTTTCGATTTGTTTCATATGGATATCAGTAAATCACATACGTGCGGTATTTGAAGGTTCAAAGGAGAAAGGGAAAGAAAGCTCGAGATGACAAAGGTTTATGACTCTGCAAGAGAAGGCAAGTGCGCAGGCACTCAACACCCATGAGACGTCGGCCAGGTGCTTGTCACGGCTTGCTGCGCCGTTTTGTGGGGAAGGAAGGGGTCAGCCTACCAAAACCCTAAGCCTGACGGTTGCTGAGGAGTGAATGTGACGTGTCAGGTATCTCTTTTTCTCTCCGGCCCAAGCGACTGTTGGGGCTTTGCAGAGTCAAAACTGTATCTGTATAATGTCCTGAAACTATAGGCAGCCAGATTTTTGCACGGTCACGAAAAACAAGCATGTGAAAAACAAAAGATCCCTTTCTGTTCCATCCTGAATGTGGTTTCCACAGTCTTCTCAAAAATGATGAAGTAACGTTGCCCCCTTGCCTTACTGGTACTCAAGAACTAGATGTTTCGAGTTGTAAACTGTGGTTAGCTCTGGGTTGTAGGACTATGGTTTCTCTTTTTATTTTTTCACTATTTTATGGATTCATGACAATAGAAAGTTCTATTATTATAACAAGGAAAAAACAGTGATAAGAGCTTGTGTGTATTTGTTAAGTTTAGAAGTTCCAAATCAATTAAAATCCCAGGTTAAGTGAGGCCACGTACCAAGGGCCCAGCAAAGGCAAAAGTAGCAATTATCTGGAGCAGACATCAGATTGGAAGCCTGTCTTGTAAACTGCCTTTCTCTTTCCTCAGATACAAGTGCACCTTTGGACATTAAGCAGCCTGGTTTTTATTTTAGTTGCTAAGAAGCTGATTTTAGTAAATGCGTAGGACTTTTTGACTACATGTGGATATACTGCCTCCCCACCACAACACATCCTCTGACTTTAATTTCCCAGACCTACATCTTTTCCATAGGCCTATAATTTCTTAACCTAATATTTTGTACCATGTATTCTTTTTTATTTACAAATCTTTACATTGAAAATACATGCATATAGTACAAACTGCCATATGGTATATTTATTATTCCAGACTGCCTTAAAATTCTAGGGAACGAGGTATGGCATTCATGGTTTTTCTTGTTGAGTAGTAGAATTCTGCTGCGGTTTGGAAGGTCCTGCCCAAGCTAAGCCAACATGCTCATCCAGATTACTGGCATTATTATATCAAACACCAGCTTTTCCTGGAAGTCTCAACTCTGGCACAAACCTTTTCAAGAAGAATGTATACCCAGAAAGAATTGTGTGTGTTGAGGAAAGAGTTAAGCAAAGAAGACTGCTATTCCAATGATAACACTTCCCTACCAGTGGACCGAATGACGGGTCAGGACAGCCCACATCATGAGCCAACTCATGAACTTTTGCAACCAGAAAGTCTTGTTCACAAATGAGTGTACACAGATGACTGGAGAAATGCAGCAAGTCTCTTCCACCCCCAGCTGCCCTAGCCCCAAGCCCCAGAAAACAATGTTAATTCTTCTAACTCCCCCTTTTTAAGGTAGGCTTTTAAACCCGCCAAGTTAACAATGCACTGAGTTTCACAAGAAAAGGATGAATGCTAGCCCCAGGAGGCATAGCCCTGCAAGGACCACAACTCGGATTTTGAGAGATAGTTGGTATAGTGGCCAGCCTGGGGGTGCCAGGCTTTAGAAATGCATGTGTGCTGGGTGAAGGGACCATGCAGGACTGAACCGGCAAGAGCCCAAGGTAGAGGTGCTGTGAGCAGCCACCTACTTGTCTGGTGTCATCCTGGGCGATGGGCTGAATGATGGCCCCTGAAGATGTCCACATCTTAGTCCCCGCAACCTGTGACAATGTTACCTTACTTGGCAAAAGGGACTTTGCAGATGTGATTAGGGTAAAGATCTTGAAATGGGAAGACTTTCCTCGATTATGTATGTGGGATCACTGTAATCATAAGGGTCCTTATAAGGGATAGATGGGGCAGGAGTGTCAGAAAAGGAGATGTGTCTCTTGATAGATGAATAGATAAAGAAAGTGTGGGATGTCTACAATGGAATATTATTCAGCCACGAAAAAGGAAGGAAATCCTGCCATGTGTGACAACATGGATGGCCTTGGGGGCACTGTGTTAAATAAGTCAAACACAGAAAGACAAATATCACACAGTCTCACTTATATATGGAATTAAAAAAAAAGAAGAAGAAAGAAAAAACTGAATTTACAGATACAGAGACCAGATTGGTGGTTTTCAGAGGCAGGTGGTAGGGGTGAAATTCATAAAGGTGGCCAAAAAGTACAAGCATCCAGTTGTAAAATAATGAAGTCCTGAGTATGTAATGTACAATGTGGTGACCATAGTTAATAATACTGCATTGCATACTTGAACGTTGCTAAGAGAGTTAATCTTAAAAGTTCTCATCATAAGAAAAAAAATTTTGTGACTACATGTGGTGATGGGTGTTCACTAGACTTACTGTAGAGCTCATTTTGCCAAATATACAAATACTGATCATGTTGTACACCTGAAACTAATAAAATGTTATACATCAATTCTATTGTAAATTTTTGAAAAAGGAAAGAAAAGGAGATGTGATGACAGAAGCAGAGACTGGAGAAAGAGAGAGTTGAAGACACTACACTGTTGGCTTTGACGACAGGGGAAGGGGCCACATGCCGGGAATGCAGGTGGCCTCTAGAAGTGGGAAAAGGCAAGGAAAGGTTCTCCCTTACAGCCTCCAGTGTATGTGCATTTTTTAATGATGTCTGTACATAAGGCAGTTCTAAAATAAAGGTAAAAAAAATTTTAGAACCATTTTGGACTTCTAGCCTCTAGACTGTAAGATAATACACTTTTATTTTAAGCCACTCAATTTGTGGTAATTTGTTACAGCAGCAATGGGAAACTCATGCAGCCCCCCAGAAGACAGGGTCCCAGGCAGGCCACCAGAAGGCACCCTGGCAGAAGTGACCCCATCTCACAGTGGTCCCAACAGTTCACAGAGCCCCAGAGAAGTCATTCATTTGCCCCCAAAAAGGCTTCCCAGGTGAGTTACAGCATCAAGTTTCTTTACTACAGCTGGAATCATACTCTCTCCATGTGACAATGTGGTTCTGCCACTAGAAACGCTGACTGGCGACTCCAGAGTGACTGTAAAACAGGAACCTCACCATGTGGGACTTGATTCATGCAGGGCAACTATTGTGTTGTTACTGAAAACTCAGCCTCTGCACCCTGAAAAGCGAATTCCATCTCAGAAGCAGAGTTTTGGGAGCAAAGAAAAGAGCAATTTAATTGCTTTGCCCGGCAAAGGGAGTCACAGCAGGCTAACACCTTATAGGCTGTGAGCCCATCTTGGGGCTGGGGTCTTCAGGTTTTCTAGAAAAACTGGATGGAACAGAAAAGGTGATAATCTGTGCCAATTTCCTCTTAACCTCTGTGAATCTTCCAGAGGAACTCCGAAGGCTCTATCCAGAGGTTATCAGCCTGTTATCTGCTTCCTGGAGTTTAGTCTCGGGGTTAAAGTTATTCTCAGTAAAGAATTAATCAGCAAACAGTTTCGCATCAGGGAAGTCAGTTTCTTAGTCTGCTTTATACTGCTTCGTTGCAAGAGTACAAGCACAGAATTTTAAATGTGACTCTTGCTGTTCCCTAAACAATCTCCCTAAGCTGAGACGAGCATCCTCAGAACAGAAGCCAGGTGACTTACTCACTGCAGTTCCTAGCACCTGTTTTATGAGTCCTTTTTGACACATTGTCATAGCCCTCGTCTTAGTCAGTTGGAGCTGCCATAACAAAATACCATAGACTGAGGGTCTTCAACAACAGAAGTCATTTTCTCACAGTGATGGGGCTGGCCGTCTGCGACCAGGGAGCCAGCATGATCAGGCTCTGGTGAGAACTCTCTAGCTGGTAGGAAATGTGAACTAAAATGGAGTCATTTATGTTAAGGGGTTTTTTAATGGAGCCCTGGGGCCATTAAGGAGGTTGATCTTTCACACGTCCTCACCAAGTGGAACCATAAACCTTTGAACTGAGCCAAACCATAAATATTCCAAGGAGTCTGAAAGAACACCTGCCCCTTGTCACAGTAAGGAACTCATCCTCCTCTAGTGACAGTTTAACCCTCACACGCGTTTAGCCAAGACTAGCCTCTGCCTCCAACTTCCATTAAAATTCTTTGTGATGCAAATTTCCCTTCTTTGCCTTTAGAAGCCCCTGACTTTTATTTAATCAGACACTAGGTTGCTACTGTAAACTCTGATTGCATTTTTCTGGTCTCAAATGAACATTTCTTTTTAAAAAAAAAAAATTTTAATGGAGGTACTGGAGATTGAACCCAGGACCTCTGTCATACTAAGCATGCACTCTACCACTGAGCTATACCCTCCCCGACTCCCCCCCCCCAAATAAATACTTTTTGCTTGATTATTGCCTCCTAGGTTTATTTAGGTTGACACTGGCTTGCAGAAAAGTCACTAATCCCAACATAGGGGCCCCAGCCTCATGACCTCACCTAACCCCAGTTACCTCCCAAAGGCCCCACCTCCAAATTTCATCACAGGGTGGGGCTAGGACTTTAACGTATGAATTTGGGGAGGACACATTCTGTCTACAACACCCCTTCTCAAAACATACACCTCTGTGGGTGTGTGTGTGTGCACATGTGCATGCACACAGAAGAAGGCCCTCGTTTCTCCCAGACAGACACACAGTATACATCTGACAAGAGATTCCAGTATACATTTTCCAAACAAAAAGAATAACAGTAATCAAATCATAATATGTGTTTTTTTAAAAATTCACATATGTTTTAAAATAAGGGGGATCACAGTAAACAAGGTAAAGAAAATATCTGAAAGAGTATTCATATAAATCTGCAAAGAAAGAGAGTTAGAATAGTAAGTGTTTTTACTTTTTAGGATATGTAACAAAATTCTTTTAATTATATAGTGCTGATTTCCCTCATGAGAAATTATTGAACTGGGGTCTGAGGGGAACTCCTGGTGGTTCTTGGAGGTGAGATTTTTCATGATTTTTGGCCCAGAGAAGGTGTATAGTGAAGGAGGCTGGGAGCAGGCTAAGCGACGTGGCTGCGAGGGAGACTGGGAACCAGAGTTTTCTGGAAGGGGGAGTACTCAGAAAGCTGAGAATTCTGCAGATATACTGAGGGTATTCAAAACGTGCTGAACAAGACCACTGTCATGACTCCAAAGGTTTGTAATGAGGATGGAAGGGTGACATTGGGCAAGTCTCAACAATGGGACCAAGTAGTGTAGGAAGGTGTGGGCATGACTCCCGATTTGCTCACGGTGCTTGTGGTGACTCAGCAGAAGCCCCGTCTGACACTTCCTGGCTGCATTTAGCAGATTCACAGCAGCCACCACCCAGCCTGAGCCTGCATGTTAATGAACCACTGCTACTCAGGTCCAACCTGCCAGATTTTTCTTGGAAGTCTACAGGACCCAGAAGGCAAATTTAAACACAGAAAGATAATGATGCAATCTTAATCTTTCCCAAAAACTGGGATCCATTTGCGTTTCTCTGAATTACAAAACCCGGGAGGCTTCATGACACAAATTCTGCCCTGACAACTCCTGAAGACATTTCCCACCCGCCCCTCCCAGTTCCCACAGACAGCTTCCTGAAGCCCCGGCCTGGAGATGCTGGGGCTTTCCCAGGGGACTCGCCAGGGGAAGGAACATTAAAGCTTTGGTATTTACCTAAAATATAGACATAGTTTCTCTCTATAAAGGGATTAAAAGGGCCTGTAAACTTCCTCCTCCCTGTCCATTCTCTCTTCTCCCTGCCAAATTCCTAGATACTATCCATCCATGCTCTGTTTTAGAAAGAAATGAAATGCAGATTGTCCTGTTTTGTAACAGTCATTCCTGCAAGGGGACTTTCATAGGAGGGAGTAGAGGAGCAAAGGGGTGTGTCTTTTGGCTTCCCAGTACCTCCATTAAAAACAACAACAAACAGTGGGGGAGGGTATAGCTCAGCGATGGTGCCCATGCATAGCACACACTGGGGTCCATCCCCAGTGCCTCCACTAAAACAACAACAATAACAGGAGTATTCTTTTAGGGATTGGCCTTTATGGCAGCCTCACTGGGGAAGCAGAAGTGCACTTGCAGGGAACTGAAAGGAGGGTGCTGGGGCCCATCATGGACACAGTGAGGAGACAGGATCTAAGATGAATGTGTCCTTTTACTTACGTGCTAGTCCCTCTGACCCTGCTGCTGGAATGGCTTGGAACAGAGGCCACCCACTCAAGGCCCCGCTTAGCAACGCTCAGGACCTACTTTGTGTTCAGAGTTCTTGCTGCTCTGCTTGATTCGATGGGGGGCACTCATCCACCTACACTTTGGAGGTGCCCGTCTCAGCGGAGCTCAACAATGCCAGGAGATAGTGTCGAACAGCAGAAGATGGTAGTCGGGGATGGAGACAAAGTTCTCAGAGGTGGAAGCTCAGACAAGAGAAGGGGTTTTACAACTTAGATCATGAGGATGGGGAGGGGAGAAGAGGGTGAAGGAAGGAGGGGGAGTGCATAGGTTAGGGGGACAGCCTGGGAAGAGAAGTGGCACACACATGGCCTTCCTGAAGTACATCTGCAAAGACTCACGGATGATGGAGGGATGAATTAGTAGTATGAGATTAACGACACACACTACCACACATACAACAGATAAACAACAAGGATTTACTGCGTAAGTACAGGGAACTATATTTAATATCTTGTAATAAACAATAACAGAAAAGAATTTTTAAAAAATATATGTATATATACAATGAAATAAAATTCATATTTTTATGGCAAAAGAAAACATTTAAACATAAAAAAATTCTTCTCTGTTCTTGGCCTCCTCTCTCACCTGAAACTAATACAATGTTGTAAACCAACTATACTTCAATTTTTAAAAATCCTTAAAGACTTACAGATGGAACAGCAGAGTCCTGTGGGAGACTTCAGAAAGTATGATCAGGTGGGCAGAGCCAGGCCTGATTATGGAGAAACTGAAATGGCAGGATTGGAAGTTTGGTGTGAGATACAAGAGGCTTTGGACCTAGACAGGGCTGGCTAGGAGCTCACCCCACCACATATGGGCTGTGTCAGCTGGGGGTACAGTCAGTCAGATTTTGATGAGACAGGCAGAACCACTATGCAGTGTATCTGCGTGTGTGTCTGTGTTAGGGATGTGACCTTAAGAAATTGCAAGAGTTGGCTACACAGTCTACGTGAGACTCTTTTTTTCTGTGTCTGGTGTTGGAGCCTGACGTTCTCAGGGAGGAGGCTGGGAAGAGAAGATGGACAAGAGGAAGAGGATGCAGGGACAAGGGGAAACCCTCATCTTGCCATCTCCAAGCCTCCAACAGGGTGCCCTGCAGGAAAAGCTGGCATCCTTTGCTGGGAAGCTAAAGCTAAACACACACCTGGCCCAGGAGATGGGGAAGCTGTAGCAGAGGATGCAGCAGGTGCTAGAGAATCTACAGTCCTAGCTGCTTCCCAGGACACTAGCAGATAAGCCATGATGTTGTGAGCTTCAGCAATGCTCCATGCCCTGCCCCAGCCTCCTGAGAGTAAAGGAATGTGGCTGAATCTTCCCTTCTACCTTCCACATCCTATCTTAAAAAATCCCCCTTGGCCCATGGTGACTCAGAACTATGAAAGGAGGGGAATTCTAGTTATGGCTTCACTAGACAGATACAGTACAAGTCCACAGCAGAGCAAGTTACTTAATTCTCTGAGTCTTGGTCCTCACCCGAGAGATGGCTCTCGTGACCCCCCGAAGTGTGAGGACCTAGCGGTCTGACATAGCCAGAAGCACTCCTGGCTTCTCTCTCACCCCTCATCCACCCTCCTGAGGGAGGGGAGGTAAGCCCCTCTAGGTGATTAGCTTGAGGAAAACATTTCAGGAAGATCAACTGGCCAGAAGGTCGCAAGTTCACAGGAAGGGACTGGGTGATCCAGGTTTTGTAAGGTTGAAGTTTATATACCATGTTTATACAACATTTGTAAAAGAATACACAATTAAGAGTACAAAATTAGGTACAAAAGTATTTACTTAGAATGAGAAAATAAATCAAAAGTTACAAAATTTCAAAAGCTGCCAAATACCACTAACATCACAAAATTCAGAAAAATAAAATATTTGTACCAGCTAACTGCCTGACATACCTCTCTAATACTCTCTAACAGGCATTTCTGTTTAGGTACTCTTTGCCTCTCCCTATGACAACCTTTTAAAATATGCTCTACAGAAAGAATAAAAAGTTAATTCAGTTTTTCCTCGAGAATGATTTATCAAAATGTTTCTTCTTTTCGACAATTTAGAAAAGTTTCTTTTAACTTCACAATTTGCTGTTGATATATAAAGTCAAGACTTTTCTGGAAAACACCGCCACCACTGCCAACAGCAGCCTATGTGAGAAGTGTCAAAGGAGAAGTCAAAGAGGAAAGAGACAGAGGTCTGAACGACTGTGGCTAAAATCGCTTACTTGGCAGATTTCACAAAAGCATATGACCAAGTGAACACAGTGCGGGGAACCCCTTGCAAGGCCGGGGAAGAGGCTGTGGAAAGGAGGGCCGCTGAGGTGTAAGCACTCAGCAGTTTCTCAGTAAACCTGCCTACAAAGAGGGAGGAGCTGCAGATAGGAATCCACTTACAGGTCACATGCAATAACCAAAAGTATTGCATGATGCTCTGTGGCGTAAGATGGAACCAGATAAAGGCAGTAGATGCTAGACCTCTTTCGCAAGAAATTTCAGCAAGATTGACTGCCTGTTCTCTTCAGATTGAGGATTCCGTGGAAGAGTCATCCATCCATGACTTCAAAGTCTTCTACCCAGGAGGAAGAGGAAACCTGAAATGCCAGCCACTGGAAACTGGCCTTTTGATGGCAAGCAGCCTTGGAGTTGGGGAACAGTTACTTACTCTTGATGCAGGAAAACAGATGTGGGGCTCGGGGAGGGCTGTATTTCAGGTCTCGGTTGAGCCCATGGGATGTACCCCGCCAAGTGTGGGTCCTTGGCTTTGCGCAGGAAAGAATTCAAGAGTGAGCCACAGTTGAGTGAAGGTAGATTTATTCAGAGAGATACATTGAAAGGCAAGAGAAAGGCCACGAGGTGTGGGGGTTGGGTGCTCAGATTAAAAGTAGGTACACACTCCACAGAGAGAATGTGGGCCATCTTGGAAGAGGGAGAGGGGCAGCCACTAGGTGCCGAGCCCGCTAGTTTTTATAGGCTTGGTGGCTTCATATGCTAATAAGTGGAAGGATCAGTCTAAGTAGCTTGGGGAAGGGGCTGGGATTCCCAGGAAGTTGGCCATTTCCTACTCTTTGACCTTTTGTGGCTAGCCTTGGGACTGCCATGGTGCCTGTGGGCGTGTTACTTACCATGTTAATATATTACAATGAGCAGTATAAAGAAGCTCAAGATCTGCTAGAAGTTAAATCTCCCACCATCTTGAGCCTCAAGGCCTACTGGGGGTTGAATCTTACCATTTTGATGTTAATTGCTGTAGCATTCCTTGAATGGCTGTGCCCCTGTCCCCTTCCCATCTCACTCTGACACTGTGTGCTTGAGGTGACAGCAGGATGCCTCTCTGAGTAGTGAACTGGGTGTGCTCCTTCTAGCGTCTGCCAAGGATTGTCAGGAAAACACAAACCCTCTTTTTAGCAGAGAAGACCTTTGGAGGGAGATTCTCCAGCGGAGGAGAAAAAAGTACTCCCGGGGTTTTGCATGTACTCCTCAAAGACCACAGGGTTCACCGTCACTGCTCCTGAGAACTCTAAATCAAAGGCGATCATAAGTCTTCCCTAGCCTGGGCCGGGACACAAGCACATCTGTCCTTTTCTTTCACTTGATGTTTCTTTCCTGATTATAAAAGGAAAACATACCCATTGGGGAAAAAGAGAAAAGCATTAAAAAAAAAAGAGAGAAAGAAAACAGAAATTCACATCAGTGTTTTGGCGTACTTCCTCCAGTCATTTTCAGTGTGTCATTTTCGCAAAGATTCTGACTTATACCCTGCTTCTTTGACAAATGTATTGTTACGCAAATGACAGGCCAGCCAAGAAACAAGCACCACTCGGAGGGTTGGAGTACTCAGATTTATTATGCCGGCGGGCTCAGAGGGGCTTCTGCTCCGAAGCTCTGAGCACCTCCAAGACATGCACATGAGGTTTTATAGGGTTAATTACAAGTATGGGGCTATTAGCCAATAAGGCTCAAACAACAAAAAGCAAGGAATCAGTACACTGGAGCTTATCAATTTGGAACAGATCACGTTACTGACACTTGTTGAGCTTGGATTTACGAGTTAGCTTGTTAGCCCAGTAAACTGACACTAAACTTCAGATTTATAAGTTAGCCCAGCAGAACTTAGATCAGTAAACTGACACTTATCACACTTAGATTTGTGACTTAGCTTGTTAGCCCAGCTGGGCTTTTCCTTCACAGTATAAACACGTCTGTCTTGAAAAACTCATTCAAAGCATCATTCAAATACTGCTAGATATTTCGTCACACATTTTTACAACAGTGGCTAACTGCAAAAGAGATCTATAGTAAGGAAATAAAATGCAGAAGGTCCAAAAGTAAAGCTTGGCGTTGCCAAACATTAGGCTGCCAAGTAGTCCAGCAGGCTCCGATAACCCTCTTCTTTCATTCTTGGTCTTCCAGCCAATCATTCCCTTTTTTGCCCCCTTCCTTCCCTTCTGAGCTCGGTTTAAGCTGCATCTTGGGAGAACAAAAGAGACTCACATCCTTGCTAGCATCAAACTGGAGAGAGCGCAGCCTCAGACTCTGAGAGCAGGCCTCCTCCCTACCTCCCCCCGCACCCACCGGCTCCTGAGGTTCCGCCCTCATACACTTCATAGCCTGAACCAGGGCCAAACCCACAGATCATTACGAAATGTAGGGCATTTCTCTCTCCTTCCGCGTTGCTGCGCGTCCACTGTCCCGCGAAGCCCCTCTCCTTCCTTCACCAGGCCCTTTCAAACTACTATACGCTTAAAACTATTTTCCAAAAAGGGTCAAGAGCCGAATCCGTACTTAAGATACTAATAAGCAGGCAACAGTTTAAACGTAAGGGAGGAATGGCCGAATTGTGTGACCCCAGGCATCAGGGAGAAGAGGAGGTGGGGTGCGGGTAGGGGGCTCCACAAGAGCCCCGCCCCGGCCTTGGGATTCACGGGTTCTTCCAGAGGGGTCGCAAGCTCCCCAGTCGTGGCGTCCGGCGGGGTCCGCCCTCCTCGGGGCCAGGCCCAGGCCGGCCGGCTCTGCGCTGGCTCAGCGCTGGCTCGGCGAGGCCGGCCTCGGCGGGGTCCCGGCTCGGGCGGCCGCAGAGGAAGGCCTGGGCCGTGCTGGGCACTCGGGCCGAGGGGAGCCGTGCGCCCCGGGCTGCGGTTCCCAGGAGCGCAGGCGGGGATGGGGGGCGCGAGGAAAGTCCCTGCGGCGGGCGGGGGCGCAGGAGCGCGGCGGCTTCTCCGCGCGGGGCGGGGCGGGGCGCGGCGCCGGGAGGGGCCGGCCTGGGCGCGGAGGCCGAGCGGGGCTCCCTGTTGCCCGGGACGCGCCGCCAACGCCGCCTCCGCTCGGGAAGAGGCGGGCCCCGCGCGCCCTGCGCCCGCCATGGCCGCCTCAGCGGCGACGTGAGCGGCTTGGCGACCCCCGTGCCGGGGCCAGGCCGCGCCCAGAGCCGCCGCCGAGCCTGCGGCGCCCAGAGCCCCGGGCCATGCGGCCGCCGCCGCCGCCACCGCCGCTGTGGCTGTTACTGCCACTGCTGCTGTGGCTCAGCGGCTGCGGCGCAGCGGCGCCCCCGGCAGGTAAGCAGGGCCTGGGACCGACCCCCGACGCCCGACGGAGGCGTCGTCGCACGGGTAGGAGTCCGCGGGGAGCCTCGGCATGTGGGGGATCCATGGGAACCCCGATCGGTTAGATGTAAACGGGGTGTTCCTAGCGGGTGGGGGTCTGCAGGGAGTCCCGATCGGTTGAGGGTCTGCAGGGCTGCCCCGATCGGCTGGGGTCTGCGGGCAGTGGATAGGGGCCAGCAGGGAGCTAAGCGGGTGTGGGGTGGACGGCGCGGGGCGGGGAATTCCGGGCAGCCTCGGGGCTAGGAGCTGCCGCAGCCCGAGGAGCCGCGGGACGGCCGGAGCCCCACCCTGCTCCTTGTCTCCCACCCCCGCGCCTCCGCACCCCAAAACTAACCCGGCTGACCTCTCCGCATTTCTCAAAATGAACAAAGAAAAAATCGAATCCAGGGCTGGAGAAAAGGCTGCCCCTACCGTCCCCAGACGATTCTCCTGGGCCGCCTGAATGTAGCCTCTGCCTGGAGTGACCCCACTGGCCTGAGCTAGAAGCCCGCTCCCAGGCCTGCCTGCCTTCCAGCTTCGTGCCACGAAGGCCAGTCATATGCAGAGACCTCCGTCTTGGAGGTCGCAACCGTAACTCAGTGTTACTGTGGCCAGGTGTGTTTGATAGCGGGTGTGACCTCCAGATGGTCAGCTAGATGGGAAGCAGCACTCAGGACAGGACCCAGAAGAGTCCGGACCCCCAGTTGTGTTGCCTATAGGGGGTCAGCGGAGCCAGACTTTTAATCCCAGCTCTGCTCCCATCTGTTCAGTCCCTTACCTGAGCTCAGCCTCCTTACCTCTGACACTAACTGACCACAGGTAAAAGCCAAATATAAAAATCACCGGCTCCTGTACTCAGGAAGGAAGGGAGGGAGGGAGGGAGGAAGAAAAGAAAAAAAAATATAAAGACCTCAGTGACAGATGGACATAGGAGAACATTTTCTCTGTGCATGTGTATGTGTGTGTGTTTTGCTGGGCTCTTTCCCATAGAGAGGCTGATATCACTGGTTGGGTAACACTTAAAAAGTCTCAAGAATTTAGAAGTTTCCTCCCACTTGAAATCTCAAGGTGTTGTTTGGGTTTGTTTCTTCTACCAGCCAGCATCCCTTACAAAAGCCCTTAAATTCCTCAGGTCCTTGACAAGAGGGGCCTTGCATGTGAGGATAAGTGCTCCTGCTTAAATGGCAGCTCCTCCCTGAGGGTCAGACAAATAAGTTTGAATCCTGACTCTACTGCTCCCCAGCTTCAAGTCTTGAACAACCTATGTCTGCCCCTTCCCTGGGCCTCCTTCCGATGAGATTTGAACATTGGTAAAATGTTGGTAATTGCCCAAGCTGGGTGATGGCAAGTGGTGCCTTATACTAGTGCTGCTCCCAATTGGTCTGTAAACTTTTTGTGACTTTATTTTGTTTGTGACTTGTCTGCCATGACTCCAGAGGTTGGGAGAAGTATTTAGAAACTTTGCAATTTGATATTGCTGCAATACCCATGAGCATGTCCATCTTTCTAGTGATGACCTTTCACTGTAGTCTGCAAAAGTCTGGGTCTGTGGGATGCATGGTGAATAATCTGGTCCTTTATAGATCCTTTGCAAAGCAGCACCACATTATACTACCAAGTAGCTGGAATACATGGTGGCAAATTCTATAAAAGATAGTAATGGCCACCATTTATTGGGTCACTCTTCTAAATCAGACGAGGTGTTAAGTGCTTTATATACATCATCTCTCTTAATTTTCTCTCCCATTCTTTGAAAGTAGGTCATAGCCCCGTTTTACTCCTGAGGAAACCAAACCATCCTCTTTCGCAGAAAAGGGTTATATGTCCACCTAGGGAGAGTTACAGTTCCTCCTTTACATACAAAGAAAAATATGTTAATTTTAAAAATGCTTCATTGATCAAAAAAAGGGCTAAGAGCTGTAAAGGAAGAGACAGGTGGTCTAGGTAAATAAGGTGATGTCCAGTATTTACTGACGGGAGCGACTTCTGGTTGTGGGTGAGGACTCAGGGAATGTGTTTTGACTTCTGCTCGCCTGCCCGGTGCTGGAGGTGGGATCACTGATGTTCATCATAGTGACCCATCCATGGAAAGATCCTGAAGGGTCTTAGATTGTCAAGATTGAATGATTAACTTTAATGTTAGTTGTACTTTATTTTAGTATCTGTGTATGATGTGTTAATCAAACTAAGTTCTTAAGACCCAGAATAGCCAATTCTTAAAAACATGTAAACTCTCAAACATTCGGATCCAGGGTGGATCAGAAGTGGCCAGTTGAGGCCAGAATGTGGAACAGAAAGAGCTGTGAGATGCGGAGGACACACTTGACATCTACCTAGGTTCTGTCTTCTAACCATTAACAGTTAATGAACCATGGCCCCAGAGACCATGGAAAAGGAAGGTCGAGCGAGGCTGTGTACACCCTGCTTGGGACTGTGAGCTTTTATCACGTTGGAGCTGGGGTGTCATTAAAGGTGTGGTATCCATCTCCAGGGACCGTATCAGTTCCCTCTTGTTGCTGTAACAAATGACCACCGACTTAGTGCCTCAATACAGCACAAATTTCTTCGTGTCTGGAATCTTTGCTGTGAGCGCCTTTGCGATAGCTACCTTTATTGCAAGTATTTTCACTTCAAACATTTTCACTGCATAACTAATGGGCCATAAAGGCAATTTTGCCACAAAAGATAAAATAACTGGTTGACAGTTTGGTTTGACAGTTTGGTTTCAGGTGGTTTGAAATGTGTTAGGATTTCTTCCAGTTAGTGAAATTATTGATGGCTTTATCCAGCTAACAGATAGCAATGATTTGCTCCAAGAATTGGTTTCTTATTTTGAAACATACCACCTTGGGAAAGAAAGAGGCCTAGAGGGCCGTGAAAGCACAAAGTTGAGCGAACATTTCCTATGGAGATGAGCATCTATCAATGGACCTGTGACAGTATGCCAAGAACACACAACAGTACAGAGGCCCTCACAACACAGTACAAAGCTCAGTGACAAACATGTGACCCGTTGTGTGGAAACCAACTCCTCGCTTACTGAAAGAAGAAGTGTGAGACAAATCAAGCAAAAAAAAAAAAATGTGAAATTTGATGAACGAAAAACTTTGAAGACTAGTGCTTTGTAAAACCCACAAAATAAAATCAGGTATTTGCCCAGTATTGCCATGAATCTGTACACATTTTAAACATACTCAAATAGTTTTTATTTCACAGTGAAGTCTTTTAAATTTTGTTATTCATTTTTTCATGTTTCATCCTGTTCTTTTAATGTCTCTCTTTTATTTTTCATTATTTTACTTTTTACAGCTAAATTGCCTTACAGCCAGTTAGTTATTCAGTGAAAATGTTTGCAGTGAAAATGCTTGTGGCAAAGATGTCTATAGGAAAAAAAGCTTATGGCGAAAATACCTAGAACTAAATTGAGCATCTTACAGTCCTGGAGGTCAGCCGCCGCGTGCAGGTTTCACTGGGCTAAAATCAGGGTGTTGTAGAGATGGGTTCCTTTCTGAGGGTTCTAGGAGGAAAATCATTTCCTTGCCTTTTCCAGCTTCTAGAGAAACATCCTTGAGGTGACATTGGGTCCGCTCAGATATTCGAGGATAATCTCCTTGTTTTTAGGTCTTTGGATTAGGAACCTAAATTTCATCTGCAACTTGAACTCTCCTTTGCCGTGTGACCTAATGCGTTCACAGGACACAGACATCTTTGGAAGGCCACTGTTCTGCCTATGACAGGGTCAGACCATTGAATACAGTGGTCAGCGTGGAGCTGGGCGCCCTGTTGGTGGTCACTGAAGGCAGGGTCTGGGTCACAGGTTGCTGCTCGCCACCTGCAGAAGCAGCCATCCATCAGGACACCCTGAAAGAGTCACGTCTTAAAAACCACACTGAGCAGCAGTGTCTGGCTTGCTTTTCATTCATGGTCCTGCATTTGCCACTCACTCCATCTCTGGGAGAGATGGTATCATTTCATTATTCATGGGGATACTGAGGCTCGGGTTGGGTCATGGCAGGATCCCGGGGCTCTCGGAGGCAGGATTCCAGCCAAAGCCCTTAGTCCAAAAACTCTCTTCTCGCAGAGCCCTTGTTAGCACCACTGACAGCAGGTGCTAGGGCCCTAGATATGCTGACTCTTCAGATCCATCCAGATAAGTCCACAGTCTAAAGCTGTACCCACCCCCTGCCCCAGCCTCTGAGACCAGAGAAAAAGGCAGGACTTACACTGGAAGCAAGGAAGGGAAAGAGAGCCCAAGCTTAGCGAGGGTTTCGAATGGACAAGTGCAACGCTGAGGACACAGAAATGGGCTCCGTGATCCCTAAAGGAGAGCTGGCTGCTGGGCTGCAGGCTACTCCTTCCCCAAATCCTCTGCCAGGCACTGGGGAGTGAAGCAGCCCCCGAATCCAGCCGCACCCCACCTTCCTGGAGCTCGCTGCTCAAGAGTCTGGAGGAGGCTTTTGATGAGCAGCTGCCTAGAGAGGAAGCAACCATGTGCTCACGCTGTTCCCAGCTCCGCATATAAAATCAACCCGCGTGTGCCTCTGACTCCTAACGACCCTTTTTTTTTTTTTTTCCATTTAAGACAGGGAATACTTTATTCAAATCCATGAGAGAAATGGATAGCTTGGGCCTGTAACAAAGCGTTGTATTTTAAAGCATAGGTCAGTAATTGTGTATGAGAGTATATACTGATACATACAGATTAACTGATCAGACCACGACTCTTCAATGTTTAAAACAGAATAAGCTTCCCTGTAAAAGCAGCACCTTTGTGACATTTTAACTTCGGTGTTCCTCTCCTCCTTCCTCTCCTTCTCCTTCAACAGAACCTACACCCACCTCCTCATAATCCTTCTCAAGGGCAGCCATGTCCTCACGGGCCTCAGAAAACTCTCCTTCCTCCGTGCCCTTACCCACGTACCAGTGAACAAAGGCACGCTTGGCACACTTGTGGCCCAGGCGAGCCCAGGCCTCAGCAATGGCTATGGTGTTGCTCAGCATGCACACAGCTCACTGTACTTTGGCCAGGTCTCCACTAGGTACCACGGTGGGAGGCTGGTAATTAATGCCAACTTTGAAGCCAGTGGGGCACCAGTCCACAAACTGGATAACGCTTGGTCTTGATGGTGGCAATGGCAGCACTGACATCTTTGGGGACCACGTCACCACGGTACAACAGGCAGCAGGCCATGTGTTTACCATGGTGAGGGTCACTTTTCACTATCTGGTTGGCTGGCTCAAAGCAATCGTTGGTGATCTCTGCTACAGAAAGCTGTTCATGGTAGGCTTTCTCAGCAGAGATGACAGGGGCATATGTGGCCAGAGGGAAGTGGATGAGAGGATAGGGTACCAGGTTAGTTTGGAATTCTATCAGATCGACATTCAGGGCTCCATCAAACCTCAAGGAAGCAGTAGATGGAGGATACAGTTTGACCTATCAGCCTATTCAGGTTTGTGTAGGTTGGGCGCTCAATATCGAGGTTTCTACAACAGATGCCATAGATGGCCTCGTTGTCTACCATGAAGGCACAATCAGAGTGCTCCAGGGTGGTGTGGGTGGTGAGGATGGAGTTGTAGGGCTCAACTACAGCTGTGGAAACCTGGGAGTCTGGGTAAACGGAGAACTCCAGCTTGGACTTCTTGCCATAATCAACAGAGAGACGTTCCATCAGCAAGGGAGGTCAACCCAGAACCAGTTCCCCCACCGAAGCTGTGGAAAACCAAGAAGCCCTGAAGACCTGTGCACTGGTCAGCCAGTTTCCGAATTTGGTCCACAACAAGGTCAATGATCCCCTTGCCAATGGTGTAGTGACTGCGGGCATAGTTACTGGCAGCATCTTCTTTGCCTGTGATGAGCTGCTCAGGGTGGAAGAGCTGGCGGTAGGTGCCAGTGCGAACTTCATCAATGACTGTAGGTTCCAGGTCGACAAACACTGCCCTGGGCAGATGGTTGCCAGCGCCTGTCTCACTGAAGGTGTTGAAGGAGTCGTCTTCTCCCCCAAAGGTCTTGTCACTTGGCATCAGGCCATCGGGCTGGATGCCGTGTTCCAGGCAGTAGAGCTTCCAGCAGGCATTACCGATCTGGGCACCAGCCTGGCCAACATGGATGGAGATGCACTCATGCAAAGTTGCTGTTTTGCGGCTGCTGAGCAGATGGCAGAGAGGAGGAGAGGTTGTTGCTTCTTACAGAGCTACTCTTAAGCGGTTGGTATAAGAGAATCTGCCCATAACAACCCTTTGAAGTCGCACTGTTTTCATTTCCATCTGCAGATGAGACAGCCGAGGCACACAAAGGTGAAACAACTTGCCGAAAGTCCCGCACGGAGTGTGTGGCTTTGAACTCAGGCAGTTTAGTTCGGGAACCCATGCTCCTCACCACCAGGGCGTATACCAAGGACCCAGGTGGTGGGAAAACCAGGAGACAAGCTAAGCAGGGATCGGGAGCCCCGTGCCCTGAGCTTTTTAGGCAGGAAACTGCTCTGTATGGTGGCACCTGAAGGGAGTGGGCAGGGAGGGGGAGCCATGGCACAGAGGGAAAGAAGGTTCCAGAGAAATGGAGCAGCAAGGTCAAGACGAGGTGGAAGTGTGCCCAGCGTTTCCCAGGAACAAGAAGGTGGCCACGGGAGGCGGGTCAGGGAGGGGCCTTCTGAGAGGCGCGGAGGGCCGGGTGTTAGTGAGTGGGCCGTCTCTCGGACTTGGCTGTGAAATCCACGGTTTCTAAGATGCATTTTCTTCTCTGAATGTGGTGAGACAGGGGATTCCGAGAAACTCAAATACAAGAGCAAAACTGCAGGTCCCCTCTCCCCACCTAGGTAAAATGAAAGCTGAAGAAAGTGAAAGACTCATCTGGAGACTCCAATTCTTACCGAGAAGTCTTTCTTCGGGTACACGTGTCATTTGGGGGTGGAAGCCTTTCCTTCATCACTGGCCCCTTGGTGCACCCTTTCTCACCTCAATGTCTAGACTGGGGCGAGGGTGAAGGCAGAGGGAACTCCCGCTGGCTCCTCCCCGGAGATGGGGAGGGGGCACTATGGCAGGCAGAATAATGGTCCCCAAAGATGTCCACGTCCTAATCCCCAGAACTTGTAACAGTGTTACCTTACGTGGCAAAAGGGATCTTGTCGTGGGGAGATGATCCTGGGGGTTGTTGGGCTCCGTGGGCCCCGTATAATGACAAATGTCCTTGGAAGATGGAAGAGGGAGGCAGAAGCATGAGGACTCTGCCCAGCATTGCTGGAGGAGGAGACCGCGAGGCAAAGAATGTGAGCGGCTTCTAAGGAAGGAAAAAGACAAGGACCCATTTCTCCCTTAGGGCTTCCAGGAGGAACAGAACCCTGCTGAGACCTTGACATTGGCCCAGTGAGACCTGTTTCAAACTTCTGACCTCTAGAACTGTAAGAGCATAAATCTGGGTTAAGACACTCCATTGGTGGTAATTTATTTCCGCATCAGTAGGAAACCATTAGACAGTAGAAGGAGGGCTCTGAGACGCTTTGATGGGTGCTTACCCCTGGGGCCCTGCACAGCCCCTTCTGGAAGCAGATGTTTATCTCTTGGCTCAGTTTTGGGATCTGCTGGGCCATGACAGCCACGGTGTGTGGAATGGGCCTGCCCCGGAGACCAGCCTCCTGCCACCCTGTCTGTCTGCCTTTGACCCGGCTTCCACAAGGCCTGGTGTGAATGAGCAGGAGTGTCAAGTTAGCTGGTTGAATTAAGATCTGGAATGAAGGTCAGCCCAAGGTGGGAGCTGTGAAGACCATGGGTGTTGTGTAAAGGAACAAGCATAGCTAATGCCTCCTTCAGAAGAGGGGCGGCAGGCCGGGCCATCAGCCAGTGCAGGCACCCTTCTTTAAGACTGGATGCATTTACTGAAAATGTGTGGTTTGGATTTCCTGCTTTGAATTCTGGAACAGCATGTTTTCAAACTTTCCTTTCCACCTCTGGGTGTTTCTCATTAATCTTTTAATCTCAGAGAAAGTCTTATCATTACCCTCTGTTTTCTTACAAGAGGAAAGGCTTCTGTGCTTGCAGCCTCTAGCCCAACCCTGTAAACCAGCACCTGCTTGGGGCGGTTGAGATTGTGTCTTCCAGGTCACCCCGGGGAGGGAGATGCTGATTTTGGTGATGGTTCCCTGGGGAGCGTGTTATTTTGTCGTTTGTAGTTCTCAGACTTCAAAGTGCCTAAGAATCACCTGAGAAGCGGCTTGAACTTGCAGATTTCCTGGTGGGAGGTGGGGCCTGGGACTCTGCATTTTAACTAGCACATCAGTGATGGTGATGCTGGGGTCCTTGAGAAGCGTGGCAACTCTGATGAAGCCTAGAAGATAAGTCCTGACCCTCCCAGATGCTTCTGGGCTTGGCACGCCTGGCTCAGTGTGTGTGTGTGTGTGTGTGTGTAGGATTACCCATGAACTCCCTTGGTACTAAGCCTGGGGCTAATGCATGTCCGTTGTCCACCAATTTAATCCTCCCTCAACCTTCTGCAGATTCCTAAAGAGGGAACTGAGATCCGGTCTATTAAATTACCTGCACTTACTAAAGGTAGGCCAGGTGTTTTGGTTCCGCCAGACTCCATGCCCAGGACCCTTTCATAAGAACTGGAGCCCGCAGCTGGAAAGGCAGCCTCAAGCCCCTCTTTTTCCCACAGTCTGTGTCAGTGGTGCTGTCTTCAGTCAGAGGCTAAAGGGGTGGGGAGACGTGCCAGGGAGAAAGGGTAATTCCAAAAACCGAGGCGAATGAACAGTTTGGTAGAGTGCATTTGAATATTTTTGTAATTGATTTCTCTCCTCTTGACCCTCCCTTTCTCTCCCGCCTCTTCCCTCTGCTCTCATTCTCTGCCCCTTCCCAGACTCCCTTTCCCAGCTGCCTGCTCCTCGAAACCTGAAGGTCTACCTGTACAACACGCAGCAGGCTCTGAGCTGGGAGCCGGTGACCCTGAGCAATGACTTGAGACCGGTGGTCTACCAGGTGCAGCATCAGTAGTAAGCGACCTTTCTGTCCGCCTCCTTCCTGGGTGTGGAGGTGGGGTGGAGGGTGGGTTGTTATGGGATCTGAGGCCAACTGCTTTGTCTTGCTCTTGGCGGGATTGTAAGCAAATCCATGGGAAGCAGATACTTCTCTTGTATTTTTAAAATCTCCAAGGACAGAGATTTCACAACCTCCCACTCGTCTGAAGGCTGCAAGGATGCTGGCCATCAGAGAGCCCAGCTGTCTAAACACAGGGCTTCTTAGTTTGGTGCAAGTCGATTTTCTTATTGGTTTCAGGAAAAAGGTTGTATAAAAGGGCTTCCTGTCTTGAAAGGGCAGGAGGCATCTTTTAGCCTTCTAGGCCACGTCTGGCCTAATAGGGCTTTTATTCATTTAATGAACAACTAATTCTCAGTTTCTAAACTGGTGTTCCATTTTGCATTTTATTCTGGTCCCTTGTTCTGTCTCTCCCCTTTTCAAGCTTTTTTACAGTTGGCCATCAGTCAATT
This sequence comes from Camelus ferus, assembly GCF_009834535.1. Taxonomy (NCBI): domain Eukaryota; kingdom Metazoa; phylum Chordata; class Mammalia; order Artiodactyla; family Camelidae; genus Camelus; species Camelus ferus. Next base: position 10,391,858 of record NC_045696.1, on the reverse strand, counting down.
TGCAGTCTAGTCACATGTAGAAAGAAGAAAGGTAACGTCCAACTCCTTGTGTACCTTGTTAAAGGTGTTAATTGTAGACTAAGTAAAAATAATTGGCTAAGTCATTTTCAGATTACTGAAGAAACAAAATTAAGAGACATGGGAATGCTCGGTACTTGTGAGAACGTGGCTGGTGGACACAGGGCTGGATCAGGGTCTATTATTAGCACAGCCCTCTAGGAAAATAATTCAACTATTTATTTAGAGTCATGGGAATGTCCACATTAGTTTTACCCTAAGCAGATAATACAACCCACCATCAGGAAATATGAAACTTAATTCATGGGGCTATACCTCGCAATGTCTGTTCATGTCCATCAGTGGGAAGGTAGCAAATTGTGTCAAGTTAACTTGTGGTTGAACCCTTAGGCAACCTCTAAAAAGGATAATTATGTGTCATCTGACAGCAGTTGCAACTGTCTACAGTTTGGAATGTATCTGTGGTCAAGAACAGGTAGAGAATTTGGAAAAATCACAGGCAGGTAATTTGCTAGAGGAGTACATTTCCAGACGACTTCTCTTTCACCTTTCAGTGTCCATTGTAACAATATTTGTGTAGTAAGCATAGATTCTAAATTGGGATTTGAGGCCCATCTCTGAATCACATTTAGCTATTTCTTCAGTGATTGTAAATTACCAACATGATCATCTATAATCAATGGACCAGTCCACGAGAACCAGCTACATAATTTGTGGGGGCCAGTGCAAAACGAAAATGCAGGGCCCCTTGTTCAAAAAGTGTTGGGGATTTCAGGATGGCAACAGCAGAGCTTCAGATCAGCTGCTCTCTCCTAGGAGTACTGCTTTGTGCACTGCACAGGTCACATGCCCGTGAAGCTTGTCCTACTCGGCATTTAGTGAATATGGTCTCCTGGAACTAAACAAGATTTCAGTATGAGGAAGTCATGGCTGATTTATTGACGAGCATCCCTTAGCCTTGGCCAGGGAAATACATTTGTGGGTTGACTGAGTACCTCTAAATATTAGAAATATTTGCTAAAAGCCTTTGACAGTTGCACATCACAGACCAACTTCACTTTGTTTTCTACTTGGAAAGCATTCTGTGGACAATTTTTCAGGATAGAAGTTGGTTTTAGTAAAAAGAAACAAAGAGATGGGTTGAATGTGAGTGTCTCTGTCTGCAAAAGCTGAAGGTGTCCCTGAAAACTCAAACCAGGGCTGATTTTGTTTTTTCCAATTGCAGATTTGATCAAAAAGGGCCTTTGCTTTTTGTTTATTTGTTTTTAGATACATTTTACATGTTTAGGACATCTTAGTTGCAGTAAAGAATTTAATTTTGAGGCTCATGAGACTTAAAACTTTCCCTCCTGTTTCTGTCCAGTAAAGCGTTGCTATAATCATAAATGAAGGTGCCTCTGTTTTTTGATAGCCACAACAGCAAAGCCAAAAGTATGCAGAGCACTTTGTGGGAAAATTTAAAGTTTAAATCAGAGGTTGCAGTTACTGTGGCCTACAGGCTGTGTTTGGCCCACAGTCTTTAAATTTTTTTCCCCAAATTCACTCCAACATTTTAAAATCTGGAGATTTCACTTAAGGAGAAAAGGACCCAGTTTCGGGTTTTTCTTGAAAACAAAGACAAGCAGACAGCGGGACTTTTTCTTGGTCACACCCTACTTGGGCTGCTGCCAGGCAAAGACCTGCCCAGCCCAGTCTTCTCAGGGTATTTTTTTTTTAATTTCATTTTTTTCTAATTTTAATAGCAATACATGTTCTTTACAGAAAATCTGGAAAACCCAAAAAAGTAAAAAGAATAAAATGTAAACAACCTGGTGTCCAAGAAAAATCACTATTCTCATTTTAGTGTGTTTCTCTGTAGACTTTTTTTCTAAACGCATGTACTTGTTTGCAAATGTGCCAGTGTGTGTACGAGACTAAAACAAAACCCAGATGACTCTTCTGGGCCTGCTTCCTCTTTTATTTTTTTTTCCCTTTAACTTGATGTAGTTAAGTGTGTGACATTTTTTCATGTGATTCTTTCTGTGTGAACATTTTTATCCCATGTTTTGTTATGTGATGTATCAGACGTGATTTTTGTAACTTTTCCCCACTCCCGGGTGGTGTAGATAGTTGACAGTTTGTGACTGTTGGAAGTAATGTCCTTGAACATAAATCAGCCCCGATTGTTTTCTTACATTTCTGGAAGATGGCTTGCTGGGTTCAGCAGGGACAAACTTACTTAATCATTTTTGGAAGTGATGTAACAGAGGCAGGGCAGCAGCCCCGGAGTTTAGCAAATATTTACTGGGTGCTTTCTAGGCCCCAGGCCCTGGCCTAGGCACTTTCCTGGTGTCCCCTGGTTCAGCCTTCATGACAAACAGACTCAGATGCCATCGTTTATCCCCATTTTATAGATAAGGAGACTGAGGAACAGAGAACCCTGGTGGTCTGGCTCCAGAGTCCTTGTGTTTAATCACTATGCTCCCTCTTGTGATGAGGTTGCTTTCAAAATTAGATAAATTCAGGGACAGAGGCAGTCCCTATGAGTCCATTGCTGGGAGCCAGGACCACCTGCTGAGTGAAGCTCAGGTGGGCTGATTTGACTTACGCAGGGCAAGAGGCTGGGGTCTGCGGATGGGCATGTGAGGCTGTGTTCGTGTCATTATTCACCTAAGGGACCCACAGCACCTTATTTTCGCCCTTTGCAAATTGATTGGAGGCAGCATTCCAGAATGCCACTTCCCCACAAACTGCTGACCTGCATGTGCCAGCTGTCATTTACATTTGGATGGCTTGTGCCCTTTTAAACCCTGTTTTTGAGAAACAGTTTTAAGAAGTGGTTCTGAGAAAGGGGCAGGTTTGGAGGAGAGGGGAGGAGGCAGAACACAGGTGGTGAGTTCCCTGGCGAATCAGGGAGGGGGCCCTTTGCCCCGGTTCAACAGCTGGAATCGGCTGGGAGGAGGTTAGAGTGCCTTTAAGTATCTGTATAACTTAAAAAAAAATCACCTTCCCCCTTCTGAGGCACACCCCCCAGTCTGAGAAGGGGTGCCTGCGGTTGGGGTCCCTCTCCCCATTAAGGTCTGTGAGCCCAGGGCTTGGTGGTGTGCTGGTAGGACAGGCACCTTCTGTGGAAGCCCTGGCCACAAGTCTTGATGGCTTTCATCTTGTCAGTCACTGCTTTAATAGAAGGTAAGCCTCCAGTCAAGGTCAGAAGTACACTTAAGTCCATGTGGTGTGTGAAAGCCAGTGGCCGTGACCCCTAGCCTCATCTAACTTCTGTCTCCCCTGGCCTGCTTTCTAGGCCAGAGTTGCTGTCCAGAACATGGCCTGTCCCTAGAGGGGACGCTGCCTGCTGCTCCCCACTGAGGTGTCTAGAGCCACCTCCCTGCCTTTTCTCAAGTCTGTCACCTAAGGACAGAGCTCCAAGTTGGGGGTTAGAATCCCATGTGAGAATGAGAAGCTGGGACTCTGGGGAGTACATTCTCACTTACAAGGATGCATGGCCTTATATTTGGCAGGGTCTTCATGTGGGCAACCCTTTCTTTAAATGAGCGGCTTTGGGGTAAAAACAAACCCTGCACTAGCTGGAAGCAAGAGTGTGATTTGTATGAACACAATCTAAGACGTAGGCTACAGAGGCCAAGTTTGGAGCATGCAAATCAGTTGTAGGACAGAATGGGAGGAAATATTTGCCAGCTATAGATCTGGTGAGGGACTTGTATCCAGAATATATAAAGGTGGGGAGGGTATAGCTCAAGTGGTAGAGTGCATGCTTAGCATGCACGAGGTCCTGGGTTCAGTCCCCAGTACCTCCTCTAAAACTAAACCGAATTACCTCCCCTGCAAAGAAAAAAAAATTTATACAGAATATATAAAGAACTCTTACAACTCAACAATTAAAAGACACATGACCCAGTAAAAATATAGACAAAGGATTTGGGTAGACATTTCTCCAAAGAAAGTACTCAGATAGCTAATAAGTATATGAAACACACTCAACATCATTAGTTATCAGGAAAAATATAGGCACTAGGATGGGTCTAATAAAAAGGCATAATAACAAGTGTTGGGGAGGATACGGAGAAACTGGAACCCTCATACATTGTGGATGGGAATGTAAAATGGTGCAGCTGCTTTGGAAAATAGTGAAAAACAGAGTTACCATTTGACCCAGCAATTCCACTCCTAGATATATAGACCCTAGAAAACTGAAAACACATGTTCACACAAAAACTTTCATGTGGATATTCTTAGCATTATTCACCATAGCCAAAAAGTGGAGACAGCCCACATGTTCATCAACAGATGAATGAATAAACAAAATGTGGTGTGTACGCACACGGGACATTATTTGGCCATAAAAAGGGATGCAGTGCTGACACGTGCTACAATCTATCATGCTTGAAAACATACTGAGACAGGCTAAGTGAAAGGTGCTGATCACAGAAGGCCACGTCGTTTACAATACCATTTGTATGAAATGTCCATAACAGGCAAATCCATAGAAACGGAAAGTAGATTAATGGAAGAGTAGGGCTTTGGGGGGTTGGGGGGAAATGGAGAGTGACTGCTAATAGGTATGGGGGTTCTTTTGGGAGTGATAAAAGTGTTCTAAAATGGATTGTGGTGATGATTGCACAGCACTGAATATACTGAAATTGTACACTTTAAATGGGTGAATTTTGTGGTATGTGAATTATATCTCAATTTTTAAAAATCCTTTTATCAGGGGAGGGATTAGCTCAGTGGTAGAGGGCACGCCTAGCATACACAAGGTCCCGAGTTCAATCCCCAGTACCTCCATTAAAGATAAATTTTTTTAAAAAAAGAAAAGAATACCTAATTACCACCCTCTCCAAAAAAAAAGGGAAAAAAATCATTTCAAAAGCTCAGCTCTTGGCATACAATAGGCACATAAAAAATGCTTGATATGCTAATTAGCAGAGAAATGCAAATCAAAACAACAGTGAGGTACCGCCTCACACCAGTCAGAATGGCCGTCATTCAAAAGTCCACAGATGGTAAATGCTGCAGCGGGTGTGGAGAAAAATGAACCCTCATACGCTGTTGGTGGGAAGGCAGTTTGGTGCAGCCATTATGGAAAACAGTATGGAGACTCCTTTAAAAACTAAAAATTGACTTACCATATGATCCAGCAGTCCCACTCCTGGGCATATATCCAGAGGAAACTCTAATTTGAAAAGACACCTGCACCCCAGTGTTCACAGCAGCACTATTTACAGTAGCCAAGACATGGAAACAACCTAAATGTCCATTGACTGATGACTGGATAAAGAAGTTGTAGTTTATTTATACAATGGAATACTACTCAGCCATAGAAAAGAATGAAATAATGCCATTTGCAGCAACATAGATAGACCTGGAGATTGTCATACTAAGTGAAGTAAGCCAGAAAGAGAAGAATACCATGTTGCTATCACTTATATGTAGAATCTAAAAAAAAAGACAAATGAACTTACTTACAAAACAGAAACAGACTCACAGATACAGAAAACAAACTTATCGTTACTGGTGGAGGGGAAGGGATAAATTGGGAGTTTGAGATTTGCAGGTACGAACGACTATATATAAAATAGATAAACAAGTTTATACTGCAGAGCCCAGGGAACTGTATCAATATCTTGTAGTAACCTATGATGAAAAAGAATATGAAAAGGAATGTATGTTCATGTATGACTGAAACATTACACTGTACACCAGAAATTGACACAACCTTATAAACTGACTATACTTCAATAAAAAAGAAAAAAAAAAACTCAGCTCTGGGGAAACTTCTTTACGATCGAAGTGAGAATTCTGTGAAATGAAATTCTTTCTTTCCTTTGCAGCAATCCCAGTAGTAACTGGTACGACGTCAACAAAGAAAACAGTAAGGTGGACTGTACAAACATCATTGTGCCAAAGTGTGTCTTTTCGACAAACAACCTCTCAGAGGGTTTCCCCCCGAGTTTCAACATCTCTTTACGTGTTCAAGCTAAGCTGGCAGGCCTCGTTTCTGATTGGGTGATGGCGCCTTGGTTCCAACACTATCGGAATGGTAAGAGAACTTGGGCATCAACTTCCTTTATCGTTTCCAGGGTTTTTTCACTTTCCCCTGCACTCAGCAGTCTGACTCTGTGCACCTGACTCCTGCCTGTCACCCTGAATAACCAGCAAACAGGTGGGTATGATGGTCAAACTCAGGTACTAACTGCGATGGCTGGTGCTTGAGGAGGGTGACTTACTAGACCAGAGGGTTGCCAAACCACAGCCTGTGGCCAAATCCAGCCCATCAACCTGTTTTTGTAGATAAAGTAGATAAAGTTTATCAGAAAAAAAGATGTCAATATATACAGTGGAATATTATTTGGCCATAAAAAAGAATAAAATAATTGCCATTTGCAGCAACATGGATGGGCCTGGAGATTGCCATACTAAGTGAAGTCAGACAGAGAAAGACAAATATATCTATCACTTATATGTAGAATCTTAAAAAAAATGATACAAATGAACTTATTTACAAAACAGAAGCAGACTCACAGACATAGGAAACAAACTTATGGTTACCAAAAGGGAAATGGAGGAGGGATAAATTAGGAGCTTGGGATTAACAGATACACATTACTATATAGGAAATAGATAAACAACAAGGACTTAATGGTATGGCACAGGGAACTATATTCAATAACTCATAATAATCTATAATGGAAAAGAATCTGAAAAAGAATATGTGTATATACATATATAGATACCTGAATGACTTTGCTGTACATCTGAAACTAACTTTGTAAATCAACTCTACCTCAATTGAAAAAAAAATTTTATCGGAACGCAGTTTCCCCATCTCTTCATGTATTTCTTGTCTGTGGCCGCTTCCGTGCTACAGCAGGTGAGTTGAGTAGTTGCAAAAAGGTCTTTCTGGCCTGTAGAGCCTACATTTACTTTGGCATTTTAATGAAAAAAATTTGCTAACCTCTGTGCTAGGGGGGTTACTAGGCTACTGGCTTCACTGATCACCCTTCCCTGGCACTAATTCTTTTATGTTCAAGACAGACTTTAATTCAGCCTTAAACAGTGCCTGACGCATGGCAGATATTCAGTAAACACTTGTTGAATGATTGAATGAACACACGTGTGCTCCCAGATATTGGAAGGGGGGCATAAGACTCACCTGATACTAGTTTATACATGTGTTTTCTCAGTGGTTCATTTTCCGCATGGCCAGCTGAGCCTCATGTTTCCTCAGTGTCTATGCAAACACAAAGTATGGAACGTCTTGGGAATCTGTTTCAAGCTAGACAAAGGTGTAAGACAATTGAGGAAAGGTGATCACAGTCTAGATATTTTGTGATATATTAAGCAATTGTTGTTTGTTTATTTTAGGTGTTATAGTGGTATTTTGTTTACTTTTTTTTAAAGGAGAGATCAGATCTTTTCAAGATACGTACTGAAGTATTTACACATTTACACATATTTGCAATGACGTCATGTCTGAGATTTGTTCAGAATAATCCAGAGGTGGGGAGGGGCAAGGACAAGGTGGATGGGCACAGGAGAAACAAAACTGGCTGTGACTTGATGGTTGATTTAAAGTTGGGTGATGGGTGGGTATAGCTCAGTGCTAGAGCACATGCTTAGCATGCATGAGGTCCTGGGTTCAATCCCCAGTACCTCCATTAAAAATAAATAAGATAAATAAACCTAATTATCTACCAAAAAATAATAAAAAGTATAATAAAATTGGATGATGAGTCAGATATAGAGAACAAACTAGTGGTTACCAGTGGGGAGGGGGAGGAGCGATTCAGGCATAGGGGGAATAAAAGCGCTTTTGTGGGATTATACAAAATCATATGTGTGAAACTTTAAAAAATTGCAAAGCACTATAGAATTGAAAGAATTTTTCATTCAATAAGAAATAAAGTTGGGTGATGAATCCATGACCTTTGATTACCATCTTCTCTGTACTTTCTATGTGTTTGAAAGCTTCTGTAATAAGAAGCTGAGAAAAAAAAAATTGATGGTTTGTGCTGGTGATTTGGGGATGGGAAGAGGAGACGGTCCAGTCCCTGCCGGCTGGTCACCTACTGGGGACAGGTCATTTGTCTTGAGTAGAGAACCATCACATGTCTGGGAATTAGTAGGGAAAATAAAGTAATGGTGGTAACAGAAGCAAGACCTGTGGTGAAAGTCTCGGGTCTAGCGTCAGCCAGCTGCTGCGCTCTGCCCTCCCGGGCTGGTTGGGCAGCAGTGTTCTCGGTTAGTTACTGGGGAGGGGATGTCATGCTCGGCTCCCTCACTGGTGAAGCTCGAGGCAGTGGTGTCCTCAGAGCCCATCACTGCCTTCATCACTCGTGGTGGAGCTGCGATGTGTAGGTCCTGTGAAGATGCTTTACTAAGGGCTGGAGAGGGGAGAATGAGATGGTGGCTGGAGGGGGCCGGCATTGGCATCACACAAACCTGGGATCACATCCCAACTCTGCCACTTACGGGCATTGACTCTGGGCAAGTGACATCCCTTCTGGGCTTCAGTTCTCCCCTCCTCTCCTGGGACATGGTGATGACCTTGTGTAGCTGTTACACAGATCTGTGTGGACGTGCATGCAAAATCCATGTCCAGGTTTATAGGGATCATTCGGTGTATGGAGGTTGCTCTCAGTGGGTCACCTGTGGCTCCTTCAAGCCTTCCTTCAGGACTGGAGAGAAGGCAGATGATGTCTGCCCTTGAGACACAGACTCATTAGGTTGCAATCAGATTCCAGATCCGGGCCACTCTTCAGAAATGCGAGTCTTTCAGGGCTGACCTTTCAGCAGTTAAGTGATTAGTGGTCCAGGCTCCCATGCCCTCTCCCATGGGTAAGGCCCAGACAAGTCTAGAGAACACGTTCAGGGGAGGCCGGGCCCTGAGGTCAGTGTGCTTTCCCGAGCTCTGGTCAGAGAGCTGTTGGAATGGAAGCGCGGGATGTGTGTGCCAGTGTCTGTGAGCAGGTTATTGGGGGGTTTTTTGACCATTTTTTTTTAAGTAGTCAGTTTACAATGTTGTGTCAATTTCTGGTGTACAGCATAGTCTCAGTCATACATGTACGTACATATATTCATTTTCATATTATTTTTCATTATAGGTTGCTACAAGATATTGAATATAGTTCCCTGTGCTATACAGTATAAACTTGTTGTTTATCTATTTTATATATAGTAGTTAGTATCTGCAAATCTTGAACTCCCAATTTATCCTTTCCCACCCCGTCCCCTCCGGTAACCATAAGTTTGTTTTCTATGTCTGTGAGTCTGTCTCTGTTTTGTAAATAAGCTCATTTGTGCTTTCTTTTTTAGATTCCACATATAAATGATATCATATGGTATTTTTCTTTCTCTTTCTAGCTTACTTTACAGTATGACAATCTCCAGATCCATCCATGTTGCTGCAAATGGCATTATTATATTCTTTTTTATGGCTGAGTAGTATTTCATTGTATACATATACCACAACTTCTTTATCCAGTCAATCTGTCATTGGACATTTAGGTTGCTTCCATGTCTTGCTATTGTAAATAGTGCTTGTGAGCAGGTTTAATGAGAGCTTTTTGTTACTTGCAGCAAATCTGCTAACATCACTGTAGCTCAGCCCTGTCTTTGTTTGGACTTAGTTCCTCCACCAGAACAAATGAGATCAGAGGGCATGAGTCCAAACCCTGTGGGGACCAGTTCCTTTCACACAGAGAGAAAGGTGACCAGACCACACGCCTAACCCTGCCCAACCTGTGAGAGCCCAAGTGAGAGTGTGGAAGCAAGAGAGAAATCCAGCCCCACTCTTGTGAACACATGATCATTCACATCATCTGTGGGTGTAAGATGTGCAGAAACAGGCTTCTTAGAACTTGGAGGACACAGCTGTACTTTGATCTGAGTTTCTCTGGCTAATTACACAATTTAAATGCTTACTTGATACATGGTGTAATCTTTCATTTATTGCTCATCATGAGTCATAGTCCTTGCTGTCCTGAGAATTGTATGAAAAGCCTTAACAAATAGACTTATGGTGGTAATACTTCTCAGTTATTATATTTAAGCATTGTATTACAAAAAGCTAGAAGACACATAAATGTATTTTAAAGTTTGTAAACACCACTTTAGGTTCATTTATATAGAAAATATGTAACTATATATATATAGTAGAGAAGGACTAACAAAATCTTCTCCCCCTCTGCATGAAAATTTGAACTATGCTTAACCTTTCACCTCTGCTTCTCTGGAAATCTGATAAAGATAGCACGTAAACCATGTTATTAAGCAGAAATGTTTATGGTCAGGAGGACCCCTGACTGGTAAACTGCATTTCAACTGGGACAGTCTTAAGTACCCGGTTGGCAGTCATCTTTGGGGTGTTGCTGAGTGCAGGGATTCTTGTAACTGGGCGTGTCCCTTGTGGGGACTCCAAAAACTATTCTGGAGTTGTTATGAGAGATACTGGCTCGTGTGGCTTTCAAGCCAGGGAGGGTCCTGTACCTGCCCAAAGTGGCTTCAGATACTTGTACCTGAGCCATCTCCAGGGGCGGCCAGCAGCCGTGTGGGCGGCCGCAAGGACCCCAGAAAGCCCTGGTGCTGCCCTGTAACCTTCCAAGTAAATCTGGTGCCCAGAGAGCGTGTGGTAGTCTTGTGTGCCGGAATGCAACCTCATTACCAGTACAAATATGTGTGTATGTACATAATTATATATATATGTTATATATCATTGACTGTAATTACACATACAATATACATATTGTGTGTATATATATATATGACGTGGTTATGTATGTATGTGTATATATACGCACATAGGTTGACTGATTGACTTTTTAATTCTATTTCAGCGACCATCGGACCTCCAGAAAACATCTGGGTGACCCCAGAAGAAGGCTCCTTTAACATCAAGTTTTCTTCTCCCTTTGACGTCCCTGCCAGTGAAGCCTATTTTTTGTATTACGTCTATTACTGGGAAAAGGGCGGAATCCAACAGGCAAGAGCATTATTCTTCTTTGTTTTGAGTTTCTTTTCTTTGGAGTTTCTATATAGCAAAAGAAGGTCTCCTTTAAAACGGCCAAGGGAAATAAGGCATCCCAGTATCCCCTGAGAGGCCGAGGCTTAGTGGGCAGACCCTCCTCTTCAGGACCCCTGCTTCTGCTCACCGTGCGGAGACTCCTCTCCCACCAGACCCGCCTTTAGGGCCCTCTCTGCCTGGTGTCACACGGCCCCGCTGTCTGCACCTGGACTCAGCTGGAGTCCCTGGTGCTTTTGCCACACTCCGGAGTTTGGGGAGGTTCTGTGGGCCTGTTTCTACAGCAAGGAATCTGCTACTGCAGCCTGCAAGGTTTAACCATATAAAAGCCTCTGGTTTGAACAGTTTGCAAAGAGTGTGATGTGAATAGGTGACAAGTTCACTTACTGGAAGGAGAGAGAGCGTTCTAGGGAGAAGGACCAGTAGGTTCAAGAAGGCGCCGCACATTTGGGGAGCTGCAAGTGCTTGGATCCATCAGAAATGCAGGCCGTGTGCGAGCCTGGGGCGGGTGCTGGGTTGACAGAGGTGGGTCAGACCCAAGGGGCCCGGTCAGCCCTGGGTGGCACAAGAGAAAAAGGATGGCGTTTAATCACCTCCAGTGTCTGATCAGCCAAACTGCAGTTAATGATGTTTTATTATCTATGTAAACTTCATGATTTCCTACGTCCCACATTATTATAATTTTTTATAATATAAGAGCTTATGTTTATACAGAGCTTTCTTTGTATCTGGCACTGGGCCAGGCACTTGAGATACATTTAATCTCATTTAATCTTGACACCACCCTGTGTCACAGGGAGGGAAACTGAGTGGTTACGTGACTTGCCCAAGGGCGGCAGCTGACAGCTAGCGGAGCGGAGGGGACATCGAGCCTCATGCTCTTAACTGTCGCTCTTCTCCAACATAGTCCACGTTTGCACGTCGTTTCTTTGTGGTGACTGAGAACACGGAGAAGGCAAAAGTCACTGAAGAACAGACTCCCAGCATACAGGGATGAAGGAAAGACTCATTTTCCAAAATCGGAGGTCAAGGTCTGGTCCACTGGAATAGAGAAGGCCTGGAAAAATCCAGAAGGGATTCCTCTTTCTGCTTTTCAGCCAGAGCATCTATACTTTGGACTTTTGTGAGCAAAAGATTCTGGGGCCAAAGTGACTGTGAAAGCCACCGACCAGTATGCTTTCCATTGCAGCTGTGAGTCTGCATGTCAGGGTCCCCAAGACCAACTCCTAGGTTTGCTTAAAGGACGCACGAGACTCAGCACCTAGCTGTCCTCGAGGCTGTGATTTATTACAGAGAAAGGACACAAGGCAGAGTCTAAAGGAATCTAGGCAGTTGCTTCCAGGAACTGTCCCTAGTCCTCCAGGACACACTTAATTCCCCCAGCAAGAAGCTTGACAGCGTGTGAAATGTTGTCAACCAGGGGAGCTCCTTAGAGACTCAGCGCCTGGAACTTGTACTGGGGGTGGTCACATAGGCACCCTCTGCCTAGTATATACACCCAAACTCCAGGCTCCCAGCAGGAGAGCAAGTGTTCAGCACCAAAAGCATTGTTTATACACTAAACCACCCTTATCCGGGAATGGTGAGGCCACTCCCCGAATGCCAGCCGTGCGTCAGCCGTGCAACCAAGCCTTTCTCCGGACTGCAGTGTCAGGCCTAAATGTTAGCTCTTCTCTGCGGCCTGTGATTCTGAATTTTGGAAAGGCCAAGTGGCTGCTGAAATAAACTCATAAAGGAATGCCGTCCTTAAAATTGCTGGATGTGGCATCAGGAGCAAAAATTTCTCTCCTCTGCCCTGGTGGTCATCAATATTAAACAGGAGGGGAAAAATTAAAAGTCATCTGTAATCCTGCTATTCGTGTACAACACGGTTATTTTGTGTTTTTAAAAATAAGGTCATGTTCTATATACTGTTGAATAATCTGCCTTTTTTCAATCAACATATATATGCAGCTTCCTCTTTCCACAACACTGAGCGTGTGTTATGTCCCGCCATTCCAGATGGCTGTAGCCTGTCTACTGTATCTCATAATAAGAAAGCAGCCCTTTAAGGAGTCCTGTATTGCCATAATATGGTGTATCTTTTCCTTGTTTCCCTGTGGAGCAATGACAGCCTTGTCCAGGCCGGGAGTGAGAAGCCATTGACTGGAGGTGTGGAGGTGACAGGACCTGAGGGAGGGTAGAGGCTGGGAGGTGGAGAGGAGACAGACTCCTCTAAGAATTTGGGACCCAGCCCTTTCCTGATGACATGAGTCACTAAGACCTTTTCCATCTGCACTCTAAAAGGAACCAGCACTTTCCAGTGAAAGCCAGAAGCAGCTTGAGAACCAAAGGAACATTATTTCTTAGAATGACTGTTCTTCTGTTTGTTGACTAATTTCAAGTATCTAGATGAGATTCACCATGAGATACAAAATGTTAAGTTGAAAGGAGGAAGCTTCATCCTCGCAATTGAAATTTGCAGTTTTAGCTTCGGACCCTCCGTTGCCGTGATGAGTCTTTGGTGGGACCCCTGAGGCCTCATAGCCAGAAACACAGCCCTGAAGACATCAGCCTCTTTTTATTTTTTTTAATTGAAGTATAGTCGGTTTACGATGTTGTGTTAATGTCTGATGTACAGCATAGTGATTCAGTGATACATATGTACATATATATTCCTGTCCATATTCTTTTTCACTGTAGGCTGTTACAAGGTATTGAATATAATTCCCTGTGCTGTGTATGTCAGCATCTTTCTTGATACTATTCATCAGTTTTCATATATGAAATTTGTCCACTGTAAGCATGTAGAATGTGTATTCTGTTTCTTTAACAACAGAATTATCTTATTCTTTGGTTATTGTGTTCAGTGTGAATTTGAGGAAACATTGGAATAGATGGGAGGGGCTTGATCATGTCCATGCGGGTAATTTTCACATATGGTTGTTGGTGTTTTTTATGTAGGTTACACGCCCTAACAGGAGCAACTTCATCACGTTGAATAATTTAAAACCCTTAAGAGCATACTGTTTTCAAGTCAAGGCAGAACTGTTTTGGATAAGCGGGAAAATCTCGAGACCTGGGCATTTAAGCGACATATCTTGCTCCGAGACAACAGCAGGCGGTAACATACGCTTTCTGAAGTCCTTTCTGAGCTGGGAAAAGATTACTCCTAAAATCGTGAAATCAGGGGTTGCTAATTAGGTGAAGGGCGGTGAGCATGGGGAGACCCAGAGAGAAGGGGCTGAGCAGACAGCACTGAACTGTAGGCATAATGAGCTCGTGTTAAAGTCTCCAGGAGGGACAGCTGCCAGACAGCTAACGCTTTGTTTTAGCATTGCCTTTCCTAGCTATTAATTGAAGCACACAAGGCTGGGTGGAAGCGGGGCAGTACCCGTCCATTTCGCTGGGACATGAACTCCATGTATCGCAGCGGCGGATGAGAAATTACCGTGTTTGTGTTACGTGTGGGATGCTCATCTTGTTCACTTTAATTTTGTCTCTTTAGCCTCTGCCAAGCTTCAGCAAGTCATCCTGATCGCCGTGGGAACCTTTTTGTTGCTGTCGGTGGTGGTAGGGACCTGTCTCTTCCTGGTCCAGAAATACAGAAGCTTGGTTAAATACTGGTTTCAGTCTCCGCCAGGGATCCCAGCACGATTAGAAGAGGTATGTGTGCACACACGGAAAAGGGGGATGTGTCAGCCCTCCACGCCTCCTGGTACCACATGGGAGTACAGCCACAGGCAAAGCCAAGGGCGCAGAGATTTGCATTAAAAGTGGTTCTTGGTTACTTGTACACCCATGTTCTTAGCAGCACTATTCACAATAGCCAAAAGGTAGGTGCAACCCAAGTGCCCCATCGATGGATGAATGGATCAAGAAAATGTGGTGGACGTATGAATGGAATATTACTCAGCCTTAAAAAGGAAGGGGATTCTGACACATGCCACAACATGGATGAACCTTGAGGACAGTATAATAAGGAAAACTAGTCACAAAAAGACAAATGCTACATGATTCCATTTAAATGAGGTACTTAGAGTACTTATCTTCATAGAAACAGAATGTGAAATAGTGATGGCCAGGGTCTGGAGGGAGGGAGGAAATGTGGAGTTAGTGTTTATACTTTTTTTTTTAAATTGACGTATAGTTGGTTTACAATTTTGTGCCAATGGAGTTAGTGTTTCATGGGGACAATTTCAGTTTTGCAAAATGAAAAAAGTTCTAGAGACAGATGGTGGTGGTGGTTGCCCAGCACTGTGAATGTGCTTTACACTATTGAACTGTACATTTAAACATGGTTAAGATGGCAAATTTTATGCTATACGTATTTTACCACAATTAAACATTTTTTATTTTATTTTTTTATTGAGGTATAGTTAATGTATGTGTTAATTTCTAGTGTACAGCACAGTGATTCAGTTACACATATATAGATACAGATATGGATGTCCTTTTCATATTCTTTTTCATTATAGGCTATTACAAGGTATTGAATATAGTTCCCTGTGCTCTACAGTAGGACCTTGTTGTTTATCTATTTTATGTATATTTGTTAGTGTCTGCAAACTTGAACTCCCAATTTACCCCTTTCTACCCTCTCCTCTCTTGGTAACCGTATTTGTTTTCTATGTCTGTGAGTCTGTCTCTGTTTTGTAAATAAGTTCATTTGTGTCCTTTTTTTAGATTCCATGTATGAGTGATATCATATGGTATTTTTCTTTTTCTTTCTGGCTTACTTCACTTAGTATGACAATCTCCAGGTCCATCCATGTTGCTGCAAATGGCATTATTATTGTGTTCTTTTTTATGGCTGAGTGTATCCCATTGTATAAATGTACCACAACTTCTTTATCTAGATCTGTCGATGGACACTTAGGTTGCTTCCATGTCTTGTCTATTTTAAATAGTGCTGCTGTGAACATTGGGGTGCATGTATCTTTTCCAATTAGAGTTTCCTCCGATATATGCCTAGGAGTAGGATTGCTAGATCATAGGGCAAGTCTATGTTCAGTTTAAGAAAATTTTTAAATGGCACGAGGTTGGCCAAAAAGGTGGCCTGGTCTGGCTGGACCAAGAAATCGGCTGCAGGAGGTTCCGAGGCAACACATCAGTCCCAGGGAGCCTGGCTGGAGGACGTGATGCCCCCAGGGAGCCTGGCCGGACTACGTGATGTCCCCAGGGAGCCTGGCTGGATGACGTGAAGGCAGTGGAAACAGCAGTCAAGAGCCCAAGCTCTGGGTCAGACAAAGTGCACTCAGGAGGATTCTGGGGTAAACACACCCTGAGCCATGAGCACAAAGCCTTGCACATCGAGGGCTCAGGGAATGTTACTAGTATTTTAAAAGATTTAAGAAAGAAAAGTGGAGTGAGTGGGTCTTGCGGAAAGTCTTGTTTTCCTGCCCAGCCCCAGCCCTGCTGAGGCTCCTTGTGGCAGCCAGGCCCTCTGAGGTCACAGCCAGGAAGGACATTATTAGGCTCAGAAGTTAGCTGATCAAGAATATGTAGACGTATTTAGAACCTGTAAATGCTGTGTTTGTGCTGTAATAGTTATGTATTTCAAAAACTGAAATCTCTTTAAAAAATTTCATCCGATGCTTTGATTTTTTTAAAAAAAGAATATTTAGAAGTATTTGTTTCTAGGGGGTTTATCGTTCATCAGTAACATCAAGGTAAAATACTGGAAACAGAATCTTAGGGTGTTATATCTGGTCTATAAAGACAGAGTGGTGCTTCTAGAAAGAGCTCTAGTCTCTTGTCTTTATCGGTGTCAGGTGTTTAAGGTACACAGACATTATGCAAATTGTATGTTAAATTCCATACTGGAACCTCCATACAAATGCTGCAGGATTCTATTTGCAAGAAGCATCTAAAATAGTCACACTCACAGAAGCAGAGAATAGAATAGTGGTTACCAGGGCCAAGGGGAGGGAGAAACGGGGAGGTGCTTTCAAACGGTGTTAAGTTTCAGTTCTGCAGGATGAGTAAGTTCAGAGATCTGCTGTACCACGTCGTGCCTGTAGTTAGTACTGTGTTTCGCACGTAAAAATGTGCTAAGAGGGTAGAACTCATGTTACATGTTCTTACCACAAAAAGAAAAACAAAAACAAAAACCTTCCATGGTTAATATTGTCACAACGTACATAACAGCTCTCAACTCAGAGTTTTACTTGCATTCGTAATCTCTCTCTCAGAGTGGAAATAGCAGCTGGGCCCTAGTATGTGAATTTACTACTAGCTGTTTCCTTCTGAGCTTTAATCTAAAACAATAAAGTCTTTCGATTCACTTTCCTGGGAAAGTGTGAAAAATCTACATCAAAGGTCACTGAAGTTAACGTGTGAAAAATGAATCATGTTTCACTTATATTTTCGAGCTTTCACAAGTGCACATGATCCATTACTGTTCCTCTTTGAATCAGCCAGCGCTAAGCTTACTGTATTTCAGTACCTTTCAGGCTTTCCAAGAGCCAGGCAGTAGGTTCTTGGTAACTGGGTAAAGTTACCAAGTAAAATCAGGGTAAAATACTGGAAACAGAATCTTAGGGTGTTACAGCTGGTCTATAAAGACAGAGTGGTGCTTCTAGAAGGAGCTCTAGTCACTTGGTTATGACTTTAGGCTTATGGCTAAGCCCAAAGCACAGGCAGGAGGGCCAGGGAGAGTCAGGCCGGGTGGGCCATCACTTCGCATTGAAGACCTGCACTTTCTGACCCTCCCAGAGCCGCACTGCCACCACTGTGGGCCCAGATCCTCTGTACCGTGTGTGTGTGTGTGAAGTAGAAACAACCGGTGGGCAGAGTGGGCTGCGAAAAATGCTTGTGAGCTTCCCCTCTTTGCCCCCATTGTTGGTGAATGAGAGGTCCCGTTTCCTCCTTCACCGAAAAGTTAGAATTCCAGAGACCTTTCAGGATGAATAATCCACCAGCGCGCATCCAGTGCAGCAAGTGAGAACTTGCTTTTCCTGAGTGATGCCCCTTCACGCCTTCAGAGCGTTCCCCTGGTTGGTCCTTGGATCCGTGTGCACGTTACCGAGATGAGGGGTGAAGGGGATATTCAGGTGTTAGTGGTTTTTTCGTTGGTGGGCGGAACAGGAAGCTACCCCTGCATAAAATAGGATTGTGCCAACTAAAACTAAAGCAGAAAGGTCTGGTGTTTTGAACTGAGAAACTAATCATGATGGTGGTTTTCAATCTTCTCAAGTATTTAAAGGACCCGGATCAGCCCATCTTAGACGCCTTGGACAACGACAGTTCGCCAAAGGATGATGCCTGGGATTCTGTGTCCATCGTTTTGTCCCCAGAGAATGAGGGAGAAGATGTTCTCCAAAGCACTGTGAACCAAAGCGCAGGTCCGAGCCAGCAGCCCGTGGAAGGAGGACTCCAAGCCAGTGAACCCACTGATGTTACCGTCAGGACTTGAGGGAGCTCAGGACTCCATACTCCTGTCACCAAGAAACCCGTGGGTGCCTGGGGAGAGGTCGTGGCTCTCATGGGAGAGACAGACTGATTTTTTTTCTTTAAACAAAGAATTTTCTAAATCATACTCATTTCTAGAATGATTCTACATACCAAAACAATCAAGATTTCTTTTAAACACTAAAAAGACACAGAACTATTGGTTAGCAACATGGCCGTGGCCCCACGCTGATATTTTGTGCATTGTTGGCTGGGCCAGGCAGTCAGGAGACGGGGTCTTCTCCTTGATTCTGGCAAGGAGTTTCAGCCCCTCGGGCAGGTCACGTAACCTGCCCTGGCCTGTCCCAACAAGGGGCACTGAGCGGCCCTTCACATCCAGTCTCCTGGCTTAAAATGTGCTTAATCTTGTAAATAGTTTCCTAGTAATTTAAGTATTTTTTTTTTCAAGCTAGAAATAAAAGACTGCATAATTTGCTTTTTAAAAGCCTACGTGAAGTTTTTCCTCTTCACCTTCTTTATTTGGGCGTATCTTCGGCGAAGTTTCAACTTCTAAAAATTAGTGTAGCTAAGCTTTTGTTTTCTTAAGTAACACCCAGTAGAGCTACTGAGGCCTCGTGATCACGTGACAAGAACTTTCGACCTGTGTCACCTGATCCCTTAATCCCCTGAAAGGTTGTGAAGGGGATTTTCAGCACTGTGTAAGCACTTCATTTGTACATGATGTGTCACTTGTATTGCGCAAGGCTTATAAAGAGAATTAGCTACTGGACAGCAGTAATACCTACTGGGCCTGCAAGTCTTCTGAGGGTGCAAGTTTTTTTTTTTTTTTAATTGAGTTTTAGTCAGTTTACAATGTTGTGTCCATTTGTGGTGTATAGCAGTTTTTCAGTCATACATGAATATACATATATTTGTTTTCATATTCTTTTTCATTGTGAGCTACTACAAGATCTTGTATATATTTCCCTGTGCTATACAGTATAAACTTGTTTATCTATTTTATATATACCTGTCAGTATCTATAAATCTCGAACTTCCAGTCTGTCCCTTCCCACCCCGCTCCATGCTAGCAACCACAAGTTTGTATTCTACGTCTGTGAGTCTGTTTCTGGTTTATATTTAAGTTCATTTGCCTTTTTTTTTTTTTTTTTAGATTCCACATATGAGTGGTATCATAAGGTATTTTTCTTTCTCTTTCTGCCTAACTTCACTTTCTCCAGGGACATCCATGTTGCTGCAAATGGCATTATGTTGTCATTTTTATGGCCGAATAGTATTCCATTGTATAAATATACTACAACTTCTTTATCCAGTTATCTGTTAATGGACATTTAGGTTGTTTCCATGTCTTGGCTATTCTAAGTAGTGCTGCTGTGAACATTGGGGTGCAGGTGTCTTTTTGAATTAGGGTTCCTTCTGGATATATGCCCAGGAGTGGAATTGCTGGATCATATGGTAAGTCTATTCCTAGTCTTTTGAGGAATCTCCATACTGTTTTCCACAGTGGCTGCACCAAACTGCATTCCCACCAGCAGTGTAGGAGGGTTCCCTTTTCTCCACTCTCCCCAGCACTTATAATCTGTGGACTTTTGAATGATGGCCATTCTGACTGGTGTGAGGTGATACCTCATTGTAGTTTTGATTTGCATTTCTCTGATAATTTGTGATACTGAGCATTTTTTCATGTGCCTATTGGACATTTATATGTCTTCATTGGAGAATCGTTTGTTTAGATCTTCTGCCCATTTTTTGAGTGGGTTGTTTATTTTTTTTCCTATTAAGTTGTATGAGCTGTTTATATATTCTGGAGATCAAGCCTTCGTCAGTTTCATCTTTTGCAAAAATGTTCTCTCATTCCATAGGCTGTCATTTTGTTTGGTTTATGGTTTCCTTTGCTGTGCAGAAGCTTGTAAGTTTCATTAGGTCCCATTTGATTGATGGTGCAAGTATAGATGGGCTCTTTTGTTCAGAGGCTATGGGTTAAAAACCCATTTACACGACTCATAAGATTTAGGAAATGGACACGTAGCTTCACTCCTCTTCTCGACACACACACACACAAAGTGACACTGCCATAAGGTCTGCTTTAGAAAGAAGCACCTCCTGGCAGCCTAACTTTGACAGTGGGAAGAGGAGACGCTGACGGCAGGTACACGAAGCTTCTAGCACTAGTTGATGGAATCACCTTCTCTTGGCTGGGGCCCTGTGCCTCTGGTGAGGGATTAGCTCTTGGGCTGAATTTGTAACCCATCATTGTGTACGCTGCCATCCAGGGTGATAAGAGGAAAGGACGCCTACTCGCAGCCCCCACCCACCTCAGGCAAGTCCTCATGTGAGACATCTTCTTTATCAATTAGGTGCACCTTGAGTTGGGACAGCTTTGAGAGAGTTAGTAGATGGAAATTGGAAAGACGTCCCTCAGATCATTTAGGAAACTTGAGATAGAAGAGCTTTCTCTGTCGGGCCATGCGATGCTGCCCAGTGGGGAGAGGAGGACATGTACATGGCAGAAAAAACTGGTTCAGAGTCCAGGCCCAGCAGAAAGCGGGACAGATAATCAAGAAGTAAGCTCTTCTGTGCCACCCTCCATTAAAGGTATCCCAGCTAGTAAGGGGCAAGCAGGCTGGCCATGGGGACCAGATTCCGATAAGGCTGAACTGGGTTTGGGGCAGAATCCGTCCATTGTCCTGGGGCAGGTGGTCACTGTGGTTCAGGCCCAGAAAGCCCTTCTTGGTTAAAGGCAATGGCTTAAGTGAGTGGCAGACTCAGAGTCCAAGCCCAGGGCCAGCGCTGTTTCCAGGTTCCTCTCGGGCCAGGCTCTTCAAGGTTATTGCCTTATGGGGAGGGTTTCCAGTGACACCCGACTGGCTTCACCCAACGGAGTCCGACCACGCTGCCCCTCTGGGCACCATCCTACTTCAGTAAACATCCAGAGGTGGCATGGGGCTGGCCTGTCATCTGGGGTAAAGGACAGGAATTATTTGAGTAAGATAGTCCTTTTTTATAGTATTCTACTTTGTCAAATAAATGACTAACAGATGGGATTAATAACTTCGGACTTTAATTTCTAGTCAAGCCAAGTACATGATCATAAAATGTTTGAGCTGGAAACAGTCTTGTAAATTATAACAGGGCGAACTGCAACTCACACGCCAAATCCAGCCTGCTGGCTGTTTTTGTACAGCCTATAAGCTAGAAACGGTTTTACAGCTTTAAATGGTTGGAAAAAAATCAAAAGAAGAATAACATTTCAGCACACATGAAAAGTATATGCAATTTAAATTTGAGGGCCCATAAATAAACTTTTATTGAGACCCAGTGACATTCATTTATGTACTAAGGCGTTTTGTGCTGTAAGGCAGAAATGAGTTTGTAAGAGACTGCCCCCAAAGCCTAAAATATCTACTATCTGGCCCCTTACAGAAAGAATTTGGTGACTCCTGATCTATGCAATATGTTCATTGTACAGGAGAAAAAAGAATTTCCATAACATTGTATAGGAGAAAACAGACCCCCTCCCACTATTTAGGTTTATTTGGTTACAGAAGTTTATTAAAAGACCCCATTTGATATTGAGACTGTCTAATTCGAGAGTCATATATTACACGGGAGGAGGAGTGTTTTAATTCTTGCATGTATTCTATAAAGCACGTTATGGACGAGGACTAGGGAAGGCTAGATACGGAGCTTTGTAGTATGCTGGTCAATGGAGGAAAGTGGGTCCTGGGTGAAGAATAGGTCGCCCTGAGATGATGGATTATCTGGATCAAAGCCACTGCTGGCCCATAAGGTACTGCTGTGTGAATTAGATGAAGACGTCCGTCTTTCAAGACATTTTGCTTTGTACTATGAATTTTCTTTTTAAAATTATTATATTTTTTAAATTGAAGTATAGTTGATTTACAATGCTGTGTTAGTCTCTGGTTTACAGTATGGTGATTCAATTATACATATTTTTTTTCATATTCTTTTTCATTATGGGTTACTACAAGACGGTGAATATAGTTCCCTGTGCTATACAGTAGGACCTTATTGTTTACCACCAATTTTCTTTTTAAGTGAACGCACGATCTCCTGCGCCCGCACTGTGAATAGCGCCCCCTGGGGGCTCCGCAGTGCTCAGCCGTGCAGTTGCAGGCGGGACCTCAGTGCCCTGGGAGAGGAAGCGGCTGGGCGAGCCCCTCTTGTTCCCGATGAGGCCAAGGCCAACAGGGTGAGGAGCTGATGGGCGTGGGGGTGGGGAAGGGAGGTCCCCAGGCAGGCGATGGAGGCGGGGTAGGGGCAGAGAAAGGAGGCTGTCCTCCGTGTCTGTTGGGCGCCGGCTGATGTATCGTAACTGGAGAAATGTCTGCTGCCATCTCACCCTGAAATCGCCAGCGTGAAGAACAGCTCAGGTCCTAGCCCATGCTTGGGGCATCTGCCTTTGTGACTTTTATTTCATTTACCATCACTTATTTCTGTCTATAGTGTTTTTAAAAAGCCTGCATAGTCACTAGGTATGCTGCTTTCTGCTGCTAGAAAACAGCCGCTCATCTCTCAGGTGCCCCAGAGCGCCCCAAAATGAATCTGCTGTATGTCAGAAAGCCCGTGGTTTAGATGAGAACATCCGAAACCGTCCTTACTGTTTGGTGAGCGAGGCATCTTCATGTGGTGCAGTCAGACCTCCTGCTCTTCACGGAGCCCCTTGGCTCTCTGATGGGAATATAGGAAAAGTGACTTCCTCCTCCTTGCCTTCAGCTTGTGATGAGGGAAGGTGGCCAGCTGCATCGTGAGGGCGCGGAAACTGGTCAGAGTGGGTACTTGGAGCAGCACTTGGCTCCGGGGAGGGCTCGGGTCAGTACATTCGCCAGCACTCTAGGAAGACGGAGGACGATGCCTGCCTAAAATTTAATCCTAGTGCAGAAATACAGGCAGGAGGGGCTTCTCTGGGCCCCCCAATTATTGAAAACAGGGGAGAGGCAGACCCCAGGGTTTCTTTACATACATACTCCTAGTTAAAACATAATCACTTGCAAAGGATATTAGCTACTTTTTCCTTGTAATTAAATAGTGATGTGTATAACAATTTATAATGAATATGAGTATAAATTGGACTTGTTTCATTTTTGCATTCAGGTGAATAGAACTATTTGATATCACCTCTGTGGATAATAAGTATACCTTTTGTAGTTGAGAGCGTAAGAGAAGACCTAAGCCCTCCAAGAGCCGATGAGCCCAGACAGACCCCAAGGTCCTTGCGAATGGGCAGGCTAAGGGCTTGGCATAAAATTCAGTTAATCAATTCAACCAATTTTTTTTCATTAGTTCCTTTCTGCTGTGAACCTTAGTATGACTGTGTGTACCTGCAAGTATTCCCCTGAACAATTCTCAAGTACCCAGCCCTAGGCTACAACTAAAAGGTGTACATAGCACCAACAGTCAGGGCCATGCATTCATTTGCATAAGTTGTGCACTGCACAAACCCAGGAGTGCCCTTTACACACACAGAATACAAATGTATTTGATTCCTTTGAGACAGAATTTCTTCATGAACGACTGTCAAAATTAATGGTGACAGCGGAGGGTATAGCTCAGTGAGGAGAGCATGCTTAGTATGCACGAAGTCCTGAGTTCGATCCCCAGTACTTCTGTTAAAAAAAAATATATATATATATATATAAGTTTTAAAAACTATCTCTCCCCAAAAAACAAACAAAAATTAATGGTGAGGTTTCCGTGCTAACTTGCAAAATCAGATTTAAAACTTATACACCAAAAAGCCACTAGTAGACTTTAAGACAGTAATGTGAATGACTTTTTTCTACTATTTTCCAGCCATTTTCTAGAGAATATTCCTTTTTATAATGAAATAATATCACAAATTTTATACAAAAGGAAAGCTCAGTGCTCTGGCCCAAGAGACACTGGGCTGGAAGGGAATGAAAACAGGCAGATTTCAGGATGAGGTTAATTCCTCCCCCTCCCCTGGCATCTGGGTTTTTCTTCAACCAGACGAGAAGCATTTATGACTGTAAGGTAAAGATTACAATTTGTCACACACCTGTCATATCACAGGGCCACTTTAGTGCAAGTCTACAGAATGCTGTTAGTAAGAAAATACAAAGAATTTGTTCTATTTGATTTATTAATCAGTCTCTCTTCTGCAAGGTACTTTAATAATTACAGAGAAAAACAGCTACTTTACAGTGGATTCTGGAACAGAAAAAAATATATTTTTCTTTACTATAGAAAGCACATTAGTGGGCTACCTGGCAAAATTTGAATAAAGTGTTTAGTACCACGTCAACATTAACTTCCTAATTTTGGTACTGTACACCAGTTGTGACTCGGGGAAATATACACAAAAGTATCCAAGGGTAAAGAGGCATCTTGTCTGCAGCATGTGGTCAAATGCCTCAGAAAAAACAGACCAAAGCAAGTGTGGTAAAGTGTTAACATATGGGGAATCTAAAAGTTATACAGGAATTCTCTGAGCTACTTTTTGTAACTTTCCTGTATGTCTGAAGTTATTTCAAAATAAAATATTAATCTGTAAATTCACAACCTGCACACCAGGAGGTAAATACACTTAGCATCATACCGAATCCCTTTTTGGCACCTGGAGAGGGTGCTCCCAAATCAAAGATCCGGTGATGTATGCGCTGGCATGATCCATGGTGGTCGAAAGCTTGTCCTGCCACACTTGCAGAAATTTAAAATATCCTATTTACTGCAGCTTAAAAAATTGAAGATGCATATATTATCATCTAAAAACCCGTTTAAAATGACTTAAGCTGTCTTAAGTCGGCTACAAAAAATAAGCACTGGCAGGCTCCAAACCAACTCCAGACTTCTTTTTAAAGGCAGCACGCCACCTTGTGACAAAAGGCTAAAAAGCCATCAGATGAGGAAGGGAAATACCCCTTCAGCCAAAAAGTCACCAAGGAAAGAAGGGCTCAGATTTACTGATCACTTATTGTTTCCAGGTACCATTAGGCACTTCTTCATGTTAATTCTCAAACCACACTTACACACAAACAGCCTCAGGGTTTCATAGCTAGTAAGTGGCAGTGGCAGAATTCAGGAATAGGAAGCCAATCGCCGATCTAAACGTAAATTCATCTTCCCCCAAGAATACCAACTCCAAAACCAGAAATCTCCAATAACAAAGCTACTGGAAATCCTCTTCCTCCTCCCTCCAGCCTCAGCATTTCTATTGTCCATGTCAGGCTGGCCACTGGCTTTTCCTAAGGCCACAACATCCACACCTAAGTTTCCCTCTCCTTTGGCTAATTCTCTGCCTTCTATCTATTTTTATGAAGTCAACAGAGCAGCAGTTTCCCCAAATTTTATTTCTCAAAGTGTTCCCAGAAATAAATTTCCAAGACTCAAGTATGGAAAACACCACAGAATTAACACTTCCTAAAACCATACAAGACACATTTTATACAAAGCTCTAAGAAAACACTTCACAGGAAACAAAAAAAAAAGTTTTAACTTAGTTAGTTCAGCCCAGGGTGTCCCACGCTTCTGTGACCAGGGCACACTTTTTCCTAAAGGAACACCCATGTGCTAGGGCGGCTAGGGAAGGATGGCTAAAGTTCCTACGTCCAGTAGTGAGAGCGAAATCAGATAGTACACAGGACACGGAAACTTCTCAATACACGTTAGCTACCAGTGCTGAACAGAAAATGACACGGAAAACCGCGCCCAGCAACGCGACGATTCAGCTGGCCGCAGAGTACTGAACAAGGAAAGCAACACGGCGGGCCGTGACAGGAATGCTGATGAAAAAATGACTCTGTGCCAAAGGAAGACACGGCCAATCCGAGTTCTTTATAAACTGTAGTTGAACTTCGTTGTCTGCAAGTTCATTTACTTGCTAAAATACTTGTTACTCCCAAAATCAACCCATACAGCACTTCCTGGTCATCTGTGGACGTGCCAGAAGGGAAGCTGGAGACGCCTGACACAGATTCCTAGCTGAGGTGGGACAAAGCTCCGCCCAATGATTTCAGCTCTCAAGCTGTAAGGTGTCCTTTTCCTGGCCTATTTTGTGCCACTTTTTTTCACATTTTTGTGTCTTGTCACTGATTTCACTGTGTAAAATGGCCAAGGCTGGGGATGGGCCTTATGGAAAAAAATGCATGAGTTAGAAGCTTCCTTCAGGCATAAGTTATAGGGAGGCTCTGAGCTCAAGTTAATGAATCAACTATATTAAATGAGGTGTTTTTAAACAGAAACACACATGAAGCGACCTTATGTATTGATGGCTGAGGAAAACATTGTGGCCGAAGGCTCACCTAACCCAGCGTGTCCCCCAGGAGCAATGATTCAGAATTCGCTAATTCAGGGTGGGGAGGCTCCAAAGAACCTACCTATTGTGGGAATTGATTGTATTCGGAAAGCTCAAAAGCCTAAGGTATCAGGGCAGGGAACAGAAGAGGTGGGGAAAACATCTGGGGCTTGGTCATGATGCAGCTGAGGGGAGAGGAGGGTAAGAAAAGTGATACTGTCTTTAGATATCGAAGAACCAGGCTGTAAATATAAACTTTGTTTTTAATAAAATGCAAATATAATAAAGACTATTTTTAGGGAAATGGGGGTGGGTTGTGAAAACAAAATTTGTGCCACAATTCCCTCAAGGTAAAGAACTCCTCCAGGATTAAGTGAGCATGTTGATTTTCCTCAGTAATTCTTCGGAAAAGCACTGAGCCTATCAATCACTTTAGGCTATTCCTTTGTTTTCAGTCAAAGAAATAAGAAAAATGATCAGCAAAGGGACCAAAGTAATAATTTCTACTTCAAGTAGTTCCTACTTCAGTCCTTCCAGTCTGAACAGATGATACCGTGAAGAGACTGCTCTGAAATAACAGCACAGGCTGTTAAAAACAAAATGTGTCTAATTGTTTAGAGCAGAATAAAATTAGCATTAGATGTTTCTCTCTCAGGATTTAACAGGTTGTTATTTGAGATTTAAAATGTCAAACACTAGCCTCAAGCTTTTATAAACTTTAAACAGAATCAAAATGAGAGTGTGATGACAGGAGAGTACAGGAAAAAACTTGGATAAATCTCTAAGATCGGCAGAGATTATCAGATATGGGGTAATTAAGTATAAAATGGAGCAATGGGCGGGGGGGTCCCGAGTTGACATTATGATTGAAAACCATCCCATTGTAGAAAAATGTAGAGAACCTGAGCTCAAGCATCTCTGTCAAACACTCCTGGGCTCTTGCTCAAGAAGCAAATGTGACATGGCATTGATCGGAGTCTTAAATCCTGCTACTTCATTAGGTTGATACATGTCAAAAATGTATATAATGGAAAAACCTAGCCTCTGAGGCAATAACACAAAGTATACAATGAGGATCTTAGAAACAGTGTAATCAATAAAACAATGCTCTGGTTAGTACTCGTCTACACAATGAACACCAAAAGATACTCAGATTCAACAGCCCTGAGTCTGTGTAACAGGGAAACCTTTATATTATGGGAATCACATTCATTTTTAAATGATTATGAGGGACTCAGATATTCTAACTCACAAAGTCTGTTAAGAGTGGATACTAAAATTGTCTCCTTTTTTCCTAAAAATGAGGAAACAGGGAAATTAAGGGATTTGCTCACAGTTAAAAAACAAATTTGTGGCAGAGTCAAGAGTAGAAAAACCAGCCACTATCTGTAGTCAGCCTTCTGGAGGCCCTTCCTAGCCTTCCCGTTAGTATTTTACAAACCTGAGTATAATTCTCCTTATTTAATAAAGTTGACCAGGTCGACTTGAAGAACTGAAAAATGAACAGCAAACCAAATTTTATGGTTCATTTTCTCCAACAGATTTAACAATATTAGAACGTTTGAGAAGTAGTATTTATTGCAACAGGTTACAAGGGAATGGAAACAAGTAATTAGTCTTACAATCTGTTGGAAGCAAGACAGAGTTTACCGACATTCTGAGGAAAAAACACAACAGAGAAAGAAGTAACTGAACAGGACGGTATCCAGACAAAGGCACAGCATTCCACAGCCGCTTCATACTCTGTGCACACTAAGTCCTCAGGGAGAACAGACGTTAAGCAAAATAAGGCTTATATTAGAAGCTGCATATAATACCGTTGATATTATTCTGTCTGACAGCAAAAGGCTCTAGAAAAATCTCTCTGGAGAAAAAAAGTGCAACACAAAACCTGTGTAACAAAGGAAAGGAAAAGTAGAGCTAAAGACCCAGTGGTCCCTTTGAAATCTCTCACGGGAATACACACAGTGCAAACACAGTGTTCCAAACTCAGCAGAAGTTTCTGCCTGGAGTATGAACTTTCAGGTTAAACATGTATTTTGCAGGAAGAGTTCACCCTAAAGCTTGAGCGCCAGAGCGAAGAGAGACTTGCAGTCAGTAAGTAAGTGGATGAAATGCCTACTTTTTCACTAGGTTGTAATAATCCGCTTTGGGAAGAAGTGCTTTATCTTGAAACTAATTATTCCACCTTTTGTTATATGGTTCATGCTTTCAAAGTGCACTTGTCTCAAATTTGCTTGATACTGAATTTTGTAACGTCAGATAATAGCAGGCTGTCAAAAGAGAACCCCGGGGATGGATGGTTTAAGCTGCTTTTTTAAGAAGCATGCTGCTGAGCTGCCTTACGGTCTCCTTGCACCAGCCATACAAAACTGAGCCTATCTGCTCAAGTATCGTCCCTTCACAAATCAAGTCATATTAGAGGAATTGTTTTTAAAAGAGGCTTTCAAACTAGTCCTTCAGGCATTTAAAAAAATCTTCATATAAAAGTCCACTTCTTTTATACATAAGAACAAACACTTTTTTCCTTTAAAAAAATCTCATTTTTAAGCCAAAATAAATTAAAACTTGCTGAAATACCCTTTTTAATGGCTCAATGCTTATTTCAGCTATAAGGAGCTGTGTTCTTTGCACATCTTTGAAAATTAGAGATACTGAGACAAAGTAGTTAACTCTAAAATGATATGATGATACAACTCTGGCTCAGGGAACAGACTAAACTTGAAGTCTTTAAGAATAAAAAACTGACACTCATCATCCCATCTATATAGTCTTATGTACATATTAATAATCTATTCAATGAAAAAAAGGACAGAAATTTCATAAAACTATCTCAAAACTTAGAGCATAAAAGTGTAAAGAAACAAAACATTTAATGTACAATCTATTCCATTTGGCAATGTGTAAATTATATTGAGAGATAAAAACTTATCTACAAATAGAATATAACAAAAGGAAAATGTGATTTGAAAAGTGATCTCAGGTCCATAGCTCTTCAGTTCTTCCAAATTTGTAGATCAGAGTGCTAGAAAGATATTAAAATAAATTAGGAGGAAAAATCACACAGAACAAGCAACAGAGAATTTATTTTCTAAATATGTTTTGCTGGGTACCTCACTGATCCCTTTTGTATCAATTTCTAAAATTAAAGATTGTGGTGGTGTTGGTCTGAATTTGCTTGTTTTTTAAAGCCGTTTGCTGACCTTGATGGCTAAGTTTAATTAAATATCCTTTCTTAAAGTCTAGAAAGTTATTAGATAGGATACTTGTAAGGAAAGGGGGCATTTCTCATAGTGGTTGGCATTAGGGCCACTCACATCTCTAGGATTCTACAGTATCTGACTTACAAAAACTGAAGAATCCTAAAACAGACCATGCTGCCATTCTTCATTCATTTAACAAATAATTATCATAACTAAGTACTGGCTAGGCACCAGGCACCTAGCTAAGCACTAGAAAGGTGACTGTGAACCAAAACAAGACAAATGTGCACATTAACGGAGCTAAGAGTCCAATGAAGGAGACAATCAAATCCCAACTCAAAGACATGCTCTAAAGGCAAAGCACATGGCACCAAGAGAGGGAAATACAAGGATCTGACCTAGTTCGAGGGGGCAAGACAGTTTTCCTGAGGAAGTGGTGACCGAACTGAGATCTAAAAGAAGAGTGGGAATCACCTCGGCAAAGCATAGGGGAAGGAGGAGAGGCGCGGAGGTGGGACACTCTGGGACCCTGAGTTGAGTTGTGGGTATGTTGGATGGCTTGGGTTTAAAACGTCAGCCACCTGAGAGGGTATAAGTAAGAATCCAGACACGTGGTTTAGCCGTGGAGACAGACATCTGTGCCTCAATGGCATGTAGGCAACAACTGAAGTCTTAAGATAAAGGAGCTCACCTGGAGAGAGAGAATGAGTCAAGAAGGGGCCTAGGACAGAACCTTAAGAAACTCCAGAAGTTAGTGGGTGGAGGATCAGCTTGCAAAGGAAACAGAGGCAGAGCAGCCAGAGAAGCAGGAGCTGTATACAGCTGGCTGGATAACTTGCCAGCCTCTGGGCAGAGCACACAGTTGATGTGGTCGGCAGTCACTGTCCACGTGAGCACAGGCCTTTAGACTGTTCATCCAACTATCATTTATATGGACTCATCTACCACTATAAAGGGCTGAATCTGAACTTAAATTTGATCTCTAAACAGTGCCTAAGATGTCTTCATGAAAACTCACTGTATTCCCAGAAGGTTGTCAGCCACTTGCCAAGAAATACAATCACAAGATAGCAGAAACCATCAAACATCTTTCAAAACCAAAAGTGTCCAGGCCACAGTGCAGTAAGAGGAAACCCAGGCAGAGCACGGCGAGCTGAGGAAACAGTTGAGAGTTCAGGGCTAGAGTCTGCAAGGCAGAGTACAGAGAGCCGGAGAGAGGGAGCCCCGGAGGTCTGCAGGGGTCCCCCCTGAGTCTTCTGTCAAGTACTGATAGTAGATGCATGTGAGGAAACTCCCCAAGAAAAGGGAAGGAACCTTTGGAAAGAACAACTCCCAGAGCTCCCACAGGGCTGGGAAGACTTCACAATCTCATAAAGCAGAGTAGAAAGCCTCAGAATACATGGAGCATCGGAAAGAGTACTCAGAAGTGTAACTGCCTCAGTAAGGGGGACATGCAACCCTCGTCTAAAGCTGCTCTGGTCCTGCCTTATGAAGCTTAAAAGCAAGACTCAAAAGGATCAAGCTGTTTCCCAGTGACTGGATTGCATCCAGAACAAAGCTCAAAAACGTTTAAAGAAATACCAAAAAGTCCAGCCCCCAACCAGCTGCATGCAAAGAACACAAATAGGGGAAAAGAGACCCAAAATGGAAAGAAAATAAAAATAGTCAATAGGAACAGACTCAGAATTGACACAATCAGGCAAGGACACTGAAATGGTTACACACATACTTCATATGTTCAAGGAGGTAGAGGGAAG
Source organism: Camelus ferus (assembly GCF_009834535.1). Lineage (NCBI taxonomy): Eukaryota > Metazoa > Chordata > Mammalia > Artiodactyla > Camelidae > Camelus > Camelus ferus. The sequence continues at coordinate 10,360,196 of NC_045696.1, read as the reverse complement.
CATGTTAGAGAGAGATGTGGAGAATGTAAAAACAAAGACCTAAATTACACTAACATAGATGAAAAATACAATGTCTCAGATGAAAAACACACCAGATGGGAGTAACAGTGTATGAGATACGACAGAAGCAGAGATTAGTGAACCTGCAGATACAACAATGGAAACCATCCCACGTGAAACACACACGACAAAAACGAGAAGCAAGCATCAGTGCGCTGTGGGACAACTTCAAACAGTCTAATACACATGTAACTGGAATCCCAGAAGGGCAGGGTGGGCAGAAAAAATATTTGAAGAAATAATGGCTGAAAAGATTCCCAATTTGATGATAACTATAAATCCACAGATCTAAGAAACTCAATGAGCCCCAAGCAGAAATCTGAAGAAAACTACACCATAGCACATCATAATCAAACTGCTTAAAACCAGCGACAAAACAAAGTTCTTCAATGCTTAGATCTTAATACTTTTGTGGGTGGGGTGGGGGGTAGGGGATATAATTTTCATAAATGATGCCTAAAATACCTATCTTTACATTAAAAGACATTTCATTCTGAAAAGTATAGGATACAGGCTTCACTTTGGAAGCTTTTTAGAAGACTGCCCCCCAAAAATACTTTTAATATTGTTTTATTTTTATACTTTTAAGTTATCTTAAAAACCTAATCAAAAAATCTAATTCCCCAACCAAGTTTTATATATGATGTGCATACTATGTATTAATTCTAACTTCCTTTCTTTGTTTCTTTTTTTATTAAAGGTACATGATATGGTTTCTTAATAAAACACAGGTTATGGAAGCAGCAGTCTGGGTTCAAATCCCTGTTCTGGATTTGCTAGCTAGGTGTCCTTAAATTATGCTCTGAGTCTTATTTCCTCATCTACAAAACAGGAACACCATCTGGGTTATATACTTAAGATAATTAAATGGGCATGTAAAAGGTAACAAGATCTCAGCTGGTAACATCCAGCTGAGGTCTTGGCACATAGCAGGGCCCCACTTAAACGCTTGTGTATGCTTCTATGCAACTGTAGAATTTTCACCTTTTAAAAGAAGTTCTACACATTGTAACTAATCCAAGGGATTTTACATGTCCCATTGCACATGCTGCCCTTACAATAAAGATGACATTTCTGTAAAAGTATAGGTCTAAGTAAGAAATTAGGCAACTTACCTAAAAAATATAAGTGCATTTTGAAAAAACACAGCTAGTCCTGGATAAACATCAGTATCTGCACAAAGTAAAACAGATCAGAAGATCACAAAAGGCAAATGGCAGTCACAAAGTCTTTGTGCCATTCACAATGACATGCTCTGTACACTACAAAATGCTGTGGTTATTCATTAACTCTAAGAAATCCACGAAGAAACTGAAATGAGAAAATGCCGGTCTCATTCTCCCAAAAGGAAGGATTGCTGTCACTCGGATAAAAGACAATGAATTTATCAGGTTCTCCTTTTATCTAAAGTAGTTGCTATGGTTTGAGCTGCATGGAAACTGCTAAGGAAGCAGCAGCTCATACCTCCGTGTCCTGTGGCCAATACAGAAATACACAATGTCACACAGGTACACATTAAAACAATTTTTTAACAAAGGTACTGGGGATTGAACCCTGGACCTTGTGCATGCTAAGCACGCACTCTACTACTGAGCTGTATCTTCCCCCTACAAATTAAATTCTTGATGATTTAAGAGTCTGTTCATTTATTTTCTTTCATGAATTCAGGAATTTTATTGTGCAAATCTGACATATATAAAAAGAATTGTAATTTATCATCATGTTCTCCTGGGGAGACAGGTACTATCTTCATAGGAAGAAAAAGAAAAAACTGGAAATGACTTATATTTTTATGGATAGTTAATAAAACTATAAATGTTGTTTAAAAATACTAGATAGGATGAAGAAATGCTCAATTTGTAGCTTTGGATATCACACAGCAAACAATAGAGCTGCATGCTTAAAAGCTCCAAGTTTGAGTCATACACCCTGGATCTGAATCCTAACTCTACCACTGACTAAACGTATGACCATGGGCAGATTATTTCACCTCATTATGCCTTAGTTTCCTCACTGGTAAAACGGACATTGTAATAGCACCTGCCCCAGAGCGCGATAAATGTGGACTATGCATAGTGCCTAGAACAGTACGCGGCCCATAAAGTGCTATGTAAACACTAGCTGCTGTTATGATTCCAGAAAATCTGCACAGCAAAAGATTTGAAATACTTGTTAGAAATGCTCTAAGTATATTCAGTTTACAAACTGAAAAGTGTATATAATGAGCAATGCTGTAGAAATATGAAGATGAGACCCGTAATTGAGAAATTCCTCAATATGTACTAGTTCTTCAAAGATTAAGATCAACCAATGCGTGTATAACCTTTACAAACTTAATACTTCCCTACATACCTTTCAGGAATGATCATTTATTCCTGATTTCATAATGGAAACTAGAAAGTTTCACATGTTGCTTCATGTACGTATGCAGACTTTCCAAGGAAACTAATAACAGCAACCCACCCTTCTTAGAGTCAGGGATAAAATGAGCTTAAAATGTCCTTCCCGATATGATTCCATTTAGAAACAGGCAAATCTACAGAAAGTAGATTAGTTGTTGCCTAGGGCTGGCAAAGGGTAATGAGGAGTGATAGCTAATGGGTAAGAAGTTTCTTTTTGGGGTAATAAAAGTGTTCTAAAGTTGGATTATGGTGATGGTAGCACAACTCTGTGACTATACCAAGCATTGAACTGTACACTTTAAATGGGTGATTTACATGACATGCATATTATATCTTAATAAAGCTGTTTTTAAAAAAGCACTTTCAAATGAGCTTCATACTAGAACTGTCTGCTCCGTTAGTATTTTTAATTAACTAAAATAATATATTTTAGATATATATGATGAGTGGTACTAAACATTAGCCAACGACTGTCCTCTTGTACTGACTTATTTTGTACAAAAGACAAAGGTGTTCCAAAGATCTTATACTCATCATATCAAGATAGTAAAAGGCCAGCTGTGAATCAGGACAAAGAGATGTGACAGTTAAGCAGAGTGACAAAGATTCCAGAGACAGAGGTATCAGAAGGCGAGTAAACTGTTATCTGAAACTGATTCACGTCTGTGGCGTGAAGGGAGAGAGCCAGTGCAACAGCGTCTTCTGATTCCTCCACTTCTGCTTTTCAGCCCCAACCTGGATGGAAAGCTGTCGTGACTGGAACAGTTGCAAAGCTCAGAATGGTGCACAGAGAGCTCTCTCCACTGTAGCAAGTTTCTGCATGAAGGCTACACACACCTTCAGTCTTACCCTTAAAAAAACTCCCCCTTGTACCTAGCACTGAACAATTACACGCTGGGGTTGGAAAGAAGAGGTATTAATAGAACAAAAGATACTAGGGTTCATAACGCCTTGCCTTGAAACCCTTGGGGCAAGGCATGTTTTGGAACTCAGAATTTTTCAGATTTAAGAATGGTAACAAAGGGTATAATATCACATAGCACCCCCAACTGAGTTTGGACGAGCATCCCATAATCAAATACAACCACATTCCTCTAAGAAAATATGTGAATACTTATCATATGAAATAAAGACCATAAAGAGCCCCGGGTCAATTGAGGCCAGGTTTTGCTGCCAAACTGGTTATGAAAAACTCGACCTTCAACACTTTATGGATTTTAGAACAGTGTAGAAGGGGCTGTGGATCTGTACAGGCTTCTCACTTTTACCACCAGTCAGTAAACAGGTCTCTAGCATAGAGCCGGAAGGAAGGAAATCAGAACCTCCAGAGATGGCTGAGTTACCTGGTCTCTGTCAGTGGCCTGGATTTCCTAACATGGTTATCCCACTGCACTCAATGACCCTACCAAGTTTTATTAAACAACTTATAAACCTTTGCGTAGAGTTTTATCTCCATGCTAACTGAATAATTAAACTAAATTTTACTCCAGGTGGGGTTAACACACTAAGCCAAATATAAAAGACATCGGAATCTCTCCTATGAAATAAAGGAGGAATAAATACTTACTTTGGGTAACATACGCGCCAAAAAGAATCCACATAGAAGCAATAAGTGACCCAAACATCAACATGAAACCAATGAAGAGCCAAACTCGAGCACCTGTGTGAAGAATGAAGAATAGGTTGTATGACTTTGCTCATTTCTGCATTCTGCAGCTCTTTGTCTTAACAATACATAATACCGGAACACGGTTAACCTAACATATGTTATGCCTATCAAAACAGTCATGTATTTACATATACCTGCTATAACAATTAACTGAATTAAGATAAAAAAAAAAAAAGAAATTAACTAAAAGGTGTTAAGCCACACTTGGAAATGGAAAAGAGGTAAGTTACTATTCTGCTGGCTAACAGTTGAATAAACTAAACTAGGCAAGCTTCATAAGTAATTATTTGACTAAGCTGATTAATTAAACCCTAACTGAAAAATTACCCTGTTGTATATATTATCAAGGTAATTGTTCTATTAGAAATAGCAAATATATTTCAGATAGCCATTACCACACAGGAATGAAAGACTGCAAATGAATAAGAAACATATGCCCCTTTTTCATCAATGTTAATATCATGCCACTACTCAATATGGTGCTAACAGCAGCCATGTATTCAGTCTCTTATGGCTGAGGCAGGCAATCTGTACCACATGCCCTTGAAAAGATCAAGGACAAAAGCATCTCTTCAAACCTCTACTGTATAGAATTCTAGAATTTACACAATAGAATCTCAATAAAGTGATCATCCAGACACTTGAGTAGATTCAACACATTTTTAGGAAAGAAGGTTAGCATTTGTGCCAAACCCTGATCACAGGTATATTGACAGCCTGTCGCCCTGTGGAAGGGGAATAAAGCTTCCCTGAATTGAAAATAAAATCTGAGCCAGTTTCCATAAGAGAAAGCTAAGTTTGCCGCAACTGCAGATATTCTGTTACTAGGTGAACAAAAATTCATATATTTTAGGCACCAGATATGCAGGAAGCTCAAAGCTCAACACAGTAAGAACAGCTGATATTTGAGAGAAATGGGTCCCTAGATTATCTAAATTTTATTATAATACTAAGCAGGTCCCCAGAAATACACAGTAATGTTTAGTTCCTTCGAGAAAGACATCCTCCAAATTCAATCACAGCTTTTATCTAAAGTGAATGAAAGGAACTATCACAAATTCTTGTAATTATCTTCCTTCATGTCCTTTATATATGACCACACAAAAACGTTCTAATAGAATTAAATAAGAAAAAAACTTCCCTTGAAAAATGAGTATGTTTTCCTTTAGCAAAAAATAAACTATAACATTTTCCCTTTTTTGCTTTGACTGCAAGGAAGCTCATGGCCAACGTTAATGAACAATTAAGAGGATCCATCTTATCCTAGATTCTAAGTACATGATCTTTTTTCTACCTAGTATCTGTTCCTTTTTATAGCTTTCTTATTTAACAGTTCCATTTGTAGTGTATTATTACTTTGATAATACTTTCCTGCAAATTCCTCTGGGAATTAAATGGGGCTAAATTACAAATAAACCATTTAGGTAGCATGGAAGCTTAGTGTGGCAACATCTGAGCAAGCCTAGAAGACAGTCTGCCCTTAAATTTTGAAGCATTAGACAGAAATTGCACCTAAGGCACTACATATAAATATAAATTGTATTGTGAATTTTAATTGGGTAGGGAATAATCATGGAAGAAAATATAACAGTCACTTACTAAGAGTAAAAACTATGGGCTTTGGAACCAGACAGACCCAAGGCAAATACAAGCTCTACCTTTAAGCTAAAAAGCTTTCGTTAAGTTACAGTGAAATTTTCTACAGAAAATAAGATAATAGTAACATAATCCACAGCAATGTCTGAGGAATATTCTTTAAAGAAAAATGATCAAATAAATTATCATGTGCTCTATGTACATTTTCACTTGCCAATACATGCTTTCTTATTTTTTACTCTCAACCATTTCTGACATTACTGGGGCACAAGACATGCATGCATGTGTATGCACGCACGCTCATGCACACACACACAAACGCACTTTTAACTTAGGTTTGTCTGTCATTTGTCACTATCCGCATCCTCTCCAATTCTTCAACGATCCCAATGGAAGTGAAATTATAAGATCTGCATCAGCAATTAAAGCATCAGGAACAAAAGAAAGCTAATCTGTCCCCCCTGTAACTGGCTTATTTCACCCAGCATAATGTCCTCCAGGTTCATCTGTGTTGTCACATATGGCAGGATTTCCTTTTTTCTGTTGTCACATATGGCAGGATTTCCTTTTTTCAAGACCCATTCCCTTTATGTGAGGAATCTAAGAGTCAAACTCACAGAAACAGAGAGTGTAACAGTGGCCACGGAGTGGGAACTGGGGAATTGCTGTTCAGCGGGTAAACAGTTTCAGCTATTACAAGATGAGTAAGTTCCAGAGGTCTGCTGTACAGTATTGTGCCTATGGTTAGCAATAGTGTATCATGCACTTGAAATTGTGTTGAGAGTAGATCTCATGTTAAGCGTTTTTACATTAAAAAAAATTTTTTTTTAAAGCTAAGCTCTTTGGCTCCTTTATTTGGTTTAAAGTCTCATGATACTTGCTCTATGATTCCATTTATAGATTCTAGAAAAGGCAAAACTACACTGATAGAAAGCAGATCAGTGGGGGCCAGGAGGTGGGGTAACAGGATTAACTACAAGGGGTAAGAGGGAACCTCCTGGAGTAACAGAAATATCCTGTATCATGATTGTAGTAGTAGTTATCTTGCTGTATACATTTGTCAAAACCTGTTAAACTGTATACTTTAAGTTGGTGAGTTTTATTTTATATTTCATACAAATTATCCTCAATTAGACTGACCAAAAAAATACACACACACACACACACACACAGTACTACAGACAAAGAGACGAAATGGTTCCTGATTAGAGACGATCACAGAACGGTAGCTAAAAGCATGGGATCTGGAACCAGACTGTCAGTGCTCAGGTCCTGGCCCCACCACTTATTTGCTTTATGACTTTGGACAAGTTATTTAAGTTCTCTGTGCCTTAGTTCTTCATCTAAAACTGAGGACAAGAGCACCTACCTCATAGGACTACTGTGACAATTAACTGAGTTAATACGTGTCAAGCATTCAAGCCAGTCTCAGGCACACACTAAGTACTCCACAAGTACTTGCTATTATTCTTAATCATCCTTCAAAATTCCCCTCCCACCTAGTCCAAATTTCCGACCATAACACAAATCACCCTCCCTAGTCCTCAAAGGTTGGAGATAGGACATCTAGCATTGTGCTTTTCATGTATGGCATGGAAATTCCACAGAAAACAAAACTACTGGAATTCTAACAGAATGTGTTATAACCTGAATAAGAGAAAATACTACTAAATGACAATTCAAAAGAGTTCAAATTAAAAAAAAAATGTATATGCAGACAAACAGCGTGTTTCTTCTAAATACTTTCGTTGTAGTCTGTTGGTGTTAACTCAGGTGATCACAACTGAATGTGAAAAACACTGCAGTCCTAGTTTTGATCTCTTAATGCATGCATACTTTGTTGTTAGTAATCATGGTCAGCCATCTTGTAACTAATATTATTGGTCAACATTTGGGATAAAAATAAATCCATCATTAGCACTGGAGGAATAACCTGGAGCCCAAGATCCATCTATTTGAATGGTAACATTTTACCTACATATTATGGGCATATAACACGACAAAAAATAGAAACTTCTGACAGTAACTTTAATTTTCTTAATGATTTAAATAACACAAAAAATTTTTCTTAAAAGTAAATTTTAAAAAATCCTATATAATCATTACCATTCCTAAATAAAGACTCACTATGGGCTTTGCTTTTTCTGCTGATAAATCTCTCTTTTTTAGCCAGCACACATTAACAACTCAAAAGTGCATTTACCTGTTCTTCCTAAACAGCCGCTTTCATAGCTGTCACCTCTCACCTGAGCATTGGACACAGCATTTATCCTAGAACAATACAAAATCATCTAATAAGCTTTCATGCTGCTAAAATATTCACAGATATTTACATACCATTTAGAAGGGAAACATTTCCTAACCAAAGTCAGTATCTGAATAACTGAACGTATCTTTTAACTTAAATATCCTAGTGGGTAGAAATGTTACGTTAGTTTTATTTTTCTAAAGTACACCCAGAAAACACACTTAATTTTAAGAGATTACTATCACTTGTCTCCAGTGATTATAAAAGAGGGGTCAATTTTCTGACTTCTTTGCCTGTTTCACATTTATACATGAATGACTCACTGTGAGGTATCTCATTTTAAGGTTCTTGTTATAATCAGGGTTTAAAAGTTTCTCTTGGTGTTAAAAGTCAAGTGATTTTCTCTGATCCATTTCTCAAATTCAGAGAACACTGGTCTATATATAAGAAACAGGTCCACTTTGTTCAGCTTCTCTTTCCATTTTTGTTATAACAAGGTGCTTTGTAGAAGGAATTGTCTTTTCTTAGCATCCTGAATGAATATAAGTAGTTCTGTCTTCTACAGTTTCTTTTTTAAAACCCCTAACATTTAAGAAAATTATGTAATCTTAACATTTAACATTTTTTTAATTATTAAAAGATATCCATGAAAAGCTTCCAAATTTTTATGAAGTGAAATAGTAGATAAACCTGAAAATGATTTAATAAAAGAGAAAAGCCATGTATCAATCTCATGTAAAGCCAATCCTGCCCTTCCCCAAATATTGGCAAACACAGTCAAGTATCACATTTAAAAAATATAATACTCCATGGTAAAAGGTAAGTGTGTTAGAATGCTCCAGGATGAATCACTACTAAAAAATCTAGAAATATAACATATTTTGTTACAGCTAAGATGCCATTAATTTTTAAGATGCACCATTATTTTTTTATACTGACAAGAAGGAAAAAAATACTATCTTTTGTAATGATGAGATACCACTGACTACAAAAAGCATCCTGATGTTCAGAGATAATAAAATATAAAAATAATCTTAGGACCTATAAAACATAGTAATTGGGGAGAGGGTATAGTTCAGTGGTACAGTGCATGCTTAGCATGCACAAGGTCCTGGGTTCGATCCCCAGAACCTCCATCAAAAAAATAAATAAATATACCTAATTACCTTCCTCCAAAACAAAACAGAAACAACCATAGTAATTAGTCAGTTAAACAAATATAAGGACAAACATCACAAGATAATCTCTATACATGATAAAAAGATTATCTGACTAAATTCAACACTCATTCTTGATTTAAAAATCTTAATAAAGTGGGAATATATACACACATATATTTATGTTAAAAAAGAATCTATTAATTAAGTTAAAAAGTTATTCCAGATAGTATTAAACTTTGAAGCAAAAATGTTTATAGAAAAATAACCTTGCATTGAGAATTACCTTCATACTTACATGAAGAAAGCCAATGTGGAAAAAACACCACATGTGTGAAAGGCATGGTTCAGCTGTTCTGGCTTAGGATATACCACGGCTGCGTCAATCATTATCCACCAACCTGTAAAAAACTTGAGAAAGAATCCATGTCATTAAAGTACCACTGACACTTTGGCTTAGCATGATACCTGTTCCTTAACATTACCCTTTTTCTATGGACCATGTAACTGAAACATAAAATATGCCTACTTTTAGATATTGAAATACGAAAAATGAGAATCCCTTGTTTACTTATTCTCTATAGCATATGAGGTGAATATAATGAAATCTCTGTAAGATTCTGAAGTTCTGCTCTCAATGCAAAATGAAAATTTTACTATCTAGGAACGAATTATCTCCTTCTTTCATCCACCATAAAATTACATGCAACCAAAGCTCTCTTAACTAACCTCCAACTAACCAGCTCCTTGATTATCTCATGTGTTTCATTCTCTCGTTCATATTCAAAAGAATATGAATATTTCTTTTTAATGTGCCCAAGCATTTTTGCTTCCACAAATGAGATGCCATGTCTCCAAAAAATATCTAAGCTCGGTATAGTTTTATTTAATTATTTAATTGATTAAATACTGTAAAACTGACTAAACATGAGTTAGTAAAATGTAATGTTTCTAGGTAAACTAGGCTGAATAGACTTAAAGCACACAAGTTACTAAGAATTTCACAGACAAATTAAGTGCAGACGAGACAACCATAAAGAGCAAGAAAAACTAACAAACAGATAAAAGAATTCTGCATGCAGACTGCTTCATAATTATTTTTAGTTCTTACTCTGCTTTATTTATTCAATTTTTTCTACTAGACTTCAGGTATAGAACTATATACTGAAAAGATGAATTTATCTATCTTTAATTTTTTATTCTCTTCAATTATAGTTTACCTGAAGATATTTAATATAGTTCCTGTGCTACACAGTAGGACCTTGTTATTTATCTGTTTTATATATAGTGGTCTGTATCTGCTAATCCCAGATTTATTCCCCACTTCCTTCCCCTTTGGTAACCGTAAGTTTGTTTTCTATGTCTGTGAGTCTATTTCTGTTTTGTAAGTAAGTTCAACTTAGATTCCACATATAAGTGACATCACATAATATTTTCTTTGTCTGACCTACTTTACTTAGTATGATATCTTCTAGGACCATCCATGTTGCTGCAAATAGCATTATTTTATTCTTTTTGTGGCTGAGTAGTATTCCCTTGTATATATGTACCACATCTTCTTTATTCATTCATCTGTCAGTGGACATTAAGGTTACTTCCATGTCCTGGCCATTGTAAATAATGCTGCTATTAACACTGGGGTGCACGTATCTTTTCGAAATTAGAGTTTCTTTTGGATATATGCCCAGGAGTGGGACTGCTGGATCATATGGTCAGTCTATTTTTAGTTTTTAAGGAACCTCCAAACTGTTCTCGAAAATAGCTATACCAATTTACATTCTCACCAACAGTGTAGGAGGGTTCCCTTTTCTCCACACCCTCTCCAGCATTTATTATTTGTAGATCTTTTGATGATGGCCATTCTGACCTATGTGAAGTGATACCTCATTGTAGTTTTGAGCATGAAAAAGATGAGTTTAAATTAAGTGTAACAGATACTGAAATTTGCTTCAAAAATGTAGTAGGGGCAGGGAATGGCTGATGGAACACTAAAAGATTAGACGTGATCTGATTTTTTTTTGAAGCTCAATGATAAGTGCAGGGGATAAGAAGGGACTCTTTATACTATTGTCTCTATTTTTGTTTATATGTTTGACATTTTCAATAATAAAAAGTTAAAAGAAGAAAAAAAAATGTTGGGAGGAAAATTAAGCAATAGTTTGTGAACAAATTTCTTCCTCTCACTTCCTGCCTGTCCTGCAGCCAGGGAATGGAGATGGCAACCCTTCCCTAGAGCACCTCAGGGCTTCAGTTCTAATGCGGCCTGAGATTGTTACTGCTGTCTACACATCCCGGACTTCGATGAGTCACAACATTAGTTACATCAAATTCTGAGTCTTTGAGAACCTTAAAGGAATTATACATATTATGTAATTGACTTAAAAATGCTACTGCTTACAAAAATTGTATTATCACAGGTATTCACAGTTCAAAGGAATCAGGATTAATTTTCAGGGCATTATGCTGTACACCTGAAATTGATACAACACTGTAAACTGACTATACTTCAATAAAAAAATATATATATATATAAAATTTTTCTTCAGGGCAAAAGATGAGGCATAATGTCACCAACCTGGCTTTTTCACTTACCAATATACCTGCTACCACAGAAGCCACCGCATTTCTTCTTTCACTCCAATCAATACATTCACATTCTGGCCAACGGAAATTATCTAGGAAGCCTGCCATTTTCACCCCTTAAGCATGGATTTTTCATTAAATACTATAATCTACAAGTAAAAAGACAAAAAATAATCAATCTAAGGAAATGTTTTTAAGAAGTAAAATACCTTACTCCTTTCATAAAGATTTAAACAAATTTACTTTAGGTCTAACTCTACTACACTGAAGAAGAAAAATTCAATACGTCAATGAATGTCTATAGAGATGTACGTAAGACTGTGCTAGGACACAGAGGGAGCTTACTGTTTATTAAATGAGTGTGGTAGTTGTAAAACATGTCTGCAAATTCTTTGACACTTCTCGCATTGAGAGGTGGATCTATGTCTCTCCCTTTGAATTTAGGCCAATAAAAAAGGCTGGTTGACCAATAAAGCAGAGAAAGTGATGCTATATAACTTTTGCCAGACAACTTCTGAGACTAGATAATAAAAAACAATGCAGCTTATAGCTGGTTCTCTGGAACACAATACTTGTGTCCTGAGTTGCTTTGTAAAAAATCCAAGGCCACAGTGCTATGAGGAGACCATGTATAGGTGTTTGGGCCCACAGTTTCAGGTGGGGGCCCAGCCGACAGCCAGCCATCAACTGCCAGATGTGTGAGTAAACACTTCTGGGTGACTGCTGATCCATCTATTAGCATTAACCCCACACTTCAAGCCTTCCCCGATGAGGTCCCAGATATACAGAATAGAAACCTGTCATGCTGACTATGCACTGCCCAAATTCCTGACCTACAGAAATCATAAGCATAATAAAATGGCTATTTAAACTACTACATTTTGGAGTTACTGCAATAGATAACTGGAAGGATAAAAATCACATGCATAAAGAACCATAAAAGTACAACATGCTGTGGAATTTTCCAAATAGTATATTCAGATGTGATGATTCAGGAACATCTTAAATTTCAGAAGGAAAACTATTTGAAAGCACAGAAGAGTGCTGAAAAGCAAGCAGAAACTGGAGGGGATTTGACCCTTGAAAGAGAACACAATGAATAAGATCCACTTTTATACAGCTTTTCCCCAGAAGAATCCCTTAACCTCCAACTCCCAGCCAAGTGAATCCCTGTGGTGCAGAATAGCTAGAACTTGAGCAAAGTCAGTCTTTTTGGCTTGAGGTATCAGAGGATGAAGTTCAGGATTAACAAGAGCAGCTGGAAATTGAAGGAGAAATCTTGGAGAGGTGTAAGTCACAGGAGGGAGCGCCAAACACTTTAATATAAACTCTCTTAAATACCTTACAGATAACCCCTTAACAGCACGTGCATAGAGGAGACTCCAAGGACCTCTGCAGGAAAAAAATAGCTAGAAGGCTGAAAGAACTAACCAGATTTCAGGTGATGCCCCCTGCAAGACATTTTGGAATCTGAGTCCCACCAATGCAGAAATCAGTAAACACCCTGAAGATTTCCAGATGTACTCTATCAAAGTGTAAAGCCAAATCTCCACAATTTCAGGGTGATCAGCCAGTGTTTTAACAGCTGTTAGAACAAAAAGTAACACTCTTCAGATGAAGATAACTGAATCCAAAGTGTCTATAACATATCATCCACAATATCCACTACAGTTGACCCTCAAACAACACAGGTTTGAACTATGCAGGTCCACTTACATGCGGATTTTTTTCACTAAGTACGTTCTACAGTACTACACGATCTACAGTTGGCTGAATCAGAGGATGCAGAACAACAGATATGGAGGATCAACTGTAAAGTTAAACATGAATTTTTGACTGCACAGAGGGTTGGCATTCCTAACCCTGTGTTGTTCAAGGGTTGTGTATAGTTAAAAAATTACTATTCACAGAAAAAAGAAAAATGTGACCCTCAAGGAGAAAAAAAAAAGTCAATAGAAACAGACCCCAAAATGACTCAGATATTGAAATTAGCAGACAAGGACTTTAAAGTAGCCAGTATAAACATTTTTAAAGGAACATGGTCAAAGTAACTGAACTCATAGAGAATCTCAATAGAGAAAAAGAAACAAATTTTTAACATAAATTTTAGAACTCAAAATTATAATATTTGAAATTTAAAATTAACTAGATGGGTTTACTAGGAGATTAGAGCCACTAGAAGAAAAGGATAGGAAACTTGAAGAAAGATCAAAAGAAATTATCCAATCGAGAGAAGAGGGTTTTTTTTTTAAACTGGGGGAAGAATGAATAAAGCCTCAACAAACTTAGGAACACTAGTAACTGGTCTAATATATATTTAATTGGATCCCAGAAAAATGAAAAACAATTTGAAGAAATAATGGCTGATAATTTACCAAATTTGGTGAAAAATATTAATCTGCAAATCCAGGAAGCTCAGCAAAACTCCAAGGAGGATAGATACAAGGAAAACATCATAATCAAACTGCTGAAAGCCAGAGATTAAAAAAAAAAAAAAAAAAGAAGAAGAACAAGAACAAGAAGCAGCAACTTTAGAGGGAAAAAAATCACATTACATACAGGGGTAGTAGAACAAAATGCATGATAAATGACTTCTCATCAGAAACAATGGAGGCCAGAAGACAGTGGAAGGACAATTTTTGAAGTACTTTTAAAAACAATCCCAAATTCTATAACCAGTGAATATATTCTTCAAAAGTGAGGGTGATGGCAATTCTACTCTAATCTACCCAAGAGAAATGAAAACATATGTCTACCCAAAAACTTGTACACAGATGTTCATAGCAGCAATAATCATAATAACCAAGGAGTATAGCAATCCAACATATATCAATTGACGAATGAATAAATAAATGTGGGCTACCATACAATGGAATACAAATTCAGCAATAAAAAGGAACAAAGGACTGATACATGCTACAACATAGATGAACCTCAAAAACATTATGCTAAGTGAAAGACAAAAGACCACATATTGTACATTTCATTTATATGAAATGTCCAAATGAGGTAAATTTATAGACATAAAGTAAATAAGAGGTTGTCTAGTGATGCAATAGGGAATGAGGGCTAACAGGCACAGGGTTCTAAAATTAGACTCTGGTGATTACTGCACAACTCTGCAAATATACTAAAAATTACTGAACTGTACACTTAAAACCAGTGAATGTTATACGTTTACTGTATCTCAAAGCTTTTTTGCCTTTTTTAATTTTTACTTTTTATTGAAATGTAGTTGACTGATAATGTCAGTTTCAGGTATACAGTAAAGTGATTCAGTTACACACACACATATATATATACACATTCTTTTCCATTACAGCAATAAAGCTTTTTTTAATTAGGATAAAGTAAAAATATTTTCAGGTAAACCAAAACTAAGATAATTCATCATCAGATTTGCACTAAAAAAATGCTAAAGGAAATTCTTCAGGCTGAAGGGAAATGACACCAGATTAATCTCAGATCTACTGGAAGGAATGGAGAATACCAGAAATGATCAATATGTGGGTAAATACAGATGACTGTTTTATTTCCTTCTCTTTATTTAAAAGACAACTATTTACAGCAAAAATTATAACACTGTGTAGGATGTCCACAAAGATAACTTATTTCTAAGTAGTATATCAGTTACATTTTCAAATAATATGCTTAAATACGGATTTAGGTGAAACACTTCTAAATTTAAAGTAATGAGTCCAGTTGTTAACCTGAAAAGAAGGACAATAAATATACCACAGAAGGTCCAAACACTAGAAACACAGACTGGGAGACAACATCTGCAAAACAAATACCTGATAAAAGATTCGTACCTACAAGTAGAAGGAACTCCAAAAGATGAGTAATAAAAAGATAAAATATAAGCAATAAAAAGTGTGCACAAGACCTGAAATGGGCAAAAGACTTAAAAAGACAATGAAAAAAAAAAAAAGCACATGAAAAGGTATTCAAAATCATTAGTCATCAGGGAAACACAAATTAAAGAAATATCATCACATATCCACTAGAATAGCTAAAATTAAAAAGACTGTTGGTTGTAGAACAAGTGGAAATCACATACATTTCTGGTGGCAGTTCTTTACTAAAGTTAAAAAATAAACCTCCCTAGAACCCAGCAATTCCATTCCTAAGTATTTACCAAGGAAGTAAAAGCACATATTCACACATCAAAAAAGACTTGTACAAGAAAGTTTACGGCAGTTTTATTCATATTAGCTCCAAACTGAAACAACCTAAATGTTCATCAACAGAAGAATGGATAAGCAAATTATGAGTGAATCACACAATGGAATACTATTCAGCAACAGAAAAGAATGAACTGATACATATAACCATGCAGAAAAAAGAAAATCTCAAAAACCTGATTTACATGAAAGAAGGCAGACACAAAAGAATATATCCTGTATGATTCCATTTAAATGAAGCTTAAGAGGCAAAACTAATCTACAGTTCCAGAAATCAGAGCAGTGGTTGCCTGTAGGGGTTGAGGACTAACTACAAGGAAAATTTAGGGGTGATGGAAATGTTCCATACCTTGGTTGTGATAGTGATAATGCAGGTACATACATTTATCAAAAGTTACTGAAGTGTATACTTAAGAACTGTGTATTTTACAGTATGTAAACTTTGGCCACAAACATTTTTTTAAATGTCATCATTCAGATATGCTTTAGCTGCATTAAAGCCTTACTCAGTATGTACTATAGGCACATTTTATCAAGATATTTCTGCAGATATGGAGATGAATCGTTATCAAAGATTAAATATTAACTGGTTAAAAGCAAGTTTAGGGAAGGTTGTGAATTTGAGACGTCTGAAGGTTAAAACAAAAATCTTACTCCCTGTTATAAAATATCTATTTTATAACAGTTCTATAAACTATTCTATAAAAAGTTCTATTTATAAACAGTTCTATAAACAGAAAATATACAGTTGTCCCTCAGTATCTGCAGGGGATTGGTTCCAGGACCCCCAATGGATACCAAAACATGTGGATCCTCAAGTCCCTTATATAAAATGGCATAGTATTTGCATATAACCTATGCACATCCTCCCATATACCACAATTATCATCTCTAGATATAGAACTTAAAATACCTAATACAATGTAAATGCTATGTAAATAGTTGCCAGGACTTGGCAGATTCAAGTTTTGCTTTTTGGAACATTCTGGAATATTTTTTTCCTGAATATTTTCAATCCCAAGTTGGCTGAATCCATGGATGTAGAACCCAAGGATACCGAAGGCTGAATGTACAGCTATTTCCAAATACTGACTTCTGGAATATCATGGTCTTCTCCCTCCTTGGGCTTCAGCTGATGGGTCAAGGGAAACATCAAAACAAGTAATACAAATTGTTACTATGAAGAAAAGAAAATGCACGGGATCCTAATAAAAAACAAAAGGGACATCTATTTTAGAATGGTCAGGGAAAGCCTCTCTGAAGAGGCAACATTTGCTAAAATTTTTAAACACAGTGAAATTTAAAATCTGAATGAAGTTAATTATATTAAGGAGAAGCAAAAGAGGTAGAGCAGGGACAGGAACGATTATATACAAAGCCAAGTCCCTTTGATACTAGCAAGGTAGAATGAGCTGGTACCAAAGAGAATCAGGATATAGTAAGTTAGTGGAGGAAGTGACTTGCAATAAATATAAAGAGAGACAGTTAAGGGCCAGGTTACACTGCAGATTAATGTGGACTTCATAATGGATTTGGAGTTTCACTGAGTTTGTAATGGGAAACAAACAGAATAAGGTTAGGATAACAAGAGCAAAGGCACCAAGACAGCCACTACTGGTAAACATTTACAAGGAAAGTGACAGCTAGTATATTAACAACTAACATTCTGAACTGAGAAGACTGACTTTCATATGGGTTTTATTATTGATATTTTCCCAAAAAGAAGCATATTTTATCATGACACAGTCTTGATTTAATGAAAACCGACAATACAAACACTGATCCCCTGGATTAAAGTGGAAACAAGTACACAATATTTAACATAAGATAACAGGACTTTGGAGACTAAATGAAGGCAAAGACTACTTAGAGAAAATCTGAATGTTAAAAAATAGAATAAATGTTTAAGTTAAACAGTTTACTTCATGCACACATTTAAAAATCTATTTTTGAAAAATATTTAATGGCATGAGAAATAGTAATGACTAATACTAAATGAAAAAAAGCAGGTTATTAAAACTGTATCTATAGCATTATTTCCTTTAAAAAAAAGAATCAACACTGTATATATGTGTGTGTGTGTATATATACATATGTACATAAAAAACACATACATATGTAAAAATATTGGAAGGACAAATACCAGTACTTTCATAATGTTATTATACATATATGTATGTTTGTTTTACTTTGTCTATTTTCAAAATTTGCCACACTGAGCATGAATTACATTTTTTCAAATGCAAAGTTTTAAAAAGTTATTGTAATTAACACAATGAATTGTTGATATTTAGTGCCTATTGAGAAATCTCTTATATAATGTAACAGATCTGTAACTACTTTTAATAAACTTAAAAAAACTTTTTTGAGGTCAAGGAAATTACTGGTATGCTCTCCCACAAAACTGACCCCAGTACCAATTTAAAAAAAACAAAC
This sequence comes from Camelus ferus, assembly GCF_009834535.1. Taxonomy (NCBI): domain Eukaryota; kingdom Metazoa; phylum Chordata; class Mammalia; order Artiodactyla; family Camelidae; genus Camelus; species Camelus ferus. Next base: position 10,341,861 of record NC_045696.1, on the reverse strand, counting down.
AAACAAGATTACTGAACTGAACTAATGGACTCACAAGTCTTATAATACATTAGATAGCAATTATTCCTACTAAGAGAGGCAACTCTTTTTAAAAGGAAATGAATTCTTTTTAGAGGGCATTTTAAGTGATTCAACTATGAAATTTTCATTTCCAAGCAGTTTAAGAAACCAAAGGACAACTGCAAAAAGCAAGAGGAGAAAACTACACACTTTAACATACAAACATAGTCTAAGCAATTTCCATATACATCAAAGTTCCAAATAATACAGCTAATTCAAAATTTTTTCCTTTAATCAAACCTTCATACCAGCTATTTGTTCATCTATCCTTTCACTAGTTGTTAAACGCTACTAGTGTTAGGCACTGAGTATACAAAATGATTAAGACAACCAATGTAGGGAACAGTCTAGTGAGGGACATTGTCAGAACAACAGATAATTGCATTACAAAATGTGCTATAATACACATACACTTGGGACTATAATACAAAAGTGCTTTAACAGAAATACAAAAAGAGTGTTATAGAACACTACTTGCTGGGAATAGCTGGGGAAAGTCTGATCAAGGATTTGGTGTTTTGAAGCATGAATAGGAGTCTAACAGATGAAAACGAAGGAATAAAATACGCAGAATTACATAGGCCCACAACAGAACAGGGTAGAGCTTAACGAATTTCAAAGAGTGATAGAGATTAACCTGTTTGGAACAAGATCATGAAGGATTCTTCAGCCTACTCAAATCTAACCCTATCCTCTAAGCCAGGGATTAGCAATCTTCTGTAAAGAAGCAGATAGTATATATTTTTGGTTTTGCAGGCCAAACAATCTGTGTCAACCATTCAACCCTCATATGCCCGCATAGCATAAAAGCCACCATAGACAATATATGAACAAATGAGCATGGCTGTATTCCAATAAAATTTAATTTACAAAATAGGTGGCAGGCCAGACTTGGCCCACAGATCATAGTTTACAAGTCCCTGCTCTAAGTAAGAAACCACCAGAGGCTTGCAAGCAGAGAAGTGACAAGATCAGCTCCATGATTTAGAAAGGAAATCCTGGTGACAGCAGTGTGGAGGGACTGAAAAAAAATGTGAAAGGCATCTCTAGACAGGAAGAGAATAAGAATATAAACTGAGGCCATACTGACACAGGCTAAAGAAAAGATTTTAGTTTGAAAAATATTAAAGTGGTAGCTTTTAGCAAGCAGGGAAGAGCTAAGAATGATGATGTTTGGGTGCCCAACGGCTGGCGAAACACCACTAACCAAAACAGGGAAGGGAGAATGAGAGAGAAGAGCATGAGCATAATGTATTTGATATGACCAAAGGACATGCAGGTGGAAATGTACATAAGACAGATGTACAGAAACCACTGAAAAAGTGGTTTAAGACAGAAATACAGATTAGAAGTTCACAGTGGTAACTGAAGTCAGGGGGCAGCTCAGGGAGAAAATATGAAAGAGGGCTGAGGACTGATTCAGAGTTCATCTCTGACTCACTTCCTTTCTTCCTTGACTTACTGTGTGTCAAGCATAATAGCAGACTTGCATATATAATGGTATTTAATTAGCAAAACACTCCTCCAGAGCATGTATGGAATATCTACAGAACATCTTCTACAAGCAAGGCACCATGGGCAAAATAAAGACTGAATAAAACTTTGCCCTCATCATTAAAGGATTTACAAACTGGCAGAGAAATCATTCAACACTTAATTAAAATTAAATTACAATTTGTATCATTAAAAAAATCTGTTACAAAAAAAAAATCAGGAGATTGGGGTCGGTGGGGAACTCATGCTTAGCATGCACGAGGTCCTAGGTTCAATCCCCAGTACCTCCATTTAAAGATAAAAAAAATCAGGACATTAACAAAATTTAAATGTCATTCAAGATACTATGTCTACATAGCCAGAGCAAAACAAATTGGCTCAAATGAAACAAAAATAAAATCTATACCCTCCCCATTATTACTAGTACTACTATTAGTTACAGGTGCTTATAGGTTACAAACAACTCCATTCCATCCTCAAAAAAACTATTCCTTTGAATACTCACAAATATTCTAAGGCAATTACTATCATTACCTTGTATTACTAAAAAGATTTAGAGAACAACTTGCCCAAGGTCACACCGCCAGCAAGGAGGAAAGACAGGATTCCACTGAAGTTCAGATCTGATTGCAAAATCTGTGCTCAAGACCATTACACTGTACTGCTGTCATTGGACCAGTTTCACAGTATTTCTCTCATTTTCAGTTTCTTGAGGAGAAACTTACTATCCCACTGCCATGGTGAAGAGAGCAAGAAGAACAAGATGGAAGAGAAACAGTCCCAGTTTAGAGGAACAGTGTGATCATCTGGAAGAAGAAAGCAGTCCAATGAGGTCCACAATGACGGCGGTGATTACTGTTGATTCGTATCTTGCCAAAGGAGTCTGGAGAATATTGTTTTTCTTCTTGGGTTGCTATAAACCTGGTTTCTAGGCACTCACAGTGTGAATATTTAATAGGCCCTAAAATCCAACACCATGAATTATTCAGAGAGCTAAGTACTTTTGGAAAAGACATTTTACATACTTAATCTCAGGATGCTTATTATTTACTTTCTGACTTGTAAATCATATATAACAAGGATAAAATTTAATATTAAGTACCATGAATTTTGGTATAAGATTTAAATCTAAAAACCAAAGTAAAGGATAAGGAACACAGATTTTTAAAGACACTTTAATTTTACAACTATATAACTTGCCCCAGTAATATCCTTAACAACTTTTAATTATTCAAAATGTGAATCCTCCCCTCTGCTACCTCCCTATGCAGTTGATTTGCAGATTTAAATATCCAGTTTCAGAGCCATACATCCAACTACTTGCTTGACATCCTCAGATGTCAAAATCAACATGTCCAAATCCGAATTCATGATCTCCTGCAAATCTGATGCTATTCCAGGTTTCCCTACAATTAATGAATCCTCATTCATCCAGTTATACAAGCCAGAAATGCAGGTGTCATCCTTGTTACTTCTTTCTGACCTCTCACATCCTATCCATCACCTGATTATGCCTCCTAAATATCTCTCGTCTAACTTCTCTACCTAACCCCTCCACCACCATCACCTGAGTACTGCTCTCTCACCTGTCCCATCACAATAGCCTCCCAGCTGACCTAGCCACATCCACTCCTGCCCCCATCAAAATGTTCTCCACACTGCAGCTGGAATTATTTTTTTTTAAAGGGCACAAAGCTGGTATCTCCCTTCTGCTTAAAATCTTTCATTGCCTTCCCAATTACTATCTTTAAGATAAAGATAAAACTGTAATATGGCCTCGTCCTTACTTGCCCCAGCCTGCTCTTAAAACATTTTCTCCTCTTTCTCCAGTGATTCTGGTTTCTCTTTTAGTGCCTTATGTTTGCTAAATCACCCCATCTAAAACCACACCCCCTCCATCTGATAACTTCCATCCCCAGCTCACCTAGTTAACTCCTGCTCATACTGCCAGATGTCTGCTTAGTTGTCACTTTTCAACTAAAACATCAGCTTTCCCTTTGTTCATTCAACATTTATTTACAGAGTGCCTGCTACATGCCAGGGACTGCTGTGGACACTTAAGATACAACAATGAACACATCAAAGGCACTGGTCATGTGAAGCTTTGGGGGATGTGGGGAGGCAGAATAAACATAATTTTTAAAATAAGTTAAGAAGGGAAAGAAAGAAAAGAAAGAAAGAAAAGAAAAGAAAAGAAAAGAAAAGAAAAGAAAAGAAAAGAAAAGAAAAGAGAAGAAAAGAAAAGAGAAGAAAAGAGAAGAAAAGAAAAGAGAAGAAAAGAGAAGAAAGAAAGAAAAGAAAAGGAAAGGAAAGGAAAGGAAAGAAAGAAAGAAAGAAAGAAAGAAAGGAAGAAAGAAAGGAAGAAGAAAGGAAGAAAGGAAGGAAGGAAGGAAGAGAAAGGAAGGAAGGAAGGAAGGAAAAGAAAAGAAAAGAAAAGAAAAGAAAAGAAAAGAAAAGAAAAGGAAAGAGAAGAGGGAGGGAGGAAGTAAGTAAGTTAGTTAGTTAGTTAGTAATATACCATGTCAGTGATAAATGCCATAGGGGAAAAACAAAGCAGAGTAAGGGGCACTGGAAGTACAGGTGATAGCAGGGACAGCTGAAATGTCAGGGTAGGCCCCCTTGAGAAGATGACACCAGCAAAGACTTGAAGGTGGGGAGAGAGCCCCTGGGCATCTGCCAGAGAGAACAGCAGGGCAAAGGCCCCAGGGCAGCACCAGGTATTCAAGGAGCAACATGGAAGCCAGGGGGGCTGTAGTGGAGTGGGTGAGAGGGAAAAGTAGGAGAAAACAAGGTCAGAGAGGGGACAGGGGCAAGGAAGAATAATTACAGAGCCTCATGAGCTACTGTAAGAACCTTAGTTTTTACTGATTAAAATAGGGAGGCCTAAGAGTCTGAGCAGAGTGACTTAATGTTTAAGAGGATCCTTTCGGCTACTGTGCGGAAAACAGACTGCAGGGCTGAGCGGAAGGAGAGAGGCCAGTTAAAAAGTTGCTGAAATAATCCAAGTGAAAGATGATGCTGATTTCCATGACTAGATCTAAACCCCTTAGCATTTCATTATTAATTTTATTATCTGCTTAATACCTCTCCCCCTGCGGAGAGTAAGCTCCATAAAGGACAGTTCAAGTCCATTTCTGCTGACTAGTCTTCCCAGAGCCTAGCACAGTGCCTGGCACACAGAAGGCACCCAAATACCTTTTGAGTGACTGAATCTAACTATTTTGTCTTTCAAATTCTCAAATGTAATACATGTCTCATTACCCTGTCTCACACACACACACATAGAGCCTACTTTATAGGTAGGTTTATTTAAACCGATAATTTGTGGATGCTGGTAATATGAAGTATCATTTCAGTGAGGGAAATAAATCTTGTGACAATATATTCAAACATATTATTCCTTAAAATCATCCTCCTTGCTTTCCCAACTCCATAGTCTGCTAGAATTTTCTAAAACTCAGATTGGATCATTCCATTCATTCAAAATTCCAACAGCCTATGAGATATAGTCCAAAAGATACAGGGTACTTAGTTTTCCCCTAATATAGCTTTCTTACTTCCTAATATCCTGACACACTGTATACTCCAGCCACAAAGAAATAAAAGGGACAAGGTAGCCAATACTTATATCTACTGTTATGCAAACTGCCACATACATATACCCACATATATTTATATATATATATAAAAATATATATATATCTGTATCTCCTTGGAATGCTCCTTTCACCCCTTTGTCTACACACGAACTCCCAACTCAACCTTCAGGACACACATCAGTCAAGTTTGGAAATCACTGAACCAGATTATTTCAAGGGTCCCTTCCATTGCTGAGATTTGTGAAACGCCATCTTTCCAGTAATGAAGCAGTCTCCAAGAACAATCTGAGCTAGAAACTTCAAAATATTTCATCATTAATTCCATTTATGTCAAAACATATAATTAACAAACCAAGTGAAATGTGTAAGCCTTTATTGATCCTGGTTCCAAAAAAAAATTTTAAGGTAGTCTGGGCCATTTGGGGGAACTGGAATACAGGTCAGACAGAGAAGATTACATTATTTTCCTAGATGTGATAATGATACAATAGTGGTTATGTAAAGAAAATAACCTTATTAGAAGAAGCATGCTTCCATATTTAGGGGTTAGGCGTCAATGTCACCAACACACTGTCAAATGGTTAAACAAAGAAAAAAAAAGAATAAAACAAATATGGCAAAATATTAAAATGTTGAATCTACTGTTCAATTTTTCTGTATGCTTAAAATTTTTTTGTAAAAAAAGTTGAAAACATAGAAAGGCATACAATCATGAATTGCCACCTAAATGCAGATGCCTGCTAAACAATCCCAGAGCTCATCCAGCCCCGGCAAAATTCCACTCACTCTCTGAGGTCATTTCTACCTAGGGTTCCCCGCAGGAGCCCTGCTTAGGGAATCTCTGCATCGTCTGGGATTGCTCAGTAAATGCCCTACTCCCCAGTTCAGAGAAACTGGCTTCAGGGTCACAGCTCTGAACCCACACAGCTGAAAGGGAACCCACCTGGCAAGCAGTAGAGGGAAGGCAAAGGCCTACAGTAAGGACATTTCTAAAGGCTCAAAGGAAATGGACACCTTGAAGTAACAATTACCCTTTTTCAGCATTAGCCACCACACACAGGTAGCTGAAAGACTAGGCTGAGTTAGCACTGGCCTGGCCCACTCCTACATTCAGCTTCCTCCCAGCTGTGACTACTTGGCCAGGCTCGTTTATCCATTCCATTTTTAACAGAATAGTCGCTGACTGATAGGCACTGTTCAAGCTTTAAACCTCCCCAGGCTATTGTCTTCTGGTACGTAAACTGGGGGTACGACAGCACGTCCCTCAGTGAGAATTAATAAGAAAAGCAGTGTCCAGCACATGTGATCACTCAATGCTGTCAACCACCAGCTACCAAGAAGATGGTTCACATACATACCACTGCTTTGTAGATGGCACTGTGTTCCTGGCAGTACTGCCATTACTGTTTAATTGAGAAAAACTATTACTACTTCTGGGTGAAGATGGCAGATGTACATAAGCATCTCATTTTGCTCCCTCCTGAAACTTCACTAAAACTGCAATAAAAGTTTTTAAAAAGTCATAAACTCCCAAAGATAGCAAGAACAGAAGAGGAGACCATAGCAATAAAATTTTGAAAGCTAGAAAGCAGATGGACAATGGTACCTGACTTAGCACATCCAAGAAAACTGAATTTCCAAGCCAGCAGCAGGGAAAGCTAAGAACCAATCCAGTAAAAACTTGGTGGAAGCAGGAAGAAAAGTCAGATCCCACAACCTTCCCTTTCCTCTTCACAGTACTGGCAACTGCTCCTTCCATATCCTGGCAGAAGTCTGAGGTTTACCCCCTATTTCTTGTGTTCTGGACTGGGGGATCCAGGCACAATGGAAGATGTAGGTATTATACTGAAAACTAGACATAAAGGACTGCTGTCCCTCTGTTCTGGTGCAGGAGACCGGCAACCAAACCCTTTCCCTCCAGACAGGAATCTGGAAAACTACGCAGTGAAAGAAAACTTTAAACAAAATCATTATAATGTCACAGATAAGAGAACATATTGCATTTTAAAACAAGACTAGGAAGCTATCATAAGAAACATTCAGAGACTAAAAAACAGCCTTTGAAAATAAAAAACATGATTGGGCAATTTTTTAAAAAATCCAGGTAGAAAGGTTGGCAATAAAAGTTAAGAAAATCTAGGAATAAGTAATATAGAAAACAGATAAGAAAATTAGAAGACTTTTAAAAGGTTCACATCTAAATAACAGGTGTTTTAGGAGAGACTACAGAGAAAATAAGAGGGAGAAAAATAATAAAACATTCAAGAAAATTTCTCCAGAATAGAAAGTACTGTATTTCCATATTTAAAGGGCCCATCAAATACTCAACCTAATGGATGAAAATAGACCCACACTAAAACAGACCATTTTAAATTTCAAATCACTGGAATCAAAGCATAGATTCTATAACTTTGCAGAAAGAAAAAAAAATAGACCACATACAAAAGATCAGGAATCATAATAGTATGGAATTCTCAGCAGCAATACCAGAAGCAAGATGACAATGGAGTAACAACTTCCAAATTCTGAAAAAAAAATTATTTCTAAGTAAAATCTTAATTACCAGCCAAAATATCAGTCAAGTATCAGGACAGAATCAAAACATATTCAGACAGGCAAGGTCTCCAAAAAACTTAACACTTCTTGTCAAGAAGCTACTGATGGGGCAGGTTATAGCTAAGTGTTAGAGTGCATGGTTAGCATGCATGAGGTCCTGGGTTCAATTCCCAGTTCAATTCCCATTTAAAAAAATAAACACATAAGCCTAATTACCCTCCCCACCCCCCAAAAAACCAAGACAAAATAGTAAAAAAATAAGGGGGAGAGTATAGCTCAATGGTAGAATGCATGCCTAGCATGCATGAGGTCCTGGGTTCAGTCCCCAGTACCTCCATTTAAATAAATAAACAAACAAACCTAGTCACCACCCCCACCCCAAAATGAATGAATGAATGAATAAATAAATAAATAAATAAAATTTTTTAAAAAAGAAAGAAAGAAACTACTGGAGTTTGAGGGTCACCCAAAGGAATAAATCAGTAAAAGAGAATACAGGGAAGATATCCACACAGGAAGGCAAAAGAGAACCAGCTGTGCCCCAGACAAGGAGGGCAACCAAGCCGGACTGAAGCAGTGTAACATGTCCCAGTGCTCTGCCAGCTTTTTAACCTGAGGACTGAATGCCCCACGAATTTGGCCCAGATTCCTATCTGTACTCAGCTGGGCTTGGCTTGAGCTTGAGCATATGCTGATGCAGTTCCAGTTCTCCTTCCAAGCCCTGCAGGCTGCATCAGCAAAGGATATTCACTTCCCTCCCAGAGGGTTCTGCTTTGACCTACTCTGATAGCTGCAGGCAGGCCACTGGGAGCAGCTAAGAAACAGAAAGCACAGAGCAACAGTCCACTCCCTCTGAGAGTATTTCTGCTGTCCTTTCAGAACTTGGTCCACACTAGAGCCCTCCAGGTGCCCTCACTGTAGGGAACCCCATTGCCCAAGACTCACTCATAACACTGCCCACTAACTTCCTCAGAAAGGACCCCTGTAAACACAGGGAAACTGAAGTCAGTCTGTTCTGCTCATCTTTTCCTGGAAGCTTTCATCTAATGACAATATTGTCCTTTGCTATCAGGTATGTGCTTATAATTATGAAGCAAAATGTTAATATTAAGTTGAGAAAACTCTAGCATCTTCTAATAAGCCTGTCTGGACCTGATCTGTGCTCTGGGGGGAAATAACTTTGTTATCACAGTTTACTTAATGAAAACTCCACTGTTAATAAAGACACGGTTTATGGTTCTGCAAGGTATGAATTTAACTGCAGAAATTAATAAGGTGTTATGATTTTATAGCCTGGTAGAAAAGATTAATCCCAAAGGTCTTATGATTTTGTTGCCCTTTGCAACATTAACCAATTACACCTAACTCAGTAATTTTATTGAGCCATTCCTTTCCCTATAGACTACATAAATATGCATTCCTTAATTCCTGTTAAAACCAGCTCTTTGTGGTACTCAATAAGTTAAATAAAACTTTGAAAAATGCCCATAGTTTGTATGAGAATTTTGTTTTGAACACTATTTATTCCAAACCAAATATATCATTTAAAATATGTGTAAATATTTATATACATGTAAATACATATATATGTGTATAGTTATGTATTTATGTGTAAAGCTTATTTTAAAAAGCAAGAGATTTAACAAAAAGATCAGGATAGAGGCTGTTGGGCCAACTGAGTTCCTTCAAAATCCAACGACCCCATTCCTGGGCTCTCAGATGTCTGACATTCTTTGCTAGGTGTGTTTGCCCTAACAAAGTAATAGCCCTAGGTAACGCTCAGGCTGGCTTGTTTCAGCCTACCTTATCAGAGTCAAACGCCACCACACTTCAATGACCCTAAACCTCTTACCTCACCTACAACCAATCAGAGACTTGCACACAAGCCCACCTTATAAAAGACTCCAACAACCGGCCCTCCCTCGTGCTCACAAAGGCACCCCACAACTGTGTGGCCCACTGTTGTCTATGACAGAGTACCCCAATAAACACCTTTCTATTCTTATACTTAATCGCTGGTAAATTCTTTTACCAACCTGCGTGTCACTGGCTCACCAACTGGCCACCCCGCTGTGTATCACAACAGAGGCTACCCCTGGAAGATGTAAATGTTTTGTTTCTTAATTTGGTTGTAGATACAATGCTGATCACTGCAGTAGTAGTATTTAAATTGTACACTTACATGTGCTCTGCAGTTTTTTCAGTACCTGAGGTACAACTCAAAACAAAACAAACTTATTTAAAAAGAGAACAAGAATTTCTGTTATTGTTGGATATTCAAGGGGATTACCACAGGAGGGTATTACACAACATATGTCCCTTCATATCCTCTCTTCCTGAAGGCCCTCCTATTCATTCCTGCCAAGCCAATCAAATGAGTCAATATAACTAAAGTCCACACCACTAAATGACAGCAAGGTTAATAAATTCATCATTGTTTAACCTGGTCTTCAAAATTTTCTTGATCCAGTCTCTAAATATAAAAAGATCCACAGATTCTAAGAAATGCATTTGAATCAAACTAATTAGCTACTGCCTTTAAATTAAAAAATCCTCTAAGTTATAAGAAGATTCATAGTGAGACAAGAACTAAAATTATACTCTAAAATACAATAATCTGTTTAAACTATCTACCTGAGGGGGAGGGTATAGCTCAAGTGGTAGAGCGCACAAAGTCCTGGGTTCAATCCCCAGTACCTCCTCTAAATATAAATAAGTAAATAAAGCTAAATACCTCCTCCTCAAAAACAAAAACAAAAACAAAAACAAAAAAAACTATCTACCTGAAACTTATCCCGTAATCCCAAAATGCCATTTTCATGCAGCAAGGCTTTTAATTACTAAAATCCATAAACAACCAAAACATCCATTATTATGGGAGTGATAAAATTACAGTACATCGGGTGGGGGGACAGCTCAGTAGTACAGCATGTGCTTGGAGTGCACAAGGTCCTGGGTTCAATCCCCAGTGCCTTTGTTGGCGGGCGGGGACAAAATTAAAAATTTTTTTTAAGTTTAAAAAAAGTTAGAGTACACCCAAATTGTGGCATACTATGCAGCATTTTAAAAATGAGGTAGGTCGTTGGCATGTACTGATAAGGAAATGTATCCTTATGTTAAGTCAGCTGCCCAACAGTATTATGGGTATCATCCCCTCCTTGGGACTGGAATTGAGGATGTAAAGGATGCAAAGTGAAGAAACAAGGAATTCTAACTTTTTACTCGATATACTTCTGTGCTGTTTTAACTTTTTACTTGATATTCATTTTTAATATTTTTAAAATGTTTACAACCTGAACATATTACTGTAATCATTTAGAAGGAGTAGATAAGGATAAAATAATAACATAAGTGTTTTACCTTGGGCTCCAGAAGTGAATTCAGAAATGACTAGACAGTTAGGCTGCGGTAATCCTAGCGGGCAGAGGAGGACCGGGCCGGGCGAGGAGGGGAGGGCGTGTCTCCAGAAGAGGAACGCTACATCCTCCCCCCACCTATTATCAAACCAGCTTTTCCTGCCGCATCAACATTCAAGTCAACTTTTGGTTTTCATCTTAAGAACGAAGACGCTTGCAACACTATTCCGGTAAAAACGTCTAACGTTTGCTCTACGTCTGAAACCTATGCTTGAAAGATGACAAGTGACTGAAGATGATGGAAAAGAGGTGTGATAAGCCTGGGAGTAAGTCTTGGGACTTGCTAAGAAAGGAATTTATAGTACAGGTAAGTGAAGATTTGAGAGAAGAGGTGGGACACTCTGAAAAGAGAAATTAATGTCATTGAGAGGCAAAACGCTGATTATACATTCATTCCAATCGGAGGCTTGAATCCCTCAAAACACACACACACACACACACACACACACACACTAGCAGGGGTAAGGGAGCGAGCACATCACTGCTTTGGCTTTAAAAGGTCACAGATTTACCTTTCAGATTAAAGCACCTTCCAGTGATTAACTCGGAAGCCAATTTACAGGTTAAAAACCAAAATGGTCTTCCCGAAAACAACTACCTTTGCTACATGAGCAACTCTCTGCTGCTCCTTGTCTAAAAGGACACCAAACACTTTATGATTAATTCCCGAAAGAATGTTGATCCACTTTCACTTCCTCTTCCCACCTCGGTACCTGACTCTCATAAACAGAGTCGGGAAAGTCCACTAAACACTGACATTCCCATCGATGGTTCAGAACAGACGGGAGGGAGGACGAAATACTTGAGTGGCCCCCACACGCCTCACGGACCGCACACCGTCTCTCCCCGCCCGCCTGTCGCCCCGGGAAGCTGACAGGCTCGAGATGGAAACCTTTCCAGACCACCCCGGGAAGCAATTAGACGCCGAGATAACGCGGCTTGCGTCCCGCCTGGGCCAAGTGCGGGCCACGGTCGCCTGAGGGGACGCTGGCAGGTGCGGAGGGGGCGGCGGAGGCCCCCGCCCCGCAGGCCGCCCAGAAGCTCCGCCGGCCCGCTCCGCCCAGCGGCGCCGCGCAAGAGAGAGGCCGGGCCGGGCGCCGCCGCACCTCGCAGGCCGGGCCAGGTCGGCCAGGGGCGCCTCCTCACGCGCGGGCGGTGGGCGCGAGCCCCGAAACCGGCCGCCCGCACTCACCCGGCTTCCCCGACGCCCACGCCGAACCCAGGCGCGCGCGCAGAGGAGGAGGCAACTGCGCCGCTACCGGGCCGGCGTCCTCCGCTCCACCTCAGCCCCCGGGAGCCGGGAGTGGGCGGCGGGTGCGAAGCGAGGGCGCCGGCGGGGCGGAGCGCGGCGCCGTGCGCACCGCAGCAACCAATCGGGACGCAGCAAGTGGCCGGCGGGGGGCGGGGCTGGCTGGGGCGGGGCAAGAGGGGCGGGGCAATTACGCCAGTGGGAGGGGCGAGGGTGTGGAGATTCTGCGAGCTTCTGGGACCCTACGGCCGGACTCCGCACCTTATGATTCGCGGCCCCATAGAGAGCTCACCCCTCGTGTTATTTTCCGGGCGGCAGCACCAATGCATTTCTGCTCAAGGACTTCAGGTGCAGCATCTGTGAGATCACATGCGTGGGGAGCCCAAGACCCAGAGGGCAACGGCTCTCTTTGCCTTTAGGCCCAGCGGCGTTGGTCGCGAGCCCCCCAGTGTAGGGCACGTGCTCCAGGAGGGTTCTCAGGAACTGAAGGTCTGCAGAGATGTCCTTTTCTAATCCCCGCCACGCAGAAATGAAGGCCTAGAAAGGTGCAGTTACTCGTCCAAGCCTACCAACTAGTACTGTAACCTGAGGTTACCAACACAACTAACTAATCTTCTCATTCTGTCCTGATGCTTTTCTGGGCCATCCACCAGATTTTTGGTTTTCTTATAGTCAGGTCTTTTCCTACTGTCTCATTTAAAGATGCTACATCTTGAATTTTTCGTATAACTTAAGCCTTTGAAAGCCCCGCCTTTATTTCCTACAGAATGTAAGATGCCATTTAGTTGTTTGGGGAAAAGACATTGTGTAAGTCCAGTTATTATCAATGGGAGTCTTAAAAAGTTCTTATCTGAAGTATCATGAAATAAAAGGTTTTGTGTCCCAAGTTGTCACAAAATACCGTTCTCGTACTCCTATTACTCCTTTAGATCTTTTTTTTAACATTTTTTATTGAGTTATAGTCATTTTACAATGTTGTATCAAATTCCAGTGTAGAGCACAATTTTCCAGTTATACATGAACATACATATATTCATTGCCACATTTTTTTTCGCTGTGAACTACCACAAGATCTTGTATATATTTCCCTGTGCTATACAATATAATCTTGTTTATTCAACATATGCCTGTCAGTATCTACAAATTTTGAACTCCCAGTCTATCCCTTCCCACTCCCTTCCCCCTTGGCAACCACAAGTTTGTATTCTATGTCTATGAGTCTGTTTCTGTTTTGTATTTATATATATATATATATTTTTTTTTTTTTTAGATTCCACATATGAGCGATCTCATATGGTATTTTTCTTTCTCTTTCTGGCTTATTTCACTTAGAATGACATTCTCCAGGAACATCCATGTTGCTGCAAATGGTGTTATGTTGTCTTTTTAACTCCTTTAGGTCTTATACTTGTAAGAGGAACAACTCTATTTTTTCTTATTTTTTCCATTATCTCTCAGTTCTCATTTTCAGGGATACTATTTTTCTATTGTTTATATTTTATCACTTGGTAGATTTACACTTGTAGTTACATCATCCTGATACAGGGCTAGGATCTTAAGTGCTTAATAAATATTTGTTGAATAAGTTACTTTTGAAATATGTGCAGCCTTAAAACCAGTTAAATTGCTGACCTATAAAAGTTGACTTTTTAAAATAAGCTTTTAAATCTTACTTCTTTTTTCATTATTGTATTAGAATTAGATTTGGTTACAAGGAGCAAAGGAAAACAACCACAATATAGCAGTGGCTGAAACAAAATTGGTATCTTCCTCTCATGTTGAGGAAGTCCAGAGTTAATCTAGAGCTGGTCTGGCATGTCATGGAGTCAGATCCAGCCTCCTTATTCCAGCCAAGAGAGTCACACAATTACTTACTTATGCTTTCAGATATATGGGCATTTGAAAGATATCAGCCTCTATTCCTAATGTCACCTCATGGTATAAAAGAGCTGCTGGAGCTCTAGCCATTATGCCTGCATTCCAGCAGATGAGAGGACAAAGGGAATACCCCCTCTCTTTGAGAACCTTTCCCAAAGTTTGCACATAGCATTTCTGCTTTCATTCTGCTGGCAAAAAAAAAAAAAAAACAAACAAAACAAAACAAAACAAAAAACTTAGTCACTTGGCTACACTAAACTGCAAGAAATGCTAGAAAATGGGATTTCAGGTACTGAGGAAGGAAGAATAGATATTGGGGGACAAGTAGAAATTTCTACTATAGTCTCAAATCTCATCACTATTTAAAGTATTAAGTATTTTACGATTCATTGACTTTTTTTTTTTTAACTTTATTACAGAGTATCTGTTGGCAAATGCTTACCTCCATTCATGAAGAAAGATGTTACTGTTGACCTGCCATTGGGTACACATGCTTTGAGTTGCCTTCTCAGACTTGAGTGGGGACTAAAACAATGCAGCTCGTTTCTCTATCATTCTATAAGCTTCTACTTCACAAACAGAGTCAAACATTTATATAGCTATGCTTTCAAAAATATGGGCATTTGAAAGATAATGGGATTAATTTGCTGATGTTGACATTTCAGTGTCAGCATTTCAAATGTACTGATTTGAGTATTTAGTAAAGTTGCAAATCAGCTGGGGAAAAAAACTCCACACATGCCCTGATTTCAGTTGGTATTCCATTACGTAGCTACTTAAGCATATGTTTTCTTAAATTCCTATTACCTGAGGACCTTGGAGGGGCTCTCCTAGATTCTGGAGCCTTTGTGACTTCAGGACCATTTTCAAGTTTGGGCCAGGACAGGTTCTAAAAGGCCTCCTTCATCTAAAACTGGACAGGTAGAATTCAGTCCAGTTGGTTCAACCTTCTTAAGAGAAAGGAACAATCCAGGCTGTCCTTCACACCAGGTCCCACGGGTTCTGGTTTGTTCTCACTTTCTCAGGTCTGCTTCGTGAACTTACTCTAATGGAGTGGTGCTCATGTCCCATCTTTTGAAAGTACACACCCAAGTGTACCGCAGAAGCTATGTTGAATAAAGCATATTGTGTAAATATGTACTTCCAAAAATATTGTCTCACTTTCTCCATAAGCTTATGGGGTCATGAAACAAAAAGACTTCTTTTTAATAAGTCAGTTAGAACTGTTGTATTGGGATAAAGGTGTCTTGAGACTAAGATCACACTCCTGTGGATCTGAAATGACGGTCTCCTGAAAGGATGAATTTTCAGTGTCAATCATTTGGGGAGAAGATGGTCTTTAGACGGGAAACAGGATACTAAAGCTTGGAAGACCATTTGACTCAGGCAGAAAAGGAAACACTTCTTTCTGAAGTCTAGACTCTGATGCCAGTGGATACATTTATCAGTTGACTTCTTTCAGTTACAAGTAAAAGAAAAAAAAAATCTCAAACTGGCTTTTCAGAGTTGTATAACAACAACAAACAAACAAAAAGCCCTAATTTTAGAACAGAAAAAGGGGAACATAATCTCAGTTGAAATAGAGATATATATGGGAAAAAAGAGAAGTATGATACTCTTACAAATGAGTCAAGGTTTTTTGTAAGTCTCATGTTAAAATCATCATGTTACGATATAGGAAAAGGTAAAGGTGAAATAATTACAGGTACTCTTTTTCAAGGATATAGTCGGGCACCAGGGTTTAAAAGACTGCTGAGGCAAATTCTTCAATGGATAACAGGGATCAGAGGATGGGTCAGAAAAGATACAGTAGTATATTAGCACAGGAAACCATAGAAAAGTTAGACAGAAGGCCTCTGGGGACAGTAGAAGCTGGAAACACAATAGGTGACCCCAAAGTTAGTGAATCAGTTCAATATGTAATTTTTATAGTATAGATTGACTTTAATTACACTAGGTTAGCACATATAAAATATTTTTTAAACGCTTATTGATGAAATTAATGAGATTGCTGACTTTCATATATATATATATATATATATATATATAATCTACTGTATTAGTTATCTATGGCTATATCCCAAAATTTAGCAACTTAAAACATCAAACATTTATTTATAATTTTGCACAATTTTTAAGTGTCAGGAATCTCAGAGCAGCTTAGCTGAGTTGTTCTGGCTCAAGATTCCTGATAAGCTTATAATTAAACTGTCAGCTGGGGCTGCAAACATCTGAAGACTTGCCTGAGGCTCT
This sequence comes from Camelus ferus, assembly GCF_009834535.1. Taxonomy (NCBI): domain Eukaryota; kingdom Metazoa; phylum Chordata; class Mammalia; order Artiodactyla; family Camelidae; genus Camelus; species Camelus ferus. Next base: position 10,325,356 of record NC_045696.1, on the reverse strand, counting down.
GCTTACAATAAAGCTCACTCTCATGGCTGTTGGCTGGAGGCCTAGGTTCCTGGATACAAGTGCCTCTCCACAAGGCTGCCTCAGGAGATGGCAACTCGCCTTATACAGATTGACTGGTCTGAGAGAGTGAGAGAGGAGGAAGCTTCCAGTGTCAAAAGTGACATACCATCACTTCTGCTATATTCTGTTGGTCACACAGACCAACTCTAATACACGTGGGAGAGCACTAGAGAATAATGTGAATATCAGAAAGTGGAGATCTTTGGGGGTCCTCTTGGATGCTTGCTATGACCTCCATTAGTTTAATAACATTTAGTTCTAAATTAAAAGGGGTTTCCAATCTCCTCTGGTACATACTTGCATTCAGTACTACAAATGAAAACTGTAATAGATGTGTGGCACTGATAATTTAAATGCCATAAGCCATGGTGCCATCAGTAATGTTTTCCTAAAATAGGGTACAATGCTTGATAAAATTCCCAAGATTATAAAATACAGTTTTCACAGTAGTTGCACCTGTGGAAAAAAAATAGTGTATTTAAAATCATGCAAAAAGTATGTCATGTTTATATGTAAAATATAATCCCATTCTAAGCTTAGATGACTACAAGCAGACTTTTTCACCCACGTGAATGTCTGGTGGGACATTTGAATGTTGGGCAGGACATGGAACAATACCTCTATTTGGTCAACTGCCGTGTACATTGCAAAACGCCCAGCCTCCCTGGCCCTACCTCCTAAATGCCTGTGGTCAGGGGTGATGTCTGAAATATTTAACAACTACGATGGCATGGACTTACCAATCAGTCAGAATAGATGCCAGCCAGCACGACGTACTGGTCCAAGTGGGCTAAACAGAAGCTCTGGCAGTAGCGCCCCTCTAATGATTTTGTCAACTGAAGATTCCCCCATACATTTCCAAAATGTCCTCTAGGGGGCAGGAACGCCTTCGCTGAGAACCACTGATTTACCTTTGAAGACCCCACCCTGCACCCAGCATTTCATGTTCATCATCCCAGAGGATTACAACACTCCTGCAAGTTGGGTCTGATGATACTCATTTGACAGATGAGAAAACAGAAGCTCAAGAAGGTCACATGGCTAGTGAGTGGAAACCCCTAGATCTGAATTCAAATCTCCTGAGCTCCAAAGCCCGTTCCCTCTCCCCTACATCACATTTCCTCTCACTCACTGGTATTAGGGACAGCTGGGGAGGCCAGGACCTCAAGGGAAATAAAGGACAACGATAATAGTCCAGCTATAAAAACACACTGAATCCCAGTCTGGAATCTTCACTCACTAATGTGATCTACTCCAGTCTCTTTTCTGCCAACACCATAACCTCGTGTGGGTAAGAACAGGGATCTGAAATCAGACCAACCACAAACAGCCTGAATTCAAATCCCCAACTCTGCCGCTTTCCAGCTGTGTAACCCAACCAAGTTATTTCATCTCTGCTTTAGTTTCTCCATCTCTCAAAAAAAGTTAATAATAAATAATGTTGCTGTTAATAGTGGGGTGTATGTATCTTTTTGAATTAATTCTTATTTTGTGGTTGGCTTTCTTCCTTTGATAACTATGTAAGTTTAAAAAGCTAAAGCTCTAAACATTCTTAGAAACAATAAACAGTACATATATGTAAATTTTAAAAAATATGTGCAGTATATTGTGTATATGTATTTACATGCAATATATTGTATATATGCAGTCAAATTGTAACAGTTCTACCTAATAAAAGTGAAAAAAAAGTTAATAATAGTAACTATGTTATAGGATTGCTGGGAAGATTAAGTTAGTTAATGCAAGGAAGGTGTTCACCTCTGTACCTCACACCCTGTGACTCATTATTATGACACATCTCATTCCCGATTCATGATAACTTCAGCTTGCATTTTCTGACTCTATGCCTCATAGTCTGTCCTTATGTAACCTGGCACTGCTATTTATTTCATTTGCTCAGTATTGATTAGTTCTACTTTCTGTGAGCACGTACAACAATCTCATGCTGGCTTAACAGATAATGAGGTAGAGCTATATGTGTTGATTTGGAAAGATTTTGAAGATACATTAACAGACAAGTCAAATAAAAGATAAGAAGAGTATCTATAGTGTGCTCACATTTGTGTGTTTTGAGAGATGGAGCCAGCGTGTGTGTATAAATCATGTACAGTTGACTCATGCAGAAGTTAGGGGCACTAGCCATCTGTGTAGTCAGAAATCTGTATATAACTTTACAGTGGGTCCTCTGAGTCCGTGGTTCCCCATCCGCAGATTCACCCCACTGTGGGTCATGTAGCACTGTAGTTCGTTTATTGAAAAAAAATCCACATATAAGTGGACCCTCGCCATTCAAACTCATGTTGTTCAAGAGTCAACTTGAACACACTGTGAGTGTACAAAAATTTTTGGAAGGATATTGTGGTCGCAGGATAATGGCCCCCTAAACATGTCCTGACCCCCAGAATCTGTGAATATGTCATATTGCATAGCAAAGGGAAATTGAGGTTGCAGTTGGAATTTAGGTTGCTAATCAACTGACCTTAAAATCAGGAGATTATGCTGGGTGATCTGGGTGGGCCTTGTAACCACAAGGGTCCTTAAAAGTGGAAAAGGGAGGCAGGAGAGTCAGAGTGATGTGACATGCAAAGGACTCCACCTGCTATTGCTGGGCTTGAAGACAAAGGAAAGGGCCACAAGTCAAAGATCCAGGCAGAAGTCTAGAAGCTGGACAAGGCAAGGAATTGGATTCTTCTCTAGAACCTCCAGGAGGAATGAAGCCCCACCAGAACCTTGATTTTAGCTCAGGGAGATCCACTTTGGACTTCTAGAACTGTAAGATTATAAATTTATGTTGTTTAAGCCACTAAATTTGTAGCCATTTGTTACAGCAGCAATAGAGAACTAATACAGATAAGCAAGAAACTGTTGATAGTGATTAGATCTGGGGAGTAGGCTCAGGAGGTCTGGATCTCGGGGAGTCTGGGGTAAAGAAGAACTCGTTTATTTATTGCCTATCCTTTTTCATTGATTGGATTTTTTACTATATACATGTGAATTTTCAAAATAGATTTTCTTTTTCCAAAATAAAGAACCTTACCTTGTACTGTGTAACACTTTATCATCCAGTTGATGTACTCGCTGTCCTCAGGCCAATGACTTTGGCCCCTATGGGGCTGTCGGCAGGCAGGCTCCATGAGCGATGCATTTAGAACAGGCATCTCCCAAAACTCTCAAGATACTCAAGTTCATAAGGGTGGGACCCAGAGGCACATACAGATGCTCTTCCAGCCTTCGCCAGCTCATGTCCAGAAGGCCACCCAGTCATGACTTCTCAGGACACTTTTTCTTGGTGTTAGAGAGAAGAAAAAGGGCAGGTGGGCTCTTTGCTTCCCCACAGGCTGTGGGCAACATGATGTACAATGGGAAGCAGTGGGAATTGACATCCTAACTACTGCTTGATTAGTTGTAGGAATAAAAAGTTTTATCTGTGTAACTAAACACCATTCTCTCTCACTTATTTTCACAAAACATGCATTTGCTTTTATCTAGTTTTTCTCTACTTTGTGGATTCTTGTTTATGGAAGGCCACCACTCAGTTTAGTAAGAGTAGCTATTTGTTGTAAGAAAGACACCAGGGCAGAGGGGTGGGTATAGCTCAAGTGGTAGAGTACTTTAGCATACACAAAGTCCTGGGTTCAATCCCCAGTACTTCCTCTAAAAAATAAATAAATAAGTAAACCTAATTACCTCCCCACTAAAAAATAAATACATACATAAATAAAAATGCAATACATTAAAAAAAAAAAAAGACACCATAGCAAAGGCCTGGGAACACTAACAAAGTTTTGTGGGGTCTTGGCAGAAATTGATAAGTAATAATCAACTTTTGCTGCAGCTGTAAAAGCATCTAAAATGAAATTCTTAAAATATTGGCAGTCATTTTTATGCTTAACACAATTTAAAATAGTTCTCTTATTTCTTGTGCTTCTGATGACATGTCTTGCCTATAGAAAAGTAGCAAGCAACCTAGCAAACTCAGAACCCCTCGACATCATCCTTTACTGTTTTCTTTTTTTAATAAAAGCTTTCACATGTCATAAAATTCATTCACTTAAAAGGCACAATTTCATGATTCTGAGTATGTTCACAGAGTTGTACAACCATTATCACAATCAATTTTATTTATTTTATTTTATTTTTAGGGGGGTAATTAGGTTTGTTTGTTTGTTTGTTTATTTGTTTATTTACTTATTTTTAATGGAGGTACCAGGGACTGAACCCAGGACCTTGTGCATGCTAATCAGGCCCTCTACCACTGAGCTATACCCTCCCCACATACCACAATCAATTTAAGAACATTTTTCTCACCCTCAAAAGAAAACCCATAACCATTAGCAGTCACTCCCCATTTCCTCCCAAACTCTCCAGCCCTAGGCAACCACTGATTTACTTTCTGTCTCTATAGATTGGCCTATTCTAGACTTTTCGTATAAATGGAATCACACAATATGTGGTCTTTTGTGACTGCCTTCTGTATTTTCATTTAAAGCCTGCAGCTAGCTGAAAGCGTGACAGAGAACAGTTCCAGTCAACTCAGGAAATTGACTGAAACTGGCAAGATTAGCTTCGAAATCAATACTGCCCCCAGAGAAGAACTATGGAACATTTTTTCTTCAACAAGTCTTAAACAATAATAAGAACTTCTGTTCTTCTTGTTGTATTAGTACAACAGAGGACATAATTTAATACTTAGGATGGAGTGCTCTTCATGTGTCAGCAACCATGCTGGATTCTTTACATGTGATAGCTTATTGAATCTTCACAATAATTGATCTGAGAAACCTAGATGTCAGTGAGGTTTGGTACTTTGCCGAAGATCACACATCTACAAAGTGGCAGATCTGATGCCCCATGCCCTACAATCCAGTATATAGTCCCTGTTTGTCCCAAAGCCATGAGGTTCCCATAATCTCATCTGTTTCGGTCACATTTCTTAGTTGTAAACTGCAGTCCCCACTCCAAATGGATTAAGCAGGAAAGGGATTCATTCTAGGACACTTGGAACTTTGCAGTGCATGGAGAAAGTGGTTCAAGGTTGTTTCCAGAAACATGCCTAAAACCACACTGAAGAACTGGCCTGGTGAGAAAAACGCCAAAATGGCTGTGGCCACCACCACACGCTACAAGCCAGGAACTTGACTGCCACCGACACTGATGCCACTTCTGTGCCAGGAGCTCCACCTGGCAGCTACTGCCTCCTTGCACCAGCCAAGTGGAACTTTCAAAAAGAGCCAATGAATTTTCTCCCATGCCTCATTCTGAACCCATGTCTCCCAAGGACAAGCCTTGTTGGCAGAGCCTAGATCACGCACCTATTTCTGAGCATATTTAAGAAAATTAGGATTTTCTCTTCTGCCAGGACCAACTTCAAAGGTCTGACTTCCTGTGCTAGGAACCACATCTTCCCCAGATGAACGACACATGCCATCATCAATATGGGTGGACAATTTGGAAGATGATGGGCAGCCAAAAGTAGAACTGTCCACTATATCATTTAAGCAAAGCTCACTGAGACTCTTGGGGCTCAATGGGCAAATTATGGTGAAAACTGCGACTGAATGGAAAAGTTGAGAGGACGATGCCACAGAATCAGGGTCCCTCACAGAAGGCATAGAGGTCCAACTATAAATGCCAAAGCCAAGTTGCCGCTGGATCATATGCTCCTCACTAGAAGTTCCTCACAGTGTACCAGGAAAGACCCCTCCAACAAATACACACACACACACACACACACACAACTGTGAGTAGGTCTCCTCTTGTAACCACATTAAGCTCCCTGGGGTGTATTCGGATGTATGTGTCCTGTTGAGACCTTCAGGTAGGGTCTATCAATTAGTGGGGCTGGGAGACAGTGGCATATATCAATCATCTGGGGAAGATGTGGGTCCTTGAACAGGAAGCCAGACCTTTGAAATCAGTCTTGGCAAGAAAGAAAATCCCTAGCCCTTACTTTCCTAGGCTAGATTTGGGGCAGTGGAGGCATGCTTAGGGTGTTTGAAGGCTCTGCCAGAGGCGGGAGAAGGGTGGGCTCCTTCACTCCACTGCAGGCTGGGTACTGGACTCAGAGGCAAACTAGAGAGGGTCACAGCTGGATTATCCCATCCTAGGGGCTGTCCTCCCTTCCCTTCTGCCGTCCCTGAGCCTTGAAGAAAGCTGTATTTGGATGTTCCAGTCTGGCCTCAGCCAGGCAAGAGGTACCATGACAATATTTGTGAGTCTGCCCTTAGGCCAGAGAAGGAGAGGAAGCGCAGTGTCCCCCTCCTGGAGCTGGGGCAGTGAGGGCAGCAGGAACACCAAACAAAGCATCTGAGGGTTACATTTGGGGTTGAGGGGTCCTTTTACTGATTTCTGAGGGTCCAGATGCTGTGAATGGTGGATCCCCTTGTAGGACTTCAGTAAATGCATGCTGAATGAGCAGTACTTTGTTGAGAAGGAAAGGCAGTAATTCTAGGAACAGGCAGATCAGCACGAGTCATGCCTGAGAGGTATCAGAAATGTCCCAGAAGGTGGCTGAAGCCCAGGGATGGTGACCCAGGCAGTTGGTAGCAGTGAAGTATAATCCTAGCCATAGAGACAAGGTTAAGGGGACTCCCATCTCTGGGAGGAGTACCCCCGAGAGCAGGGCTATATCCTAGGTATACAGTGAAGCAAATGAATAGTAATGCAGTTGTTCTTTTAAGGAACTTAAAACTATTGCACTGACCAACACCAAGCCTTGAGCACACAGAACAAGGGTGACCCACACTTCACATGGTTCGGAGCTCCTAGACGTGATCTGAGGCTCTATCCTCAGGGTGTTGGGCCAGGGTTCTGGTCCTACAGTTTGAAGAAAAGAGCCATGAAAGGCTGGGAACCAGGCAGTGTTTGATTGTACCTATGAATGAGTTCAGATATCTCAATAAATTACTACTATACCTGAAAAGCTGACAAAGTTAGAAGGTAAAAAACCAACAGAAAAAGTCAATGCGGCATCAAAACAGAGGTGTCAGATTCCAATCCCATAAACTCCAATGAACTGGCCCAAATCCCTTTTTTTCTAGCTTGGGAGTTAAGTTAAATAAATGACTCTGTTTTACATAAGCGAACTTGCCTTTTTAACTATAACCCATGTCTCAGTCAGTTTTGACATCATCAATCAAGAAGATAAAAAAATGAAAAAAATTAAAATCAGAAAGATAAAAAGAATTTGTGTTGGTGGCCAATCAAAAATATGCTTTTTAAAAATTATTATTAGTTGTTTATACAATGGACCATTGAATAATCACTAAAGTTAATTTTATTAATTAAATTTATTAAGATAGACAACATTTACAAACATAAAGTATGCTGTGCTGAGATTAAGGAGTTACTAGACTTTTCTGGTAACTTTACTTTCTCATTATGTAATATTGAAAATGGTTTCTTTTATATATGTTGCTGTAGTGTAATTAGGCATCATGTATCTAATTCCAATGTTTAACAAGATTCACAGAATGATAGCCTTCTAAAATGTTTTGGAACTACAGCTCTTGTTATAAAAGCTATTATTTTACACTGCTCACAATTTTATTTAGAGTAATATATTCATTGCAGAAGCTAATAACTCATTCAATACAATAATCAAAAAATCACATATTAAACCAATTAATGTCCCATCATCTAGGTAGAAATGCCTGAAAAGTTTCTTTTGATGATGAAGTTTTATTTAACTATCATACACTGTACAAAATAACTTGTTCTTTCAAAATCAAAGTGGCCATGCTTCTGAGCCACATCCAAAACACAGCTCTCTGAATTAAATTAAGGAAACAGACCTGCTCATTTTGACAACTCTCCATATCCTTCTAGGTGCCCAATTCTGTGAATAAGGCAATTACACAGACCGAAAAGAGTCAGGTTTTCTGAAAGTGAATGGGACACAATCTCTCATCCACTTCTGTAAATGGATGTCAATCTCTTGTCATTTGCCAAAGGTGCAAGAGAGCACAAAATTCCAACATCTTAAAAAAAAACAAACCCAACATCTTGTCTTTGTTTATTAAAGGGTTCCTAAGAAAATAAGTTGAGATTTCCATGTTGCTGAAAAAGCCTCTGGGGAGTCTGATACAGGAGAAAGAGAGGCTTCATGTAGGTTTATGTAAACCTAACATTTCAACCTCTGATTAGGATGAAGGCAAAAGTGAAATCTTGTTTCCACTGAGCCCAAGGATTTTTTTTCACCTGTCAAAGAGTCAGAAAATACACTCAAATTCTTTAAAAGTGGACACTGGAGTCTATTTCTAGAATGGCTAAATCAGCTGGCTTGGCTGATGGATTTATGCAGCCAATGGATCAAGAAGTTAGGGAGTTAAAAATACAGCCCAGATATTTGATGTTTTTCTTATTCAGTCAGTACCCACAGAGAAGCCCTTTATCAAAAAAAAAAAAAAAAAAAAAAAAAAAAAAGAAGAAGAAGAAGAAGAAGAATGCAGTATCTCCATTAGGCTAATTTTCTGATCTTAATATTTCTAACCATATAGAGAATGTCCCAAAAGATTTAAAAGTTTTGAGCTTTAATAACCTCAGGTGTACAAATTCAACAAACTTGGAAACAAACATACATCATTTGGAGGTTTACTTGCCTACATTCCATGCTTTGGGACTTCTTATAATACATTAGTTGTTGTTGTTGAAGTACCTTGTTTGAAGATGGCAAACAGAAACTATTTTTAAGTTATTAGAGCTAAAAACTGCACTAAGACTTTGGAATACCCTTTACGATCTCCAGCCTGCGTCCCTGACCTAACTCCTTTCACCTGATGACTGATATTTAAATTCTGAAATGGGTTAAATTGTTTCTTTAAAAGTAATTCTCTTGTCTTGCCTTATTCTCAGAGCAAAGCTGGTTGAACATTTTTCTAACTCAGTTTCTTACAGCTTTCTCATTCATCAATTGGAGATCTGATTAGTTTTGTGAAAAGTACAGAGACACACAGTTCTCAAACTCTTGTGTTACAGAAATAAATCTCAGCCTCTATGTAATGTCAATACTATGGAAAATGATTTGGGGCAGTACTTTGAACACTGACATGGTCATATTTTAATAAGTTTCCACACATTTATCCAGTTAAAAAAACCTGTCTTAACTCCAGGTGTTTTCTCCCCTTCTCCCTGATCAACGTTATTCAGGTTTTTATCTGTGACTTCTTTTGTTTTCATAAGGGTCTCATATATTTCCTGGGCTCTGGCAATTTCTTTATGAGCATCGAAATGAACTTTTTGCCTGGTCAGGAGAGGAACAATTAAATTAAAATCATTAATTCGCTTGTTTAGTTTTCTGATGTTTTCTTGAAACTGCTCACAAACTTGGTTCCACTGTTTCTGTTCAGTTGGTGTCATTGGATTCCCAAGTTTTTTCCTCGACACTAAAATTGCCTCTCTGAGTTGATCAATAGTATCCTTTATTTCCTTTTGCATTAGGATCCACTCTGGTTGATATCCATTATCTATCAATATTCTATTTAGGTTGTGAGTCATGGGATCAATATATGAACAGCCAGAAAATTTTTTTAGAGGTTTTCCTTTCCCACTGAGATTGTCAAAGTCTCCTTTTGCCATTGATTCCTGAATGAGATCCTCCACTAAACGCTCTATTGCTTGAGTTATCTTTTGTTCTCTACTGTGTCTTACATCTTTAACAGTTATACTGTCAGTGAAATACTGGCTTTGTAGCTTCTGCTTTTGGTATTCCATCACTTGCTCAGTTGCACGGTCTGCTCTAAATTGCCTATACTGCTTCTCTCGTTGGCTTGGAGTCCCAAAACCAATACCTTCAAAACTTAAATAATGCCGGTGTTGGGGTGTTTTATATTTAAATTTTTCTTCTTCTTCTTCTGCTTCTTCAACTTTACTCTTTCTGGCATTTGTTTGTTCTATCACGTGGGAAAGCACCTTCCTATAAGCTTCTTCAATCCTTATAAATGTTGCAGAATCAGCAGTACTAGAGCCACCATCTGGATGGTATCGCTTGGCAAGCTTACGAAAAGATTCCCTGACATCATCTGCAGAGCATCCTTCATCCAGATTCAGCAGCCTATAATACTCTCTCATCTTCTTTTTGGATTTATGAGTTGACATCATTCTAATTCTAATGACACCAAGATATGAACCCATTTTCATTTGATTAGGAATCAGTGAAGCATTTATCAGATGAGATCTTAAGATCTGAGCCATCATCACATACATTGTGTTCATCATTATACCGAGTTCTTCCTAGCAATGATCTATAAAATGAAACAAATATAGGGTGAAGAATGTCGTACTATCAGCGAAACTCATATTTTCAGCAATAAGGACAAAATTATACATACAGTAAGGGGCAGTTCTTTCTAATATTGCTGAGAGAGAGGATTAGATAGTCTTACTGACCGTGATTGGCTTCCAACAAGGGGAAGAAAGTGCCAGACTGATGAAAGGCAGGACATTGCTCTTATCCCACAGCTGGCTCCTTAATTCCAAGGACACAGTCTGGCAACAGGAGGATTTATGTCCCACAGCTGCTGCATTAATTCCAAGGACATAACCCAGTATCTCTTTGTTCTTTTTTTCCCACCAAAGCTTCTGTTTTAGAGCTTAGCTCCACAGGAGGAAACAGACAGTAATAGAAGACTGGCATCACTGGAATGAAGATAAGAATGGCAAAGCCTTCCAATAAAAGACCCTGTAGCCCACTCAGGGACTGGAGCTGCCTGGACCAGCTATCTGGCGGATGGCTCCCCACTTGAGTGTTTTCTTTTCTTCTCTCTCTCTCAGCAATAAAAGCAGGTCTTTCTTCACTCTATCTCTCTGCATCTACTGAGAATTCTTTCTCAGTTGGCGGGCAAGGATCCACACATTTGAGGGAATTGGCCACCCGCTTGGTGGGCTTTCCAATTTGGGGGTCCCTCTATCCACTAACACTGCTAAAACTCGGCAATAGCTATGTTTCACCTATGTTAGCATAGAAAGGGAAGTTAATGATGTTTTGCATTCACATACTGTGATATAATCTGGGTTCTACGCCTTACTAATTAACCACAGAATTTTAGAGGTGGCGAGTTCTCAGAGATCATCTAATCCAGTCTTCTCATTTTATGAGAAAATGTAGGTCCGGAAGGTTAAGCAGCATAACTAAGTCACATAGCAAGGTGTAAGCAAAATGGGTAAGGTTAGGTAGGGCACAATAAGCCTCTCCCTTAATTGTCTGTAGCCCCAGCCAGATTATAAACTTCATCAGCACCACTGTTTCTTTAGTTAGTGTATCACTGTCCTTATCGTCCCAGGGATTCTTCTCATGTCATGAGAAGACTTACGTGAGACAATCAGAGAACATGACAAAGCATGTACCTAGTCTGACACTAAATCGAATAGAATCAAGTGTCCAAAAGACTGTAAGCTCTACAGCTTGTTACGAAGGAGCTGTCTGCTGCATGCCGTAAAGCCAAGATGAGAGGTGATCCCTCCCAATATGGTAGCTGTTATTTTAAAAACGCACAGCATAGTAGAGGAGAAAGTCTTGTACATCGATAATGGCAATTAAATGCTTAAAGTGGTTTAACTGAAAATAGGATTTTGATTTATAAACGCTAAAACTGAGCTCCTGGGGACTCCACAGTTTTCTGGACAATTGGGGTCAACAGCTTTCAGAGTTGATTGGGATTGTGGTGACTGTGCTAACTGCGGCCGTTGAGGGGAGCGGTCAGTCCCAACTCCAGGAACGCCCTGTCCCGCCCCCTACTCACCTTCTCGTACATTGGGAAGGGGCTCAGCGGCTCCCGCCCCCATGCTGAGCCTCTGCGCATGCGTGCGCTGTCTGCCCTTCACTCCCGTGGTGATTCCGCCCAGGCCGGTAACCAGTGTCTCCGCTGGACTAGACCATCCGCCGTTTGGCACTGAGTGATCTCTCGGGGGGTGCGGAGGGCACTATTATACCTAATCGGGACATATGTCCTACCTTACCTAGGAACCCCAGGATCTCGCTTAAAACGAACTCTTCCCAAGAAGACACAAGCAGGACATTTCGGGAGGCTACGCCCCGCCCCGGGCAATCTGCTCCGCCTCCGCCTCCTCCCCCACCTCGAGCCCGAGATGGTTCGGTCGATTGGGATTCTGGGCGATGTAGTTCGCCGGGAAGGGCTGCGCGCGCAGGGCCCCGCGGCGCGCGTGCGCCTTCCGGGAGGGAGGCGGGACCAGCCGAGTGGAAGAAAATGTTGTCATGGCCGGAGCAGTGACGGGTAGAGCTTATTGTAGACCTTGGGGAGTGTAGGTTGGGACCTTTGAAGCCCTAAGGCTTCCGAGGGCGATGCCGAGGGGAGGGGAAGGCGAGTCCGTTTCCCCAAACGTTACTTGAACAACCTCTTAGGGGCTGCAGCCATGGACACCAGCTCAGAAACATGAAAGTTCCACTTAATCCAGAAAGATCTAGGTAACCCAGGCTAGAAGCCTACTCTTTCATTAGTTCAAGTACTTAGTGAGCAGCTCGCTTAGTCAGGCGTTGGTGAGGAGTGAGGACGGTCGAGGACAAAATCAAATTATGTGTTTACTGACTTTAAGTTAAGCCACTGTCTTGGGAATTTGCTATTTCCCCCTCCTGTACGGGGGGATAATTAAAAACAAAAAAGAAGGTGGCAGAAACTTGAGGAGTCAGACCTGAGTTGAAAATCCTGTTTCTTACGCTTGCTTTTTTCTGTTATATTATATAAATGAGGGTACCAGCAAATGGTAAGTGTGTATTTAGCACTTTTTGCCAGAAACTGTGCTAAATAAATGCTCTCTATATAGTCTCTTAATGCTTACAGCAGCCCTGTGAGAAAGTGCTATTGTTTTCTCCATTTTACTTATGATGAAATAATAATGGCATTAAAATCACTGAGTTTTTGTGAGACTTATACAATGTATGTAAACCACTTTGCACCGTGCCTCGCAATAATTTTTTTATTATGACTATGTCTCCTAAAAGGAGCCAGAAATAGGTACTAGCCTAGAAAGACCTCTGAGTCATAGACAATAATCTGTTACCTTCTGCGTAGGTGCACAGAAAATGGTTTAAAATCTGATTCAGTGAGATTTCCTTAAAAGCAAACAATGAGCAAAAAAGAACTGTATGAAAGATGTGTTTCTATAAGTTTTAACTCTTGCCAACATTTTAAACATAGCTATAAAAGGGGAAAAAATACAGTTTAAAAAACTACTTATATAGCACTTTGTATTTTCCAAAGCACTCATCACAAATGGCATTTTGATGTTTGCATCTTATAAGTAACTATACTTTAGCCCCAATAGTTAAATGATTTGGTTAAGTGACTAGACTTTGTAAGTTACTGAAACTGCAAGTAACATTTCTCTTTTTAGAATGTCAGTTTTATAGTGTGATTCTGTACACGTAGAAGGTGAATTGGAATCAGCTGAGTTATCAATAAAGCACACTTTCAGCTGCAAAGTGTAAACTAGCTAATGAACTTGGATTTTTCTCATATATACGGAGTGTGGAGGTACGCAGTTCCTGGTATTGGTTCAACTACCAAGAGTTGCCACATTTGCTTTACCAGTTTTCTCTCTCTCATTCTTCTGACATCATTCAAATGATTTTCTTCTGAATCTTTGCATGTAGTGCGGTGCGACAGCAGCTGGAGGGCAGAGGAGGTGGCGTGGCCCGTCTTGTCCTTGCCAAGAGGCGGCAGCAAGCGCCGGTGTCCGGGAAGGTCTTCATTCAGCGAGACTACAGCAGTGGCACCCGCTGCCAGTTCCAGACCAAGTTGCCTGCGGAGCCGGAGAACCGGGTACGCAGCGTGGCTTCCTGCACCTGCCCCTGGGCGAGGGTGGGAGCCTCCCGGGGGCAGGCACGGAATGGGTCGGGGCCAGGGGGATACAAAGAGGGCCACTAAGCAAGACCTGGTTGGAGGAGGAAGAATAAGGCCAAGCACCTGGGTCTGCTGCCCTTCCGGAGCTATGGTACCCCGTGCCAAGAATTCGTATGCCACGGTCTTCCCCTGCTGTCCCCCACCCGACCCCACCCTACTCCGGCTTGTTGATAACAGTGATGAGGAACTGATTCCTGACGCTCCAGGCCACCTACCTTAGCGTGTTGTAAGCTGTATCCTCCAATCTCACCACGCAAGAGACATCATCATCATTCTCGTGACTGGCGTTTGTGGCCACTGTGCGGCCGCGCTGCTCGGCAGAAAGGGTTCATTTAAATGCTCTGCTAGGCAGTGCAGAGAAGTCTTCTTGGAACTTGAAAAACGCAGAGTATTAGAGAGGCCTGGACAGGAAACTGTCTCAGAACCAGGCCTTAAACTTGTCCCTCGGAGTTACGATCACTGGAGGCCAGCTGTGTTGTGTTGGCTTGCATATAGAACTGTCATCAGGATGTGGGTCCTTTGGGCAACCCTGCACACAGAAAAGGATGTGTTTCCCCTTTCTACAGACTGAGGAAAAAATACATATGTATGTTGATCTTTGTATCTTACTTTAAAGGTGCAGCGAAGCGAGCTTAGGTGAGTAGGTGCGTTTTCGTGGGCCCACGTGTGTTCACACACCCAAACAAAGACTGCTTTGGTCTTGATCTATGAAAGGTAAACTTTATTGTGTGTTTCCTGTTCAGAGGATGGGAGCAGGTTTTGTGGCTCTTTCTTCTTTGACAAGGAGGGTGAGAGACTGGGAGGTGATTTGGCATGTGTGTGGGTCCAAGACATGCTGGTTGTGGAATGAGTAGGTGTAGTTGGGTCTGTATGGAGCAGTCGTTTAAAAGTAGCTTGTAGGGAGGCAGGTTGTCCTACCTGACTGCCAAGGTTGGAAAATAAACAGTGATAAATTATAGTGTCCTTCGGCTTAGAACCCTCAGCAGGTTAGTAGCCCAAGTATGTCTCTTTAAATGCCAAGTAAAGCTCAGACATGCCTTGTAAAGATGGTTTGTAGATTAGCTTGTTTGTGAAATGCCTTAGAAATGCTGCAGTTTGGTGTCACCATGTGAAGAGTTACCAGCCTGACCCTAGGTGGACGTGTCCACAGTGGTTTGAAGAGAGAGAAGTTAAGCAAAGTTGCCTGTTGGCTAGAGCTACTCAGTGTTGTTTTTAAAGTAATTTAACATCACAGTAAATATGTTTTACCTGTTAGGACTTATATGCAATAAATCAAATGTTTTATTTTTAAGCCTCTTATGGAAACTCTGACTTAACACTGTTTATGTACTTTCAAATTAGAAGGTAAACTGTTCTTTTTCACTGCACTTATTTGGCTGTTGCATGATTCCTTTGATCAAAGGTTTTAAAGTCAAACTTCCAACTTATAATTGAGCCAGATACATGTATGCGGAGTCAGACATCAATTAGCCTTGCTTTCTGTGTGTGGTGGAACCTTTATTTTGTAGTTTGTGTTAGTTTGTGTCCCAGAAACACAACATAGCCACAGTACTCCACTGGTTCTTACAGGAAATTGATGTTTCTAAATCCTGGAGTCCTTTTACTTCGACTTCACATCGCCCAGAACTGCTCGTGATTCTAAGTACTATATGGAATGTTACTTGGTGCTATTCAATTGTGCCTTTGAATTTTTTTTTTCTTTTTAAATGTTTGGGTTAAAACAGTAGCTTATACTTTAAACTGCTTGGAAAAGCTTTGGCTTTTTTTTTTTTAATGTGTTGAGATTAAATTTAAATTACAGGTTTAAATTTTCCCTGCTTTGTTTGATGGAAAATTGAAAGGTTTCATTGTTTCTCTACGACTTACCCTAGAAGTTGTACTGATTGCTCTGCCACTGGGGCTGATTTTCCTTTTGTGGGAACGTCGCACTTGGCAACTTAATAGAGAAAGAAATAAACATATGAATGTTTGGTATGATTTTTAAAAATTTAAAAAATAATAATAATTGCATGTATTATGTCCTTTACCCCAAAGTACTTAAGTATTTGTTTCCTCAAAACAAGGGTTTTCCTTTACGTCACCATAGCACACTGTTAGCAAATTCAGCAGATTTAACATAGTTACAGTATTATTTAATGTACTGTTTTGCATTCCAGTTTCAACAACTGTCCTAATGATGTCTTTCAGACAACTCATAGGCTTTTAAGTTAGCAGGTCAAATGAGTGATAAACCAAAGCATTCTTGTTCAGTTTAGTTACGAGCAGAAAGAGTTCACCATTTGAAAATATAGTTCTTTTCCTTTTAAAAGGTGACTGCATAGTGCACAGTCAACAGTCCTTGTGAGTATAAGATGTGACCAAAGGATCAAATTTAGAGTCAGAACCAAACATGTAGGTTGATTAGCATTTTTTAATGTCATCATGCTATCTTGCTTATTTAAACTCCATAGAATTTTTAAAGCCTGTTTACCTTCTACATAGCATTATTAACCATTTAAACTCATGTCATGGTTAGAATCAACATATCTGAACTGCAGTTATTTTCCACAAAGTCTAATTATTACCTCAAGTTTGTTAGCTGGGGTGTGTTACAGTCTTATGCATAAGGACCAATTTTAAATTAAAGTACATTGGATTAGATGTGTGACATTTCCTAGTTTAGAACATCTTTTTCATAATTTTGTGCTCTCACAATAGAGTTGAGCATTTTGAAAGTTTCCCCATAAACAAGGGAGAGTAGAGAGTTGGCAGGAATTTAGTTAGCATACCAAAACTTAGCCATTAATTGTGTTTCTGAGTGGGTGGAAAATAGATGTGATAGTTTTAAAAAGTTACTAAAAAATAAATTTTCTTACTTTACAGTTATATTAAATATTTTCTGAGCTACTGCAAGAAGCATGGCAAAAGTAACCTCTTCTCTTTTTGTACTCTCAAATGTAGTTCTGATACAGGAAAATGTGGGGCGAGAGGAGGGCTGTATCCCAGGTCTTGTTTGAGTCTGGGACGTGCCCCGACAAATGTGGGTCCTTGGTTTGCACAGGAAAGAATTCAAGAGCAAGCCACAGTTGTTACAGTAAAGGTAGATTTATTTAGAGAGATACATACTCCATAGACAGAGTGTAGGCTGTTTCAGAAGGCAAGAAAGGCCATGAAGTGAGGGGGTTGAGTGCTCAATAGATACACACCATAGACAGTGAGATCCATCTCACTCAGAAGGGGGAGAGGCCACGAGGTGTGGGGTTGTTAGTGTTTATAGGCTGGGTAGCTTCATATGCTAACAAGTGGGAGGATTATTCCAACTACTTTTTGGGGAAGGGGCTGGGACTCCCAGGAATTGGGCCACCGCCCACTTTTCGACCTTTTTTGGTCAGCCTTGGAACTGTCATGGACCTGTGGGAGTGCCATTTAGCATGCTAATACATTGCAATGAGTGTATAAAGAAGTTCAAGGTCTAGAAGTCAAATTTCTTGCCATCTTGAGCCTTAAGGCTTCCTGGGAGCTTAATCTTCCACCATTTTGGTGTTATTTGCTGTGTCATTCCTTGAATGGCTGTGCCCTCCCCCTTCCTTCCTGTCCCAGTTCCACCCTTTGACTAAAGCAAGTGAGGACTCTTGTTTCTGTTTTAATCCATCTGTTTCATTTTTTCCCCTTTCATTTACTTGTTCTGTGATAATGGCAAAGAAGTTGATTTATTGCCAATAAGTTCTGGTGCCATAGAAACCAAAATGACACTCCCCTGAACACTGATTTATGGCTCCGTCTGCATCCCAGAGTCACATATTGTTCAACGATGTTTGCAAATACTGTCTTCTGAAGCTACAATTCCCAGAAACACCGTGAAAATGCATTTGTCTCTCTGCCATCTCAATTCTTTTTTTTTGTTTATTTGTTTTATGATGTACGGTATTATGTTAGTTTCAGGGGTATCAAATCATTTTTTACTCTATTTGATCAAGGAAGAGTTTGCTGTTGTCAACTGAAATAAAATCACACAACATGAGAGTTGTGGGTTAAGTTTTATTCTGGGGCAAAATGAGGACTATAGCCTGGGAGACAGCATCCCAGAAAGCTCTGAGAAACTGTTCCAAGGAGGCAGGGGGAAAGCTCAGTATTATATATGATTTCAGTGAGGGGGGACATGCAGCCAAGCACACGTTCAGGCAGAGGCTGCTGCTAGTCACGAGGAGCAGACGTCACCATTAATGATTCTAGTGCTTTTCTAGATATGAGGAGACACAAGAACTGGGGTCATAAAATCTTCTCCTGAAAACATCTAACTATCTGATGGCCTGTTCACCCAGTTCTCCCAGAGCACAGAGCGCCTCATTCCTGATCTCCATCCTGAACTCCTTTCAGGGTATGTTGAAGGTCAGTGGTTGCAGTGGTTCCTGATTTAATCCAAGCAGAGTTGGATGGCCAGTGCCAGTGTGATCCAATCCCTGTAGAGGCAGATGGCAAGTGCCAATTTTTAGTTAGCACTGTACACAGGGTTGGCTTGAAAAGAAAGAAGGTGGTAGATTCGCTTAATTAGTTAAACAAGACTCAGAGTCCAGAGGGGTTGGGGAAAGGTACCCTGGAAAAGAGGAGAGCCACACTCATTTGGATATTTTTCCCATTTCCCTCTTCCCAGGTGAGTTAACCAGTTATCGACCCATCCTAAAGTAGTCAGTAGGGGCCGCACACAGGATCTGTGGAAATTTGCTGACAGTAAACGGCCCTCCCCAACCCAGGATGCCTCCTCTTCATTTTTGGTATTGATTTAGCATGATGATTTATTGTGCTTTGAGCTTGAGTTATCTGCATTTGACTGGTGCTGAGCTCTAACACTTTCTGTTCCTTGAAACTATGAATAATGCACATATCTCCCAGGCCATCAGTGGGGGAAACATGCAGATCCTGAGAATCAAGATTTGAATTGTTTCCAACCCATATTACATTTACCCTGCATGTTTATCAAAATCACAGCTTTACAGCACAACTATTCTATGCTTTTCTCAGCCTTCACAACTTGTTTTCAGCTTTATTGAGGTATAATTGACAAATAAAAATTGTATACATTTAAAGTGTACAACTTGATAATTTGTGTGCAAATTACAATTAAAAAATAGTGTAAAAAATTGTAAAAAATTGTGCAAAACGTGTACAATTGCAAAATAATAATCACAAGCTAATTAACAACATCACCTCACAGAGTTACCATTTTCTTTTTCTTTTCTTTCTTTCTTTTTTTTTTTTTTTTTTTGAGATTCCAACTACAGGGTAGAGAGCCTTTGACAATCCTTGGGAAACCTGGGCTTCATTTATAGGTAAAGAATTTTTATCTAAAGTTAAGATCCATTATGTTGTCTCCTATGCATTGGGTTTGTTCAACAGTTAAGGTCCTATGTGATCTGAGTTGCTCTGGTGCCTTCATTGTCTTTGGCTTTAAACATTCTGGCTCTGATGTGTCTGGATATGTATCTTTTTTTGAGTTTATGGAGTTTCTTAGATGTGTAAATTAATGTTTTTTATAAAATTTGTAATGTTCATAGCCATTATTTCTTCAAATATTTTTCTTGTCTCTTCCTCTCCTTTCAATGCCCGCATTATGCATGTGAGGTGTACTTAATGGTGTCCCAAATTTCTCTGAGGCTCTGTTCTTTTCTCTTCATTCTTTTTTCTCAGGTTGCATGACCTCTATTTTATCTATGTTCGAGTTCACTGATTCTTTTTTATGCCAGCTCAAGCCTACTACTACTGAGTCCCTTTAGTGACGTTTTCATTTCAAATGTTATATTTATCACTTCAGAATTTCTGTTTGAATTTTTAAAAATAATTTGTATCCCTTTATTGATATTCTATATTTGATGAGACATTTTCATCATACCTTCTTTTAATTCTTTAAGCATACTTTCCTTTCATTCTCTGTACATAGTTTTAATGGCTGCTATGAAGTCTTTGCGAAGTCTTCACCATCTAGGCCCCTGTCAAAGACATTTTCTATTACCTACTTTTTTTCCTGTGTATGAGTCACACTTCCTGTTTTTCGCATGTCTTGTAATTTTTTGTTGAAGGTGGGCATTTTAGATAATACATTGTAGCTGCCTTGGATACTGATTCCCCCACTCTGAAGGTGGTGGTTGTTGCTGGCTTTGTTGTCTATTTCTTAGCGACTTTGCTGAACTAATTCTGCAAAGTCTATTTCCCTACAATGTGTAGCCTCTGATGTCCCTGCTCAGATTTTCCCCTCTTGTTCTTATCTTTTAACAATGGCTGTTTAGGGTTGCCCTGGGTAGGAATAAGGCACTTACTGAGCAAGGGATGCGCATCAACCCTCTTAGCCACTTAGATTTTCCCCTTTGCCACTGGATGTGTGTGCGTGGCACAGTTCAAGGAATTTATGTTTTTGCCTCATATTCAGCTAGAGACTAGTTACTTGGAGGTTCCCTGTCTGATCATTCCTCAGAGGGTACAGCCTTCAGCACACACACAGTTTTCTGCTGGGGATGAGTACAGTATTTTTAGGCTTGATGTTTTTAGCAACTAGAAGTTGCTTCGGGGTCAGAGTGGATTACTGGTGAACCAGTGTTCGTCAGAGATTGTGTTTAAGCCCCTTGTGCCAGTGAGACTTGTGTGGGTGGTTCTGTGTGTGGCTTGGGGACACTTTTAAGCCCTGCCCTGATTGCTCCTGAATAGGTGCAACCTATCGTATACACATGACCTTCCCAAACCCAGAGCTGACTAGATCCCAGGAGGGCTCTTCTTGGCTGTCTCTTTCCCTGGTTAGATCAGTGCTTTGTCATTCTGGAAGTCCTGTCCTGACAAACACATTCAAGGGAAGCAGAGTGTAGTGGTTAAGTGCACATGCTCTAGATCCATACTGCCTGAGTTTGGATCTTGGATATGCCTAGCACTCAGTGGATGTTCTTGGCTAAGTGACTTAACTCTGTGCCTCAGTTTCCTCATTTATAAAAAGGGGGTGATGATGGTATCCACCTGATAAAGTTGCTATAAGGATT
Organism: Camelus ferus; assembly: GCF_009834535.1. Classification (NCBI taxonomy): domain Eukaryota; kingdom Metazoa; phylum Chordata; class Mammalia; order Artiodactyla; family Camelidae; genus Camelus; species Camelus ferus. The sequence continues at coordinate 10,304,442 of NC_045696.1, read as the reverse complement.
CATTGAGCTAATGTAAAGCATGTGGTGAGCACTACGTCAATGTTTGTTTTGAATTCAGTGTTTCAATAATCAGAATCAGGAACTTGGAGTCCCTTTCCTTCTTTTGAACTGATCTGAATTCAACCAGAATAGTATTTGATGACTCATTCTGTTCAGATTTGAGCTAGGAGGGCCTGGAGTGGAATTCTTACCCTATAGGGTAATATGAGGAGCTTCTTAATAATTCAGATTCCACATACTCCCTCTAGAGAGTCTAATTCTGTGGTGCTGGGGTGGAGCTAGAATCTGTATGTTTAATGCGTTTCCAGGTGATGCTGGTGCAGAGGACCACTGACCACACCTGAGGCAAACTGTCTGGACCCTTGCATCGTTCTTTGGCTGACTGTACCCATTGGCTTTCAACTGGACAGAGGAAAGATTTTTGTCTCCCAGGGGACCTTTGTCCGGAGACGTTTTTGATTGCCACAAGTGAGGATTTTTTTGGCATCTAGTGGGTAGAGACCAAGGATGCTGCTCAACATCCTGCAATGCACAGGACAGCCTGAACAACAAAGAATTATCTGTCCTGAAATGTCAGTAATGCTGAGGATCAGGGACTCCACTGCGGACCATTCTTTCTCTCATTCCTCCTTTTCCCTTAATTCTCCCTAGATTCATTATCTGCCAAATCTGCTAATCAAGGAATAGTAGAATGTTGGAACTAGAAGGGACCTTGGAAATCATCTAGTCTTACTCATCTGAGAGAAAAATGACATGCCCGAGGCCATACAGTTAGTGGCAGAGACTACTGCAAGATTTTTCCTTATAACCCTTCCCATCCAGAGGACGAACATGATTAAATGCTGCAGAAGGAAAAGAAGGTGCTAGAGTAGTTGCATATTGGCTTGGCACGTAGCTTTCTAAATCAACAGTCTCAATTCTGGGAGAAATTGTTTCAAAATTTAGTTAGTAGTACAGAGACCTTTGTTAAATCATTGATTAGATTTTAAACATTCTTTGTATCTGAATCATCAACCAAAAGTGCTAAGCAGTATGATTCATTTCTCAGCATAGCTCCTGGGAGCCTTTATTCCTGTCTCCTATAGCTCTGGGGCATGCCTGAACACTTATCTTCTTCTTTAAAAAAAATTTTTTTTGTTGTTGGGGCAGTAATTGGGTTTATTTATTTGTTTAATGGAGGTACTAGGGATTGAACCCAGGACCTCGGGTATGCTAAGCGTGGGCTCCACCGCTGAGCTATACCCTCCCCACTTCATTTTATAAGATGTCAGTGGAAAATGGACATTTCACTGAAGATTATTTACAGGACACAGAGGAGAGGGTTCTATTCGAAGCCACCAAGCAAAACTTCCTACAAGTTCCTTATAGACATCCCATTCTCCTGCCTTACACCTCTCACCCCCTTCCTTCTCCCTACTTTGCCTCTGAAATGCACTTCAAGTTTCAACACTTTATGTAGAAAAGAGAAGCGCTGAAGTGTACCATCTACCCAGCCTTTCAAGGACCATTTATTTTTCTCAGTTGGGTTTTGCAAAGGTGAGAGGTGAGATGGTAGTGTCTGTCTCATTTCCAGTGCTGAGTGGTTTCTCAAAGGATTCAAACTACGAACATTTCTCTTCTCTAAGGACCAGAGTAAAATTCTGCCAGTAAGAAAAATAAGATTTTTTTTTTCCTCCAAAGCATTAACATGACAAAAATACCTAAAACAAAGTAGCAATGGCAGAGTGTTCTTAATCAATAAATTCTCCATTTAAAAGGCCATGCTCAGCATAAGAACCATTCACACAAACTTTAGGATCTTGATTACTTCTGAGAATTTTAGGGGAGGGGAATCCAAGATTTTCAGTTGAACCACTATTTATAATAGCAAAAAAAAGGGGGTGGGTATTAAATAACCACGAGAGATTGGAAACATAAATTAGGAAGCTTCCAATCCTCTACAGCCTGTGAAAATACTGATGTGGATCTCTAGGCACAGACATGGAAAGGTGGCCACTGCATTTTGTGAATAAATAAGTCTTGTTAAATTATGTTGGAGAGAGGATGAACCAATCTGTACTACCAGCATATTGGAATGCCCGTTATTCCACCCACCCTTGATAATGCATTAGTAATCTCAACTTCGCCAGTCTGACAGGCACATGGGCACATACGTACACACAAACACACACTCTTAAAACCTCTGTATTGTAATTGCTAATGAGAAATGAGAGAAATCTGTTTACTATCCAAATTCCTGAAGGATCAGTTTGTCCACCCTTCTACTGCAGAAAGCTGATAAATTAAGTTACTTTGATAAGTGGTGAAACTTTCTCTGCCCTGGTGGTGAAGGCCTATTTGAGGGGTGCTGAGAAAAGAAAAATGGAAGAGAACATTTCCTAAATGTTTCTCATTCTGTAAGGTCAGTATTATCCTGACACCAAAACCAGACAGAGATATTACAAGAAGAGAAAACTACAGACTAATATGCTTTATGAATATAGATGAAAAAATTTTAACAGATTACCAACGAGTCAAATCCAGCAGCATATTAAAAGATTATACACCATGACCAAGAAAGATTTATCCTTGGAATGCAAGGATAGTTCAGTAGGATATGAAAAATCAGTCAATGGAATACACCATATTGAAAGAATGAAGGGGGAAAAACACATGATCATCTCAATGGATGCAGAAAAAGCATTTGATAATATCCAACTCTCATAGTAAAAACACCCAGCAAACAAGGACTAGAAAGCAACTTCCTCAACCTTATAAAGTGTATTTACTACAATCCACTTAATAGGTAAGACTGAAAGCTTTCCTATGTGATCAGGAACAAGAAAAGGATGTCAGCTCTCACCGCTTTTATGTAGTGTTGTGTATTTATTTAGCTATGTAAATTAGAAAAGAAAAAGAAATAAAAGACATCTTTTATTTGGGGAAAAAAAGGAGGGGAGAAAGAAGTAAAACTACATATACAGATGATTTTATCTTATATATAGAAAATCCTAAAGAGTTGACAAACTATTAGAATTAATAAATGAACTCAGCAAAGTTGCAGGATATAAGTTACAAAATGCAAAAATAAGTTGTATTTCTATAAACCAGCACTAAACAAGCTGAAAAGGAAATTAACAATTCCATTTAACATAGCATCAAAAGGAAAAAAAAATTAAGAATAAATGTTACTGAGGAGGTAAAATGACTAAATTATGACTAAAAGTCATAATATATTGTTGAAAGAAATTAAAGAAGACCCAAATAAATGGAAAGACATCCCATGTTCTTTGATTAGACTTAATATTGTCAGGATGGAAATACTCTCCAAATTAATCTACAGATTAAATAAAATTCCTTTCAAAATCCCTGTGGGCTTTTTTGAAAAAGATGGGCAAGCTGATTCTAAATTCATATGGCAATTCAAGGAACACAGAATACCAAAACATTCTTGAAAAAAACAAAGTTGGAGGAGTCACACTTCCTGATTTCAAAACTCACTACAAAGCTAGAGTAATCAAGACTTCGTGGTACTGGCATATGATGGACATACAGATCAATGAAATATAATTGAGAATCCAGAGAAGTAAACTCATACATTTATAGTCAATTGATTTTTGACAGGGATTGCAAGACAATTAATGGGGGAAATAATAAACTTCAGTAAATGGTGCTGGGACAACTGGATGTGCATATGGAAATGAATGAAGCTGAACCTTTACCTCACACCATGCAAAAATGAACTCTTGACGGATCAAAGATCTAAATATGAGAGCTGAAACTATAAAACTCTTAGAAGGAAACGTAGGTGTAAATCATTGTGACCTTGGATTTGGCAATGTTTTCTTAGATAGGATACCAAAAGCACAAATAACAAAAGAAAAAATAGAAAAATTGGGCTGTGGGTTTGTCACCAGTTGTGGGTTCTGGCCAGCAGAAGTCCCACCGAAACGGAATGAATTACTCAAGACTCTATGGAAAAGTCAAGACAGCGAGAGGGAGTCGGGAGCCAACTCCACAAACCTCTCAAATGCCCTCACATTTATTGTGTACAATCAAAGGAGAAATCATTGACAATTGTGTGATGGAATGCAGGAATTTAGGGAAAGACAGGGTGGGATCTAGATTGTAAAGTCTGGCTCAAGGTCAAAAGACCCTTTATCTTTTGGTAAGTCATGTTTGTGTTGACATCAGCGAGCCTTACAGCTTATCAGGGTTGAACGTCTGAGAAGAAGCTGCTTGACATTTTTCTTGGACTCAGGCGGCTGTGCCTGTCTTAGGTTGCCCCCCTCTGGGGGTCTTACCCGTCATTGGCTAACCAGCCTCCTCACCTCTGAGTCTGCAGCTTTTTATAACTTGTTTACCATTCCAGCCCAAGACTCGTTACTTTGGGGGCCCACAGTTTACCTTTAGGGAAGTCATGGGAAGAGGGGAGCAAGATACATTCTTATAGATACGTTAAAGCAGACCACTAGCCCAGCCAGTTCCTTGCTTTGGGGATAGAATACTATCTAACAGCAGGCACGCCCAGCGCTTATAGCCGAGGGTCTGGGTTGTTGCTTTGCAAGGAGCAGAGTGCTATCTAAAACCTCAACTGTGCAAGCAAGGCAGTTACTAAGCACATTTGCTCTTCTTTAAGGAGACAAGTGGCTGGGGTCTGTTACAATTTGTTAACCCAATCATGGGCTCCCACATTGGGCTTCATTGAAATGAAAAATAATTGGGCTTCAAAGGATACCATTGAGAAACTGAAAAGAGAAACCACGTAATATGAGAAAATTTTTTCAAATCACATATCTCATAAGGGTCTAGTATCTAGGATATATAAAGAACTCTGACAATTCACCAATAAAAAGACATTTAACTCAATTTTAAATTGAGCAAAGAATTTGAATAGATACTACTCCAAAGAAGACATACAAATGGCTGATAAGACATGGGAAGATGCCTAATATCATTAGTCATTAGGGAAATGTAAATCAAACCACAATGAGATACCATTTTGTACCACTGGAATGACTGTAATCAAAATGATCGAAAATAGCAAGTATTGGTGAGGATGTGGAGAAATCAAATGACACCTGTTTTATTTTGTTCTTGCATATAACAGAAACAGTCAAGGAATTGAGTGATATTGCTACATAAAACTATTTTTCCTATACATTTTTGGAGGTTAGTGGTGCAGAAAAATTTAAAATGCAATTGACTATCAATCTCCACAAATAATTCAATTCATGAACCTCTTTTAAAAATAAAATCAGTTTGGAGTATTGAAATCTTCATGCAGTGCTTTATTGCAATGCTCAGAACACAGGTGGGGCTTAGGAGTTAGCATTTTTAATAAGCTTACCCAGGGAATTACCAGGTTAACAGATGGAAGATTTGCGGATTAGAATTTCTGTTTAGATAGTGTTTAGCATGATTTCTGTCACAAAACATGGAAGTCTATCTGTATTCAAGTGACTTCATTCCGAATGTGAAGTATTTTGAATGTAAGTTTGATGTATTTTATAACATACGACTAAATGTAATCTTTTTTAAGTTGAAGTGTAGTCAGTTTACAATGTGTCAATTTCTGGTATACAGCATAATGTTTCAATCATACATGTACATACATATATTCGTTTTCATTATAGGTTACTACAAGAGATTGAATATAGTTTCCTGTGCTATACAGAAGAAACTTGTTGTTTATCTATTTTATATATAGAAGGTAATATTTGCAAATCTCCAACTCCCAATTTCTCTTCCCACTCCCTTTCCCCCTAGTAACCATAAATTTGTTTACTATGTCTGTGAGTCTGTTTCTGTTTTGTAGATGAGTTCATGAGTGTCTTTTTTTTTTCTTTTAGATTCCACATACAAGTGATATCATATGTTATTTTTCTTTCTCTTTCTGGCTTACTTCACTTAAAATGACGATCTCCAGTTCCATCTATGTTGCTGCAAATGGCATTATTCTTTTTTGTGGCTGATTAAATGTAATCCTGATGTTTTTAAAGAACTATGAATTAATCTTTTTATGGTAACAGAAGGAGTTTTATCTTTTTGGGAGGACAGTTTTATTGACTATAATTCATATGTCACACTTCATCCATTTAAAGAGTACAATTCATTGGATTAGGTGTGTTCACGGGGTGGTGCAACTATTACACAATAGATTTTAGAATATTGTCATTACCCAAAAAGAAACACTGTACCCTTTGGTCATCATCTCCAAATATCCTGGCAGCTATTAATCTACTCTGTCTCTAAGGATTTGCCTATTCTGGACATTTCATATAAATGGAATCATAAGTATGCAGTCATGTGATTGTCTTCTTTAACTTATGTTTCAAGGTTCATCCATGTTGTAGGGTGTGTGGGTGTGTAAGTACTTCATTTCTTTTTATGGCAGAATAATATTTCATTGTATGAATAGTCCACTTTTTTATCAATTCATTAGCTGATGGACATTTGGATTATTTCTACTTATGAGTTAATTTTTAATTGTTAATTAAAAATTGACTTCTGTTAAAGGAAAATGGCCTTATGTTGTGGTTAATATAAGGTTTACATGGCTTGTGAAAGAATGGCTATCAGACTGTCTCTTTTAAACAGTGGTGGGTCTTGGCACGAGTGATCTGGGATGTCAGCCGCTGGGAGTGTTCAGGAAGCTAGGTGTTCCCCAGCATGTCTGTCATCAGTGTCTGTGTCCTCAGAGTGAGCCACAGCCACCCTCCACCTCTGTAGAAGTCTCTCTAAGACTAGCAGATCAAAGAAATAGACATGAAGAATTAAGTAATTAGCAGATGACCTGCTCTCTTCCCCAGCTTCCCCTTCAGTAATCTCATGAGCAAACTGTGTGACCAGGGTAGCACCTAAAGGAAGGTAGCACGGAGTCGACAGACCTGCGCGCAGTGGGAGATGGCGGTGAGTCTGATCCCCTATCTCCATGATTAACTGAGATTACTTCCCCTTTTCTCTTTAAAAACTTTGATGGCTGAACACAATCTTCAGAGTTGATTTTGGGACGAGTCTGCCTGTCCCCTGATTGCCAGCTTTCTCATTAAAGGCAACATTTTCCATTTTTACCAAACCAAACCAAACAAAAAACCCCCAAAACAAACAAACAAAAAAACCCCAACCAACTAACCAAACAAAACCCAAAAAAAACAATAGCAGAGGTGTAATTTATGTATTACAAAGGTAACTGGTAAAAAGCAGCTTGGGGAGAAAAAGCTAGTAGGACTGTCAACATAACATGAACTTAAAAAAAAAAAAACCCTGGAATTTTATTAATCTTCCTGAACTACTTACAGCTGCATCTGTCACTGGACCTTTGCCAAATGGGGGCTGCTGAGCATGGGAATCCCTTGTGTCTGGGGCATCCACCATTGTGTGACAGGCAGTTTCACTGTCTCTGACAGCCCAAAGGCTGTTTTCCTGTTCTCTTTGACCCATGGCCATGAGAGCAGGGTGAGTGACCTAAACTTGACCAGATAATCCTGCCTGGGACATTAAGCCTGGACAAATGACCTAGAGATAACAGGCATTCAGAGTGCATTTCAGTTGTGGGAGCAGCTATAGACGAGTGCCTGCTGGAAAGGGAGCTGACAGAGCCCAACTTGGCTTGGCAGCAATGTCCTTGCCAGTCTCTGCCTGGGCATGATTTTGGTTGTGCTTCTGGCTGCTTAGCAGGGGAGAGAATAGCCAAGAAAATTCTGGTGAAAGGAAGTAATGAAGGACTAGCTGTACGAGTTATTAAACTTTATTATAATTAAATATCATGGTATACTTGAGTTATTTTAAAAAGTTTACATGGTAGTTAAAAGTAGTAAAAAAAAATTGAGAAGGAACATTTAAAGACTATGAAATTTCTTAGAAATTTTAATATTGCTGTTTAGACTATTTGGGTTACTTATCATTTTGGAACTCACAGTTGAATCCTTTCTCTTTGATTCCTGTGTGTAACCAACCAGCAGACTGAACCCCTTCCCCAACCTGTCCCATATCTTTCTACCTGAACACAATGTATGATCAAGGGGCTTCCTGCTTACACAAATAGAGACATCCTGTAATAAAAGACAAATATCTGTATTTATTACATTAATCAAAGTTAACATTTTCACCATTTTAAGCATTATGACTTTTTTTATAACTTAAATGACCTTTTCTCATTGAGTATCATTATAAACCAGTGGCACTCACACATTCAACATGTCCAAATAATATTCAGCTTATCAAAACTAGACAGGACATTCTTTAAGCTGCCTCCTTTTTTCTTTTATCATCCTTGCTGCTTTCAACTTTTTTTTTGGTTTCTGTCAGTCAGATATTTCACACGTTTTGATTCTATCGAAGATACTGAAATCAGCTACTTTCCATGGAGTGCTGGTTCCTTTTTGTGATTACTGTCAAAGTAAGGACTGGAGAATTAGTTCTAAAGTCATAAACTCAGTATTGATTTTTCTAATTTACATACTGGTACCAGCCTCCACTTTTATTAACAGTATGTGATTTTATCAACCAATAACATTTTCCTTTATATCTTTTAACTTTCTAAAGGCTTCATAGGATAGTGTTTGGCATATACAGAATACGTGCTTAACTATGTTGAGTGAACTCTCCAGAACCAGTGAGTCCGTTGCTTCTGCAGCAAACGCACCTGTGTGAAATGATGTACCTGTCCTTCCCATTTGATGGCAGTTGCTGACGCGGTCAACAAGAGGTAGGGTAATGTCGGCCAGCTGCCTGGGGAATCCTACTAGCACCAGAGGCAGTGATTAGGGTCTCCTGGCAAAGGTCCCTGTCGGAACTCCACTCTGCTCCTCTTGACCCCCTACTCTTTCCTGTCTGAAGGTGAGAGTTTACTGTCTTTTATACGTAACTACTGTAAGAGTCCTGTGCTGTTAGGGTTTGAGTTTAAACTCTACATGAGGACTTGAACAGGGCTTCTAGGTACCCTTCCTGTAAGGCTGCACCCCTGTCGGGTAGGCAGAGCTCTTAGGCCACACCATCTTGAAGGTGGCTCAGTATCGAAGGCTGGCTGCCTGCCTACGGGCCAGGTGGCCATTCCCTGTTTGCTCAGCTATGATAGAAATGTGGTCCCAAGCTTGGTGTCCTGTGTGTAGGGTCAAGTGCGTGTACCCAGTATGTCAACCTAAACCTCCCAGTTCCAGAACTGCATACCAGACTGGAAATGACTGGCTGCAGTGGGAAATAAATGTAGTCCCATTATACTCTTTACTAGTCTGGGTTGATTGCCCTCCATCCTCCCAACTGTGAAGCTAAAATCTGGGTATTACAGAAATTGTCAGTTATTAGAGGAATGTTTAATGATACTTCAGAGCACAAAGAAAACTGTCCCTCAGAAATGGGAGCTACCCAGATATTTTATGACACCAACTTATGATCAGAATAATTAGAGAAGTCTCAATTCAAATCAGTACAGATACCTAATATGGGGAAGAAATATTAACTTGTCAGACTTGTTGATTAACTCTTCAAAAAATAAGAAAGACTAAGTTTTCGTATCTTGTTTGGCTGAAAGTTTGGAATTCTGAACGGCTAGTCTGATTGAATGAACAAGGAGGCCCCAAAACGGTAAAATGCGAAAGACCACACCACTGGAGACAATACGTACATGTCTTAGATATTGTTTAGGCTAAGTCTATGATAAAAAGCCTCCCTGTAAGCAGTCAGAATTCTCCCGAAGCTGGCTCCATTCCTGGATTAGGAGGCTTCATTCCTCTTTGACCCAACAGATCTTGCCATTGTCTCCAAGCTGCACAGTTCCACCGGCCACCAGCTGGAGGGCTGAGGGGAATATTTTATGTTCTGCTAATTTTACTCTTTCAGATAGAGTTGCAACAGTGTCTCCCCTCTTCACTGGAACAGCTTCTTGTAAAATAATTTGTCCAGCATCTACATCTTCCTGGAAAAGAAAGCAAAAGTTTTGAACATTAACCTCTGGCCAGTACAATTTACACATAAACACTAGTAATACTTTGATAGAAAAAGACATACTCACAGCTACAAAGTGCACAGTACACCCAGTGAGTGTGACTCCGGAGTCCAGGACTTGTTCATGGGCATTTGAACCCTTAAACGAAGGAAGCAAGGATGGGTGGATGTTAAGCATTTTCCCTGGAAATTAATAAAAGCATGCATAGTGGTCAGAATGTTAAAATCTTACCTATTCTGTCAAAGGAACATACACTTTCCTGTCTAGAATCAGGAGTCAACAGGAACAGGATTTCTCTGGGATGGATGTTTCTTTGTTAAAGACAGAAATGAGGTAAAGGGAAATATAGGTTCTCATGCAAGGAGGTCCTGGGAGCAGCAGGTTTCTGCCTTGCATGGCTGAAGACACACCAAGGGACTCTGAATAGGCACCTGCAGTGACTCAGAGTTGGATGGGAGAGGGTATAATCTGGATCCTAGAGCCCTTGAAGAAAATTCAGCTTGTCGCTGGCACATAATATAAGACAGAGACAGGAGGTTCCTGTATAGTGTCTATGTGCCTGACTTTTAACCACGAAGTGGCACGCCCACCATGCCAGCGTGAGCCTCATGTCACCAAAGGCACTGCCTGTTGTCTGTTACACCACAAGTGCTCTACTCAAACTGTATTCACTTAGGAAAACAGACTCTTTGGAGAGAAAATGCATTTACTGACCAAATATGGGCACAAAAAAGGACAACAGGAAGCAGTCAAAGCCTCTGTGGAAAAGGCATTAACACCAGGTATTATGACATCTGGCAACCAAGCTTTTCTTGCCATCTTCTGGCAACGGCTCCCACTTCCTCAGCAGAGGAAGAGCTCTTCATTTTGGGATCCAGGGAATCACTTTCTCTTGCTTCTAAACAAGTATAAGTGTCTCTTCCCAATATTTATTCAGAAGATGAAATACTACATTTGTGAACCCAACCTAAGCTATATTAGAAAATGTAGTTACAGCAGACCAAAGAAAACCAATAAAGAAAAAAGGATAATAAACCACAATTGGGTCATTCTTTGGGCTAAGGCAAAGGAAATTCAATTATGATCTGTTTCAAAATAAACTGTCTCAGTAAATATCTCATGACTGGGATTGGCTGGCAACTTAACCTCCCCATAGTCCATTTTCAGTCAATTTCTCAATGTGGTGTAAGACATTTTTTGCTTACCATTCCATTTTCTGACAAAGGGGCCAGATAAAATTCTCATGAATCCTGCAAGACAGACTATGTCTGTGGAGAACTCTTCAAGGACTTGGTCAACTGCAGTGTCAAATGCTTCACGACTTTTATATAATTTATGATTAATTACCTATGATAGAGAAAGATAAGAACAATCTGTTTCCAACAAATAACCCCAAATAATTTAAAACTCAATCTTTACACAGGCCATACTTCATCTCCTTCTGAAGATGTCAAGAATTAAGGAATGGACAGAATGAAATAGAAAGGCAAGCCCAACACCCACCCCAAATCCAGGAATCCAAAGTGAACACCTAGGGGTAGATTAAGAGTTTAAATATAGCCTGCGGGAAAGACACGTTTCAAAGGAACTCACCCTGGTGGGAATTCCGGCTTTTTCTGCTTTATCTAAGCCAGCCACTGCAGCTTTGTTGGAGATCACAACAACAATGTGTGCAGAGCTCCTTGGCTCCCTAGTACTGTCTATGAGAGCTTGAAGGTTCGATCCTGAAAAAGTGAGAAAAACACAGGTGAGCTCCCATTTTTTAAAGTGTGTGCCATTTTGAACAGGGAATGATCAAGGCTTTTGACTGTCTTAGAAAAGATTGGCAAAATATGTAAGGCTTTTAAATTCCCTACCTCTTGGAATAATGGATTAATATCTTATGAAAACATAGGCATTCCTGGTTCAAGGATATGTAATTGCTCCTGCGAAATAATATCTTATGATTTAGCATAGCAGTAGAAACAATGTAACATGATTTTAAAACTGGCTGATGAAGAATAAGCTGCTTAATTAAGCAAGAAAACTCAACCCTCTCAAGAATAAACCACTACGGCCCTTTAGAATAGTTTCTCTGCTTTACCATCATCTTGGGTCTAAAGTATACTGAAACCTTAAAATGGTCTTGTAAAGCAATTATACTTTTGGAAATATATCCTAAAGTAATTAGCTATGCACTTATGGACTTACTGAATATTTACAAGAATGTTCATAGCAATGTTACTTACAATATTGGGGAAAAATCGTGCTGCATCCGTCTGAGAGAATACAGTGCTTTTATCACTTTACTCCTCTGTTCACAAGAGTCAAACACAGCTGTCATATTCTCATTACTATTAACAATTTAAAAAAGCCACAACTGTTGTAAGACTTTTCAACTACAAAGCTAGGATTCAAAAGAAGTTGAGATTTCTGTTCTTTTTGTCTTTTCTGGTTTCTCTCTCTTCAAGCATCTTCCTGACACCCTCTACCTTTCCTTTAGAAGCTGTCTCAAATGCCTGAGAAAAGTAGAAAGACTGAGGATGTAGAAAAGATAACACTCCTTAATGATACCCAGCTCCACTATGCTGAGTGTTCTCACAGTCTGAAGGAGGGGTTTCTTTGGGGGTGAGGGGGTGGGGAGGGAGAAAAGGTGGAGCATTTCTACAGCTCTGTAGTAAAAAGGAAGCCACATCTCACCTGTTCCGGATATTAAGACAGCAACTCTTGCCTTTTTTGGTTGAACAGAGAAATGATTTTTCAGGGTGCCATTCTCCAGTACTGATCCATTTATTTGCATGGTTTCAATCAGATGCTTGACTTTCACACGAGGAGAACCTTTGTTTTAAATACACCCAATAAATAAGTAAAGAACGACTGTATTCCATAACAGTAATATGGAAAGAACAATATATTTTTTTTGGAAAGAACAATATTTTATAAAAACTTTAGAATACTGTATTTTATTCTGAAAATAAGATATGCAAGGATTAAAACATAAAATAATAGGTGTGCTTTACTGATCATTACTCATGCATAAAAACCTCCCTAAGGTGAACATATATAATTACCCAACTGAAAGCTACAGCACTATATCTAAACATACAGTGGATATATTATTGCCTGACAGTGTTCTGTCTCCCCCTTCCTGCAAATCTTCCATCCACAATAGTGCTACGACCTCTTGGCCACAAGGGTAGGCATGTGACGCAAGCAAGGCCATTCAAAGATTGGATATAGGATGTTGAGAAAGAGAGGGCCTCTCTTTTGCAACATAAGCTGAAGGATGTGGGCTCAAGACATGTTTCCGGTATTTGGGGAGCCTGCCTGAAAATGAAACCCACACAAAAAAGAATGAAAGGCAAATACAAACAAAATTAACAAGACTTGACATCTCTGTTAGTGAATCTCAGTTGGTTATCTGCCACTATGCCAATTTCTAGTACTTCCAGCAGAGTCCTGAGTAATACACAGAACTTGTCAGAGTGCTCGCTCACTCTTCCTTGAATTGAGCTGAACCACAAAGCAGAGCCTGAGACAAGGTCTTGCACACGAGGAGTTTACTCTGGGAAATGATCCTAGGGGACTAAAATGGGACCCTCAAAAGAGCCATGCAGACTGCGCCTCAGAGCTGCTCCCTTCTTCTGTCCCTCAAGTGGGTATTTATTCACTAGCTCTCACCCCATTGGTCAAAGGTTGTCCTTCAGGGTGTGGTTGTGCACATGTGACTGCTACCCAGAGGTGTCAGAGCCCTGAGGCCGAAATGAAGAGACATGTTTATTACTGACAGGAGTGCTGGCATGTTATAGCCGTATAAAGACAGTTGCCATAGCAATGGCTGGGATGAAAGGTGGGCAGAGAGCTTGCAGGGTGGGGTCGGTTATATTTAAGATTATATACCTAAGAGCAACTGAATAAGGGGCAGTTACCTTCAGGACATACAACCACCCTGCCAATCACCCAGGCCTCTTCCTCGTGCTGCTGAAGATCCTGCAGAATCTGCTTTGTCAGATCCTTAGATACCACGAGGGCAGCCCCGATCCCACAGTTAAATGTTCTGGCCATCTCTTCTTCAGAGAGGTGTCCTTCCTGCTGTAACCATGAGAAGATCCTGGGGATCTTCCAGGTCTGGGCGTCTGAAAACAGGCAAGAGCTGTTCAGTTAACCTATTGACACAAAGTATAAAAGTATGCACATATACCAAGTGATGGAAATTATAACCAGCACTGCTATTTATATGCAGTAGACTATACACTGGCCTTTCAGAGGTTTTCTAGGGGGATCCATTTGTACCTGAGGCATTAAGAACACTTGTGTTGTCACACTTGGCCAGTACTGACAACTGAGTGAGGTCTGTGCTGCATTAACTGAGGATATGCTTAGAAATCCCCTTATGGACTAGATATCCTAATGGCTTTCAGGAATATGGCTAGATCAACTCTCAATTTCCTGATGTGGTGACCTTCGAGTTACCCTTAACCAGTGGTATGCTAAAGCCAGTGTGTAGAGGCCGTTAAATACAGCCACTTAAAAACCGGCTAGGATGGGAGTATTTATAGCACAGAAGCTGGCAGATGCACAGATTAGCCCTGCCTCCTTTCCCCATTCATCACCAGGCCATTGTTTTTAATGACTGACAAGGATGATGATTCCTTCTTTAAGGTTTTGTTTTTGCTCACAAGGAAGCATTACTATCCCAGGAATGTCTTAGAACTACTATATGACCCTCCGATGTATCCTTCAACTCCACACTGTGCTAATGAAGGGACTCCCATTCACCCCTGCCCCGCCCAGCTTGGTCCTTTTGCTTCCCTGGCTAGGCTGGAATCCCCCCTGACCAGGTCCGAGCTCACCCTGCCTGTTTTCTCACTTCTACACAACCTATTTCCGACTCTTCTGACTCTTCCCCAGCTTCACATATTCTGACTCTGTGGTTAGCCCAGCAGATCTGTCTACTCACCTGCACCCACAGCTGCTCCACCCCATAGCTGGATCAACTCAGTTTTTTCCTGTTCTTGTTTCAGGGCTACACACATTCTTATTTTGGGAGAACGAACAATTACACAGTGAACTTCACCTTCTGTGCCGCCTGCTGTCTCTCTCTTGTCTCTGACCTAGACCGCTTAATTACTCCTATCCTCAAGCCTCACTAGCCCTTCTTACTTCACTGGGACAAGGCATTATTTCATGTGAACTTCTTCAGGTCCTGCTACCTGAAACCAAGTGCATATTAGTCGATTATGAAAGCTGGAACGGTTTCTCTGACTTTGTCTCTGTACTCTATAAAAATATGGAGGGAAAGCCCTACCCCTCGCTTCTGCCATGACCATAGTTGTCATTCTTCCTTCCCTTTTACCAGTAAGTTTCCTGAAACACAACCTTCAGTCATTGTCTCTATATCTCTGCCTAGTCGCCCTCCACATGCCATAATCTGGGAGGTGGTATCTACCCTCACCAAGCTGCTTTTTGAGCTAATGATGAAATATACTGGCCTATTTGGGGGTCCTCATTCTAGACCTCTAAGCTGCACCTGACAATGCTGACCAGTGTCATGCTGAAATCCTGGCTTGGAGTTGATACTTTTACATGGTTTACTCCCTGCTTCTGACTGTTCTTTTTAAGAAATTCTACCTCTGCCAACCTTCAAGGTGGATGGAATACTGAGGAACAACCTTTTGGTCCCCTCCACTCTCTTGACAATAACTATTACGATCTGCACGAGCACCCAACTTAACTTCTGCTCACAGAAACATTACAATAAACACTTCAGAGACTTAAAACGCTGTATTCCCACTTCCTATTCCAAAATCTACTACTCTTCCTCCTGTGTTATGGACGTTATCATTACTCACCTACTAAACAAGAGACATTGGGACTTCTTTTTCCTTCAAAGCACAGAGTGATTCTCCAATCTGTCTCCCTTCTCTGTGCCTTGGTCTAGGTCCTCTTTATCCCCAGCACGGACTGCTTAGTAACTACCACTTCCCTTCCCAGCATGTTCTTGGTTCCATCTTGATAGAGCTTGAGCTTCCCAAACCCCTTGGAGAATCTGCTTATATAAGTCAGCTTCATCTTATATATAAGTCAGTTACACGAGATTTTATGCCTTATAAACAAGGCTAATAAAGCAAAGAGGTAGAAAAGGGTCTTATTTTTCCCCCAGAAGCTCCAATGATTAAGAATTTTGCAGGTATAATCGCGTGTGCACTAACTACCCATGGAATTTCCTCCCATAATGTATTTTTTCTCCCAGTGTTTTTCTGAGCATAAGTTCTTTTTAGTGATCTTACCTAACTCCACCCCAAATTTCTGAGGGAGGACTCTGGGGATGTTTTCTAGCAAGCCTCCACCAGTAATATGGGCAAAAGCCTTAACATGTCCTGAACGTAGGACAGGTAGCAGCAAATGGCTGTAGATTCTAGTTGGAATTAGAAGTAAGTCCCCTGTGTAAGAAAGATAAGACAAAAACTTAAGTCTATGACCACAAAAGCAAAGCATATATAAAAAACAATTCTGAAATAGAGAATGATCGTGACCCTGCTCCGACCCACCAGTTCTACAATGATGTTCAAATAGTCAAATGACAGGATAAGTAATTTGTTCCATTCTAACTTTAAGTAATGAAAGACTAACCCCTCTCAGTGGTTGCTCAGACATTTCCAAGCAGCAGAATTTAAACACGAGTATGTTTACCTAAGGTCTGGTCACCACAGCCAGAGGGTGCTGGAGAGGAGTACTGGAGGGAAGATTTCGCTACAATTTTCCTCACAAGGCTAAATCCATTGCTGTGAAGACCAGAGGAAGCTATTCCAATAACAACGTCCCCTTCAGTGATTCTTTCCAGGTGAGGGAGTTTCTGATCCCGCTCCATGGCACCAACGGCAAAACCGGCTAGGTCATACTCTCCAGGTGGGTACATGTCAGGCATTTCTGCCGTTTCACCTCCTGGCAGAAAGAAAACAGCAAACAGCTGATGAAATGTACTCTATTAGCTGCCTAACAGAACTTTCAACCAAGTACGATTTCAGGGGAAATAGCATTAATTCCCACAAAGGGTAAGTATAGCCTCCAAACATCATTACCTTTGCGTCATGAATGCTCAGTTGAATTTAATGTCATTTCTCTAGCAGTTTAGTTTCAGAAGTGCTTTCACATATATATCTTTACAATCATTCTATGTTCCGATAATGGTACAGGCTTAGATAAGTGATTTAATCAGGCCTGCCTACTCCAAATGCTCTGGCCTAAAAAATATGCCACAGTTCACTTTACCACCAAATTGTGTAAAGACAAGGTCTAGGCAGGCAGATCTAAATTAGAAACTGTTCTAAAAGATGGTTGAAAGGCAATTTTGGCTTTTGGGAAAGTCTTGCCCACAGAAATGGCAACATAAAAGAGGAAGTTTTGTTCGTTGGTCAACCTACAAATTCATTTTGTTCAAAATTCTCTTATATATTTAAGCAATATTTCTGTAAAGCTTGGATACATTTTATTCTTGTGTCATTTCTGTGGGAAAATAAGGCTTAAGATACAGAATGCCAGAAACTGATCTGCCTTTGCTGCAGGGCCAGGAGGAAACAACCCCTACTCTGTCTGTTTGGCACTGAGAGAGATGGAAGTGGAAATGGTGGCCAAGGATCACAGAGAAAGGTAAGGCCTGGCTGACGGCATATGAGTCGGGGTCTGTCCCCTCAAGGGGACAAACCCTTGACAGGGGGCCTTGAGGGCAGCAAGGTCTAAGTTTTCCTTAGGTAGTATTATCTGTATTTTATTTGGCTCATCTTGTGGTATATAGTTTCTCTTGTTAGCTATATTGGCACCAATTATGTTTATATATAGGGCTGAAATTCAATTAAGGACATGTGATTACAATGGATTATCATACCGAGGAGAGCACATCCAGCTTTTTTACAAGCTTCAGCAATTCCAGTGACAACAGCTTCAGTTGTATTGAGGTCAAGTTTTCCACAGGAAAAATAATCAAGAAAAAAGAGGGGTTCTGCTCCTTGTGCCAGAATATCATTTACACACATTGCAACCAAATCTTGACCAATGGTATCGTGTTTATGGCACTGCTGCGCAATCTGTAGAAGAATAATGTAAACATCCACGTAAGAGAATAAGCTCCAAACTGGATCTTGTAATTTCTCAGTGGAGGCTAACAAGTATTATTGACTTTTGGCTAGCTGCTCTGAATACCTAAAGACAAAAAAACCCCACGAAATTCTGATAAGCTCCTTGGTCCAAAAGTACTCTCTTTAATTCCCCCAAATTACCCTTTTATCTAGAGAGCCTCAACAATACTGTGTTACTAGAAACATGTAGATATTCTGGCCAATTACATGATTATTTGGTATGGTCTCTATGGTACATTTATGTCAAGAGGGGAAAGATATATATTTGATACACAGTAAAGCCTTATCTTTCACAAAAGGCCTTTATTCACATAAGTGTCTGATTACCTTCAGTTTAGTTCCAACGCCGTCTGTTCCACAGGCCAGAAGAGGATCATTAAAACCGGCTGCTTTCAAATCAAAAAGACCAGCAAAACCTCCAAGATCAACATCACAGCCTGTTGGAGAAAATTATTAGCTGCATTTCAATAGCCAAGAACTGATTAAGAAGGCAGTTAAATATTAAAGGGGCAGACATATCCTTTTGAGTTGAAAATCATGGACAAAAAATGCTTTTCTTAATATTAGAGACAAGAAAGCAGAAGACTAGGAGCTTGGCTTACATTGGGCAAGTCTGACAGCAACTCGGCATTAATCTGGAACATTTTCCTCAGTGAACTACAAAGCCTAAATCAGTTCACAATGTTTGTCATAGTTAACTAACGAGCAAAGGTCAGGATCTGACTTACCTGGTCTGGAGGTGGCTTTTGCTAAAGGCTTAATTTTCTTGACCAGCATATTTCCAGCTGCAATGTCTACCCCAGATTCCTTGTAAGTCAGGCCTCTAGAAAGTTAAAAAAATAAAAAAATAAAAAAATAAATAAACTAAGACGTCACCCAAATGCCAGGGGAAAATTATTTTAATCTTAAAATATTATTTAAGTTAACCCTACTTCAATAAAAAAATTATTTAGCTGAAGATATCGCTAGTGATTTTCGTATCTCCTAATGTGCTGGGCCCCATCCATAGATTTTGATTTAACTGGTCTAGGGCAGGTCCTAGGAACTGAAATGTGTTTAAACAACCTCCCCGGATGATCATCACTATTTGGAACTACTTCTCTAGCTTAACTGTTTCTTCCAGAAATACTTCTCATAGGCAGCTAAATATACTGATATTTCGCCACAACCTTTCTTTGTTTGATTTTGGTATGGGAAGGAAAGGAGTGCCAAAACTGAATCAAAAAAGTGAAAATTAGGATTATAAGAAAAAGAAATCCCTCAAAAATGAAACTGAGCTCTTACTACAATAGAGAACTATATCAGTTTCCTTATAGCTAAAGACAGTAAAAACTAAGATAAAAAAAAATATGAAAAAAGCAACACCAGGTAATGATATTCACTGCATCATTTCCACCTAGAACAAGGCCAACAAGTTGAAGCAGTACACTTAGAGATCAAGTCTGTAAATGGCACTGCGAACTGAGTGGTCTTGCCTTACAAAAATGACATGGCCCAGTAGGATGTAGTGATACATGAAGAAATATGTCAAGTCTTACTAGAAACAAGGTGCCAAAGTAAGAATAGACTTGAGAGCTTTGGCAGTTAACCCCAATAAAATTAGCAGTCCAGGGTCACACACAGATAGGAAACGAAGTTCTAGTGGTTAAAAACAGCTTTTTCTCTGGTAGCAGCTGGCACTGTAGCCTGTCATTTTCTTCATCTTTAAAGAACTTAGACTAGTATTAAGATTTCAAGTCCCTTGAAATAGATAATTTCAATAGAATCTGGTCATTTTAAAATAAAAAACAAAATTTTAGCATGGTATTTTGATATTCTCATTTCTAAAAAAAAATTCCATTATTTAAATTAAAAAAATTTGCCTATCAATAACAGTATAGCTTGAATTAAGTTGCTAAAAATTTCGCATTTTGTCCTAAAACAAATTTATTTCTCATAGATGAACTCTGTGAACAATAGTAATTGTGACACGTCCTTATATCAAAACACCCACATTTGCAAATAATAGTTCATTGATTTTACAAAGGAATAGTTAGTTGTACATGACAATAAATGAATCAATAAGGGGTTAAAAAACACACTTCAGTAATAAATATAAATGCAGTGACCAAATGAGATGGCCAAAATTTATAGTTAAATTAAGTTACAAAGTTAGATGGCCAATATTTTCATCTTGAATTCTTTGACAAAAACCAGGGACTAAGACATAAATGCAATAGTAGTATGTAAATATATAACTCAAGGGATAAAAATCTTTACCCCCTCTTTATTGATGAATAATTGACAAATGATGATTGCGTATATTTAAAGCATACAATGTGAAAAAAATCCCTAACATCACTGTGAGTTTATTGAACTTTTCAAACATGAGGAGCTGCCATGAAGTTTTTTAAATTTCATTTGAATATTATTGTAACTAGTAAGTTTTGATTCAAGCTAAGTGCAAATCAAAATCAGATCAGTCTCAGAAAGAGTTAAGAATATAGAATGCCCTAGTACAGGGTTAATGGAGTTTACTCCATAGCCATTTATGCCAGTTCTGAAGCTGTGCTATAATCACTTGGTCAGAAACTTACCTGGGCTGCTGAAGGAAAGCTATGGCATGACAGCCGATGTCCTTCCTGTAAATGGCTCCCTCAAACTTTATAGCAGCTAGTCCTTTCTTGGCTTCTTCAAGGGCTGAGACAAGATTTTCCCGGATGGCTGTTACAGTAAGGACCCTACCCCCATTAGTCACCACTTTGCCATCTTTTAGGGCAGTGCCTGCTTGGAACACCTCTAGTCCTAAAGCTTGAGCCTCAGAAAATCCTGTGAGAGAGCACATTTGACATGTCAATAGCAATAATAATATTTTATATTGTGGTTTATAATTTCCAGAATTTAAAAATAAAATATTTATTTCACTTAAATGAACCTTCACAAGAATCCTATCAGGAAGGAATTAATGTAATATAATAGTAAATAGACCCTTTCTCCTAAGAACAGTCTGTTCTATTCTAGGGTGACAACTGTAGTCCTAAAACCTTGTGTTATCATAAATCTCATGTAAGAATGATTATTTCAATGAGTGAGGGGGAAAAAAAGATGCTAAGCCCTGAAAAGTTTGAGACAAAAATACACAGTTATTTTCTCCCTGACAAGTTAAAAAAAAAAAAAGATTAAAAAACAATGAATAAATCCTGCATATGATCACATTTTTTTACTTAAAGGAATTTTTTTGCTTTTGATAGCCAACTAAATAAAGTTGCTTTCTTTCTTTTTAAAATAACCAATAAGATCATTGCAATACCAAACACATTCTTAATCTTCTCGCTAATACAACATTTATAAAATTTTAAGACAAATTTGATTTAAATTAGGTTTTGGGCTCAGCCTAAAAGAAAATCCCTGGCTTCATTTTCTTTTCAATTACTTTTGAGATCTTATTTATATTCTACATCTAAAATATTATTAGATGGCATTTTCTAAATTCTGAAATGATCAACACGGACAGTTTATACAAAGATAACCTCTTAATTAAAAAAAAAATCTTAAATCCCCAGCTTGTCCTTTTCCATTTTCACTTCTCTTTTAGCACTAATCATATGTCTTCCCTAGATGTTTTTATTATATAGAGGCATTCAGTCATAGGTACCCAAATATCTGCTGGTGTCGTTAACACCCAATAATGCAGTGTCAGAGATTACTTTTATACTTCTCACCTCAACCTTAGGGAAGTTTCACCAACACAGAAGATCTTGATTCTATCCATCCTCTATTTATTTCAAAAGGTAATCAATTTCTAGCTGCCCAGTTGCCACGTGTGGGATCAACAGGGCAATGGACTTATTGTCTGGGCAAGACAGTAAATACAGTGTTTGAATCAAACACAGGACTGGGGTCCTAAGGGAGGCCAAACTACAGCCTGCTAGGGATCAGAGAGGTCTGCTGTTGGGCTTAATGGCGCTGGGACTTATTTAACATTCTAAAATAGTTTTATTTAACATCATTTAACTAGATGCCTCATCTCCTATAAAGAGAAAAGGAAGAGAAGGTTATACTTCTGAAACTTTAAATTCTGCCATCCAAGTGACTATGGGGTGCACCGCCAACTGGGGGGTTAATCTGTGATCATTCAGAGATCACACCTCTGAAATTGATTGCATTGATGTACTTTATACCAATGTTCCTCCGACTCTCATACATTCTCATTATCTTCCTGGCTCTTGGAGGATGAAGAGAAAGGCAGCACTGGGCGATACTCTGGAAATCTGGCTAGGCCCACTTAAATCTTCATTGTGCAGGAAGGGAAACGGATGGCAGTAATTTGGATATCTGGACACTCATATCCAACAAGCAATATGGTTATGTTAAGAACCCCTGCAAAGTTACTGATGGCTTTACATCCTTAAAAGGAGAACACAGCATGGGACAAACTCCTGTTGTGGTCCTGGTCACTTGTCACATTGTAATCCAACCTTCTGTTCCCTGATATTCACCTGTTATCTCTACACCCTTGGTGTAGTCTCCTGGATAACCTTTACTCGCCATGACAACAGTTACAGCAGTGTGGCTGTCAAGCCAAATAGGAAGAGAGGTGCAGAGCAGGCCATCTAAGGTAGACTGAATCACTTCATAAAGATCGCTTTTAAGAAGTGGGAGGATCACCTGGAAAAACAATCAATGTGACAGGTGAGAGAAATTCCAGCTCTCCTTTAGACAATTTATTCACCGGGATACCAGCAGAACTTGCATATGTTTCTCAAAGGTAATTATTTCAAGGCTGATAAATCTTAAAAGATTAAAACAGCACACATCTTTTACACAGTAGTACTTTATATTACATTATCCTTATTACTCACCTGGCACTCTGGATCTCCGAAACGACAATTAAACTCCAGAACTTTTGGGCCATTGTTGGTCAGCATTATACCAGCATAAAGAATACCTTCATTAAAAAAGGAAAAAAAAATTGATAATGAAGACATTGTGTTGTGACTATGAAAGCTAGAATGTAAACTTATAGTAATCAAAGTTTTGGAATAACCATAACAAATGTTACAAAAGTGGTCAATTAAAAGGTGGTTAAAAAAAAAAAAGGGAGAAAATGGTGTCAAGGTGCTCTGTAAATAACGTCCACAGTGACATCAACATGCTTACCTGTGTATGGCACACCCTCCTGCTGCATGCCATCCACAGTCCTCTGAAGAATGGTATTTTTAATTTTTAGCAACAGATCCTTAGAAACCTGGGTAATACACATAAATATTTAAATGCAATTGGTATTTTAAAGAATCATCCTGTAAGTAGTATCACGTGAGACAATGAGAACTATCATTGGGCTAAGCACTTTAAATTCATAAACTTTTTTTTGTATATAAATTTTTCTTTTTCTTTTCTTTTATTCATTTGCAGGGGGAAGGTAATTAGATTTACTTACTTATTTTTTTGATGGAGGTGCTGGGGACTGAACCTAGGACCTTGTGCAATGCTAAGCATGCACTCTACCACTGAGTTATAGCCTACCGCCCTAAATTCATAAACTTTCAAAATCCTCACATTGACCCTATCAAGTAAATAGGTATTTAGCCTTATTCTTCTGAAATGGGAAAGAAGACCTCTGATGATCATAAGCAGAAGCTGGATTATGTATTTATTGATCAGTGTCAGCTGCCATTTCAGGACTAAGTGACTCTTCAATCGCCCTTCATTACCAAACCTAGAGATTTTTCAAACATTTACATCTTTAAAGCCCACTAAAAATAGTTTCTTGAAACATAATAAAAACTAAAAATGTCCTCATCCACCTTGAGGCTCTTTGTATACTTCCAGTATATCCTACACATACTTCATAAGCCTATAAACTTGAGAATCTAGAGTTTATAAATTGTAGAAATTAGACCCAGAGATAGTTTTCATATTAAAATCACTTTTACCAAATGGTAGTTTTAATACTTAAATAGTCTAAAGTAAACCCTGTTTGGGTTTTAATCTTTCAATTAAGAAAAATAAAGGCACTGTATACAATTATAACTATCATTAGTGAAAGGAATGGGTGAGTTTCTGAAGTGCTAATCTATTTATAATAGACTCAATGCAGATTTTTAATAAAAATTTGTCAGAAATTGTTTGGAAGCATACTTTATCCATTAAGAAGTAGAAAGACTAGGAGAACAAATGATAGTCTGACTTGGTCCTCTATTTACCACATACACTCTTACTGAGTCTTATTTGTTGGGCCCTGGATATGCAAACAAGAATAAAAGATAATTCTAGATTATAATTGGCTCCCATGGGTTGAAAATAGGGTGTAGAGAGGAGTGGCTAGAAGGATCTGCTCAATCCATACTTAAGTTAGTACTTTAAAGGCTTTTAGAAAAGGTTAGTTTTAGAGTGAGACCAGAAAAGATACTTTTCACTTAACAGGAAAACCAAATTGCTGATTAGTACTATCATTCACGGGGGGAAAAAAAAAACCCAGAAATGTGTCATCTAAGAGCTCTTTGAGAAGACCAATTACCACTGAACTTCAGCTGAGCCTCTAGGAGGTACCTGAGGTGCTGGACAACAAGCTCCCATTCCCCCAGTGTTGGGGCCATGATCTCCCTCCAGCAGTCGCTTATGGTCCTGTGCTGGGGGCATGGGGTCCACAGTCCTTCCATCAGTGAAACACAGACACTGTAGAGAAAACAAATAGTCCACTTAATCTTAAATGCCAAAAAGTGAAAAAAAAACTTAATAAGGAGGACTATATGTACCTTAACTCTTCTCAAAGGAAGTTTCATTTTTAAAATAAAATGATTTAAAACATACATAACCCTAAGATTTCTACATTAAGAATCAGAAGATATTATACACTTAATTTCTGAAGGATCTGTAAATTTTAAGCTAGGTTAGGATGGAAAAAAAAAAATCAAGCTACCCTCACAGTAAAATATTTCAGTCCTTCTCTCCTTGAAATAATGTGTGCTACAACTCCAAGTCCCCTACTGATACACTGGGGATGACTGAAAGAAGATAAGTTCTTTTTTCATTTGTATCTCTAATACTAAACATACAAATTCCTTTGTAACCGCTTGGTTTATGCTCTTAGATAAAGTAACCAGAGTAAATGAAGCTTTTTTGGGGCTCATAGATCAGATTAACACAGCTTCTTATCCTCTATAAAAGCCCAAAAGATGAATATACGTACAGAAACCTCTTCTCCTTCAAGAAGTTCTTCAATAACAACTGTTTCTCCAGCTTCTCCAAAAGCTTTATCCTTATTGTAGGTAAAAAACAAAACAAAACACAATAACAAAAAGAGAAGTAAATTATAAGCCTTTAATATTTAATTAGCTATTGTTATTTTCTACCATTTGTATTATGAAACCAATGCACTAGTATTATAATTTCTCTTTCCATTTCTGAAAGCCTTAAAGGAACATATGAATGTTTTCTATTTTTAAAGTGGCAATGATGTAGAGTTAGCACTGGTACAGATGAGATGAACACATCATTAAAACTCTCCTGGGGATCTAGCTTTCCAGTTTCAAATAAGGTTACAGAAAAACAGATGTTTTCATTATTACCATCTAACTCTTATTTCTGATTATAATCATAAATGTTTGCTTAAATAATTATAGCAAAGAATATCCGTGAAAGTAGATTTCTACAAGGGGTAGAAACCCAACCAAACCAAGATAGATCATAAAAAAGGCAAAGTGTATTAATTCTTTGCTTCACCTCTCTTAGTTCTGGGACACAAAGGACAAATACTTTTGTTCTCATGAATGGTTGAGAATTTATTTATATGTCCTACAGTCTGAGGACTTCCTACTTTTCAGCAGCTGACAAAGGATTCTGGGTAGAACCTACTTCCAAGGAATAGAATCATTGTAGATCTATAATAACCCTTTTATAGATTATGGATTATAATACATAGTATAATGAGAAATAATTTATCTGTGTGTTTGCTATGTTTTCCTTGCCTTAGGAATATTGTAAACTTAAAAGAATTTATTTATCCAGGGTGACTAGAAAATTATGAATTTCTTTCAGAGGGATCAACTTACATGCATGATCTCCTGTACAGCTTTGCAGGCCTCTTCTTTGCTCTTTGCAACAATCACCCCTTTCCCAGCTGCAAGACCACTGGCCTTCACAACCAAAGCAGGGAAGTCTGCACTGTGAAGACAAGAGTAATTTTCAACATCCAATAAATTCTTATGATTCAAAAGTTTAAAATGCTTTGGATATGCTATAGCAACAACTGATAAGCAGAAAGAAAAAAACTGCTAACACCATTTTGATGTACTTCCTGCCAGGATTTTTCCCTTATGTATTCTTTTATAGTTATCACCATGTGGTACACTTTTGCTTTTCTCACTTATCATGAGATCATATAAGTAAAATCTTTGGGGGAAAAAAGCAGTTGTTTAGTATGGATATGGCGTGATCTTTAAGATATAAAGCTGTGAATCATACTCTCCTTCAAGAAGATGTGCTGTATAAGACCCATATAAACATGGGCACACAGATCATTAACTGAAGTAAGTAACAAAATTGTTACTTTTAAGGTGTTTGGCTACTAGGAAATAATAAAATTCAATGTAGAATAAAGAACAATTAAGAATGAAACTGACCTAACTAAAAGGAAAACATACCAAGTAAGAAGTGTCAACAAAAAAGGGGCCAAAGGTATATATCTACCAATATTTTTATTGCTCAATGTTTTCCATATAATAGAGAACAGGATGTTTAATTTATGATTTAGAATTGAATAGTGGTGGCAGAAGGCCAAGTGATGACTCCTCACTTTAGTTAATTATTTATGAAAATATCAATATCCTTTATGTTTTAAGATGCCACTGCGTCAATTTGGCTAAGAATACATGACTATAGAACCAAATGTATTTTTTCCTCTAGAAACTATTCAGTAATAAATATTAAAAAATGTATCTTTCTGCAAGGCCACAAGATTGTATACCTTTATATGCATAGAATTCCATTTTATTTTGATGTTGGGAAAAAGGCAATTTACATAGTATGAGTTTTTCCCTAGAATTGCCTTAGTATAATATATATATTACTTAGTATATTATAAGTAAATATACTATATTATATATGACATATAATATATAATACCATATACTTACTATAATATATAGTATATTCATATATCATAACAAGACAACTGCCCTTCACAGGCAGTCTTCTACTTACCTCGTAATGAAGGTACAGGCCTCTTCAGGTTTGGTGAAAGCTCTCCATCGTGCAGTTGGGATTCCATGTCGGTCCATAAATTCTTTGGCAAATCTTTTGCTGGACTCTAACTGAGCTGCTTCTGCTGTGGGGCCAAAGCATCGCACTCCTGCAGATGTCATGTTATCAACAATTCCTAGTGATGGAAACAAGCAGCCTTAGGTGAGTCAAGGTCTCTGCAGGGCCTTTTCATCCTGAAGAATTAGCATTAGACTAAATCTACATTGAGCTAAGACAGATGGCAGAGAATAAGTTTTTCATGTTGTTTACAGGCTGTAAACATAAATGCTACTGATACGTGATTGAAATCCAATAAATTACTTGTTGTATTTCCCATGGCTACAAATTTGATCTCTCATTCATCACATCACTGATGCTTGGGGAAAAAAAAATTTAGAATCCATAAATTTCAAGGAGATGAAAGCTTTTTCCAATGTAATATTATATTAGAAATCCTCATCTTTAAAATATACTGGATTAGATGATCTCCAAGCTCCTGTTGGCACTGTGTATACCATAAAAATAAAAAGAAATGAACTTTACCAGCAGCCAGAGGTGCCTCTGGTCCAACAACTACAAATTCAATTTTCTCATCTTTGCAGAATTGAGCAAGGGCAGTGTGATCACTGATTGAGACATCTATGAACAGAAAAAAGAAACAAACCCACCTCATTTAAAAAACACCATTTAAGTTAACTAAATGTCATGCTGAAAAGCACTATACTTTAGGATGCCTATTAACTGTTGGTTTTCTATTACTGGTACAGATGAGTTTTACTGTGAGAAGTTCAGAGCAGAGTGCATTATAGAGTAACCAACAAAACTCAGTTCCCTGCTATCACTACAGTGATAGCAAAGAGCTGAATAAGTTTCCCAGGAGTTACTTTCCCAAGAGGTACTTTCTTGACTATGATGTTCACGTCACTAGTGTTGATTGTAAGCAAAGAAGTGTATCAGAGAATATACCCAAAAACTGGTCTTTTAATGTCATTCATTCAAGATTTCCTGAGAACTACTATGTGCTAGACAGTGCCCTACTCAATGGATTAAGATGTGAACACAACACAGGGTCCTTCCATTTAGGATGCACCGTGGGAATGTTGGGAAATAAATCTCCAAGCGAAATAATACCAAGTGTGAATACGTTAGGCAAATTTGATGAGGTAAGTTGGAGGGCTATTTCTGATTAAGCCAGGAAGGGTCTCTGTATAAAGATGTTTATGCTAAAAACTGAATGATTATAAGACCTAGCTCACTTCTCCAACCTACAAGCCAGGTAAACTTTCTTTCTTGATCGAGTTCTAAGTAGTAGTAGGACCAACCATGCACTAACCATGGGTTGGTTATATAGGCACTCTTCTGCTTCACCGCATATGGGTCACCATTCTTAAGCTGGCTGAAATCTCAAATTACTCTGCACATATGTGGTATTTGTGATGTGCAGGGGATATGTGTAGAAAAGGCAGAACTCTCAAACTACAGGAACTGCCTCAGTGGGATAAGGATGGAGTACCATGCACTCTGGGTTAGTAGCTGCATACACAACTGGGCTGAGCAGAGCCAACTATATCAGCACAGCAAAGGGTGGCAAGAGGAGGATGACACACCTAACCTGTTGCTGCAAGTGACAGCAGCCTCACCACAATCTTGGGAGACTTTTATGGGTTGGTTTGTATGACATCAATTGCACCTAGATAAAATGTGTCAGTTCTTTAAAACAAAATAAAACAAAACAGAGCAAAACAAAACAATACCTAATTCCCATAGCTAAGATCCCAGGGAAGCAAATATTCTCTTACTTATCTTTTTCTTATTAATTTTGGCCCTATGTATGCAGTTATCTTCTCCCAGTTTGTGGCTTGTTGGATCTATGTTGTCTCCGTAAGTATTATGTGCCATGTAGGGTACTAGGCATAGTGCACACAGTGCAAAATAAGACAGGTGAGTTCCTTGCCCTCATGTAGCTTACATTCTAGAGCTAATGTTCTATGGGGGAAATGAAGATAAGAGACAATAGAAAAGTAAAAGTAGGTACAGATAATGATTCATAACTGACAACAAATGAAATGGGAGTGGACATGCTTTATTTAAAAACTTTAGGAAAGTCCTCTTTGAGGAGGTAACATAAGTTGAGGCCTGAATGATGAAGAGCCAGTAATGCTTGGGTTCTAATACAAAGTCCAAGGCAGCTCTGTTTGGGAAATTGGCAGGACTGCATGGATGGAGAACAGTGAGAAGAAAACAAAGGATATAAACGATCAGGCTGGGGGAAAAAAAATCAGGCTGGAAAGGCAGGCAGAGGGCAGATCACAAAAGCTTTTAACAGGAATGGTAAGGAGTTTGAGTTTTATGCTAAGTACTATAGGAAGTGACTGAAGAGTTTAACGTAGCATAAGAACTGATCATTTTTTTTCATATTTACCAGTGGAAAAGATAAAGGTTGAGATCCATCACAGAGTAAGAACTGCCAGAACTTACATTTAATAGCACTGCTCAATTTTTCATTCCCCCAAATACACACCGAAACACTTTAGCCTATATTAAGCACTTTGTGAATTTTTCAATGGTTATGTAATCTTAAAGATTTAAAATAATTTAAGGTAAGGAAATGCCACACTCTAACAACAGGATAACTTAAATTTACAAGTATCTGGCAAGTATTCAAATTACCACATAAATTTTTGGGTTAAGAAAAGCATTCAAATCTGAATAGCAATTGATCTTATAAAGAACAGATGTGGTTGGCAGTTTATCATTTACAATCGTTAACTATCACTTTAAAACATTACCAGTATTTGAAATCTTTTCAGAGCAGGCAGTGCCTGCATTTCCTGGGGTAACCAACACCTGTTTGACATGATTGGACTGTGCAAGTTTCCAGGCCAGTGCATGTTCCCTTCCTCCACTGCCAATGACAAGTACTCGGGCTGCCATTGCTTTGTCTGCAAAGCAGGAATTTCAACAGGAAAATGAAAGCTGCAGAAAGAAAACCACAGTTGATACCTTGGAATATATATATTTTAAAAATCACGATTTCTAAACATGATTTAAGTAGTCATTTGTAATCACACAAACAACATTTTATTCCAGCAATTCACTTGTGAAATATTAGGACTCATAACTTGAGAAATACGACCACTCATAAATGGTGGCTGAGTGCCTTGCTCCATTAAAAAAAAAAAATCTACGAACAAACACCTTTCTTTGGGCTTCACTTTTAGAAGATTTAATAATCATCAAACCTCAGTTAAAAATAAATCATTTTAAATTTAGACCCCAAATTTAAAATAACTTTTTAAACCTTTAGTCTTACTAGACTTTAAAGTTATAGTAAGTTGAAAGAAACATTTAAGACTGGAGCCTGTAAAAGGTCAGAGAGTAAATATTTTCACCTTTGAGGGCCATATAGTCTCTGTCGCAATTACTGAACTCTGCCACAGAAGCACGAAAGCAGACTTAGACATAAATAGACAAATGTGGACTGGCTATGCCCAGTAAAAACTTACATAAATAGGCAGTGGGCTGTAGGTCACTGTTTGCCTATTTCTGCTCTAAGCAATAGGAAGCTATCAGACGTTTGTAAAGAAAAACATGGCTTTGTTTCAATAAAACCTTATTTATGGACACTGCAATTTGAATTTCATATAATTGGTAGAGAAGGCAAAAATCAAACTTGAACACGTCTCACTTAGTTCTGGCGTTTGGTCCTGAGCAGGATGGGCAACTGTGTCTTAACTCAAGTTAGCAATGTGGCCTTCCTTGGTTAAGCTCTTACTACCTGTAACTCAATTTCTTCATACCTTAAAAGGTGAAATTAAGAGAGTTTGCTTTATGTGGCCATGTAAGGATTAACTGAAATGAAACATAAACTATTAGTACAATTTCTTACACTCAGCAGTAGTAAATGTTAACCTGCTATATTTTATTACTTTTGCCTAAACTGATAGAAAGCAGTTTTAACAAGGAAAAAAAAAGCCAAGGAATGAATAATTCGTCACAGTCATTTACTAATTTTCAGAATATATTTAATTATGTAGAAGGCAAATTGATAACAGGAAAATGTGAAATCGGTCACTTCTTGTGAGATGCTAGGATTACACATTTAAAAGAAACTAAATTGACAATATAAAAACTTTTTTAAGCACTTTGTGCCAGATGCTACTACAAATGCTTTTCACGAATCACTTCACTTAATCTTTAGAATTCTATGAGGTACATAGGAATACTATCCGCATTTTATAAGAAACTGAGGTTCAGTTAGGTTAACTTCCCGGAGAGCACACAGCTAATAGAGGGTGGAGCCTGGATTCTAACGGAAGCAATTTTGCTTTAACAACTGAAAACATGAGAAAGAAAAGAATTACTAAATTATCATCTCAAAGAGGGGAAAACTATTTCAGATTAATGGAAAACACAGACTTGCCATGTGTATTGAAACATCTGAAATAAACATACCTTTAAATCTATATAAAACATTACGTTTAGTTTGAATAGGAGGGGCAGTAAAGGGCAATT
This sequence comes from Camelus ferus, assembly GCF_009834535.1. Taxonomy (NCBI): domain Eukaryota; kingdom Metazoa; phylum Chordata; class Mammalia; order Artiodactyla; family Camelidae; genus Camelus; species Camelus ferus. The sequence goes on along the minus strand of NC_045696.1, from coordinate 10,272,666 downwards.
GTTCTGATTACACCAGTGGATCGCTGAAATAGGATTAGGACTCAGCCTGAGGGAATCTACGCCAGGAGTGGTTAGGAGGCCACCAGCCAGAGTGCCTTGGTTTGGGTTAAGACTTACTGGCTGAGATATTTTGAGGGACTTAAACTTTTTGGGCCTCAGCCGTCTAAATGGATAACATAACGAGAATTAGAGAGCCAGGAAAAGCAAAAGCCATTTCAAGGATTTGGTGAATAATATAAAGTAGAATCCAATTACAAAATTGGATTAAATAATCTGCAAGAGACAAAGGGTGCTTAACGAGAAAATATGTAATTTCGGTGTGTGACCTAAAAAAAGCAAGATGATACGAAAAAGCCCTGACATTCTGGAAAGCAGAGAAAGTGACAGATTCTACGTAAACCTCAGTGAAAAGTGAAAAGCACATGGCCAACCCTCACCCACCGCACTTACAAATGAGATGAAAGTTCCTACAGCCAAACCAGTTTCTACAGTTTCATTCAACTTCTAGTATTAAGTCGCCAAACCAAACCATGAATGCACTTCACTGAAAAGCGGAGAAACTTACCCACAGACACAAAGCGGTCTAGGCGCTCTCACTTTGAGCCTCACCTGCGCGTTCGGGGCTCTGCAGCCCGCCCCGCGCCGGAAGTCGGCCGAGGGGGATCCGGCTCGCGCGCCCCCCCGCCCCGCCCCCGGAGGGCTTCGCCTCTCCATTGGCCCGCACGGTCCGTACCGCGAGGCAGTCCCGGGTGATCCCCTCCCGTTCGGGCAGGGCGCGGCCTGATCCTACTCCAGAGCAAAGCTATTAAGTCCTTGTACGTTTACAGTGTAACACTATGGTTATCAGCTGCCACGTAAGGTCGCTATTTCTCCTCCAGAGCCTCCTGAGCTCAGAGGACCGGGAGCGCCAAAATGCTAAAGCCAAATTCAGCTAATTGTATGCTGCTCACGGGTCTGAACTGACCAGCTACTGGGGAAAAGTCTCGTGACACGCCTGGCTCCCAACGAGATCAGAATGCAACAGGCTTTGGTCGCAGGTCGCTTAGGACCTCTGTCTAATGCTTAAAAAAAATTGAGGCCGATTATAGGATGCCATGCGAGCGAGACGAGGGTTAAAACGCGTTCTTATTCGCACCACAGTGGGGGCAGGCGCTGGTTAGCGCTTTCCCGGATGGATCTGCCGAAACTCGGTGCCATCCGAGAATGTTGGAGGGCCCATCAAACACCATACTGCCCTCCTTCCTTTTTTAACTCGTGAAATCTAATCTTGGGCGTTCAGTGGTTAAAATAAGCCTATTAAGCACCCCAACCACTGTTGGAGACTGACAACTTCAGCTGACACGGTCGCCTCAAGAGAGCCTTCTCCTGTAATGGCGCCTGCGTCAGTCACTAACATGGCGGACATAGTCGTGCGCGGCGCAAACGTCAGCAGCTCTACCCCAGACGCTCAGAAACAGCGGAGGAGAGCTCGGCCGTGCTCACTGATTGGCCCAGAGGCGGAGAGTGTCGGCCTGGGCGCTCCCACAGGAGCCAATCAGAACGGCGAGAGACGGAATTGGCCGCTGCGCCTCCTCCCGAGGCATGCTGGGAGCCTGGAGGACTAGCGAGGAGGAGTTGAGAGAACGGAGCGGACGCCATGGCGACCAACATCGAGCAGATTTTTAGGTCTTTCGTGGTCAGTAAATTCCGGGAAATTCAACAAGAGCTTTCAAGGTAAACGCTTCCCAGACTCTTCTGCTCCTAAGGGACCGATAGGGCTCCATGTAGCTTTCCGTGGCACCTTTCTTTAGAGACGCTGTCGTTGCTCGTCTCAGGCCCCGCTACAGCCCCGCCTGGGCCTGGGATCCATTTTCCGCCCCCCCCCCCCCCCCGCCATCCTCCCTCTCCTTTCTCAGCGAGGAATTTCGCCCTTTCCGAGGTAACCCCAGGCTCCCTCTTCTAGAACCGAGTTGAGATTGCTCATCCTTTTCCCCGATTTGGTCATCCCCTACCCTTTGGCTACTTGTAGGCCTGGTTGTCCGCTGGGGACGGGCCTAGTTCCTTCCTCAGCTCCTCCTCCGCCGCCGCGCTTCCCCTCCCCCTCTCCGCCTCCGCGAATTTCGCCGGCCGGTGCCTATGACCGGAAAGGGTCTCTAACGGCCGTTTCTTGGGTAATCTTAAATCCGCTTTATTATTGCAGGCTTCAGACCATTTGGGGGTCGGGATATTTCAATTAGATTATTTCGGTCCTAGTGTCCTGTGGCTTCCACCAGGCAGCATTCTAACATGAAAAATTTAAGTTAAAATAATTCAAATTAATGTTAGCTATTTTGACAGAATATTCGAGGTGAGGACGGAAGAGGACTTTGAATTACTAGTAATTTCTTAGTTTAGCAAATGGAAAGTGGACTTTATGTGTAGGTCTAATTTTTTTTTTTGCTACCCCCGCCCCTGTTGACGTATTTGACCAACATGCTTACTTTTGCCATTGCTCTGTAGTTTACCGTTGGTTACACAAAATTTGAATGTCAGATTTCCAAAGAAATACTTGTTTACTCAGAAAGGAAAATACCGTGGGTCATGTTGTTATTCAGTGGTTATCTTTAGTATTTTTGCTTTGTATAACGTTAAATATTTGTTCCGAGTTCAAATGTATTGCTAGTTGTATTTTAAAACTTGAGGACTAGAGCAGGACGGACGTGAATTTGAAAATCAGCGGAAAACACAATTGTAATTTGAGCGCTCAAATTAACAGGATTATTGGGCAAAGATAGAGTATCGCTAGAACTATTATTTTTGCAACATGTATTTTTAAGTTGGAAATATATCTGCTCATTCATTGAGTTGCTTTTTAAAATTTTGTTAATATCTAGTAGTTTTTAGGTTGATTAGAAACGACCTTGAGCTAAAGGAATAGTTTTTTGAAAACTTTTTAATAAATTGCACACAATAAGTAGTTAGGTTTGCTAATCGTAATGTTTTGTTTCTATACCTTTAAAAAATAGGTTTTTGTACTAGAAAACAAGTTTCATTGCTGTAAAAAATCTAGAAAAAAGAAAATTATTTTAAAAATCACCACATAGTTATTGATGTTCTTTATTGTTCTTGAGTTTTTAAATTGTGCGTACAGATGCACATGTTTCGTGATATGTGACCGTTTTGTTTTGGGGTTTTTTTTTTTTTTTTTCATCTTTGTGTTGTGAACAAGTTTGTCTTCTATCGCAGTCTCAGTACTCTTTGGAATATTTTTCACAGCTCCATAGAATTGTGTTGTAGGAATGTATTGATGATTATTTAGGTGTTTTGAAATTTCCTCCACTTTCCAGTAGTTGAATGAACATTGTAAGTTTTAAGATGATTACTTTCTTGTAGACCTACTGTTTTTTGTTTTTAAAGTCCTACTTTTCCGATTTTTAAATCCGTGGTCTTTTTAGTAAGGTTAAGCACTGTGTAAGTGCTTAGGAAAAATGTAATTGCCATTTCAATGAGCTGTAGTTTTTTTCCTCATGTATTTTACATATATAGGTTTGGGTGAGGAGGCTGATATTTAGGTAGTTGAAATGAGTTGTTTATTATATACAGGTGGTGGTGAAGACAGCTCTGGTTTTGAATACCAGCTTTATCTCTTAATAGTTGTGTGACCTTCAGCTAAGTTTTTTTGTCTTCTGTGCCTCATTTTCCTCATTTAAAAATCAGAACAATATTGCTGATTCTAGACTTTTGTTTTTTTTTTAGGATAAATGAGTTTTAAAATGTAGAACCATGTGACCCTAATTAATAGTTAATAAATGTTGAATACTATTATATGATTCATTGTATTAGGAAAACCAAATGTTCTTTAATAACACTTGGTTAACAACTGATTTTTTTTTGCTTTGGCCGTTCAGACTTTTATCAGGTAGTGGAGCGTAGTTGATCTCTTTTGTTAGCTAAAATTTAAGTTAAATTGAA